>NC_090321.1:257688365-258002894 GCF_040869045.1 Eurosta solidaginis
CCTCGTACGCATTCATATCTTTCATTATCATCATTAATTGGTGCTAAGCCACTTAAGCGATTTTGATCGCTTCATAATAAATCACGCCAACTGTACCTGTTTTGCGATAAATGACACCAATTGAGAACAGCAAGAGAGGTAGGGGCTTCCTTCAAATGCTTCTCCCAACTTGGTGAAGGTCTCCCTCTTCCTCTGCTTCGAAGCTTTGGTACAGACTGGACAAATTTTTGGCTGAAGCGCCTTCGTCCACTCGCATAACAATACCTAGTAAGTCAAGCATTTGGACTTTTATTCACGCAACTATCTTCATATCTGCGTAAAGCTCGTACAGTTCACCATTATACCTGCTTCGACACTCGCTGTCGGTATCCCGAACAGGAAAATTTATCTGCCGGAGAACTCTTCTCTCGAACTATCAAAGAGCAATCTCATCTTGTCTCGACACCTTCTTGATTCAGAGTCAAGAAAGGTCTGATGAGCGACATGCGTGGTATCTCTGCGGATAAAACTAAACACTTTACGCTTACAAAACGTTCTGAAATTCATGGACTTAGCAAAGTCAAATATAGTCATTAAGAACTTCATTAGTGTTTTAAAAGCATTTTTCTGTAGTCTGAAACTGAAGGATTGGACTTGAACCTTATTTGTTGTCAGCACAATGGTGGTACATGGATCGTCTACAATTTCGGCAATGCTAATGATCCACCTAAAAAATAAACAGCTACAGGTCTACCAAACATCGCTCTCAACCTAATGGGGAAACCCTGATCCTTGGAGTTAAATACCACATTGATATGCCATCTAGCAAATCCTTCTAGGCTGCGACCCTAGACAAATTATGATGCCAAAAACCTAGCAGATAGCACTTAGGCTTCGATCACGGAGCCGGTAGTGCTGAGCTTGATGGCCGATACCAAGATCGAATGTGCAGTGACGACTTTCCTTAAGTTTTATTTGCCAAGTCCAAAGTCAAATGTGGATGAAAAACTGTTCTCTACAACACCAGAGGCAGGTCGGTAGACATGGCCATGCATAGGGTGGCTATAAACATAGATAAATCCTTGTAATAAAATGAGTACGCCTTTGAAGTCTTCTTAGACATTGACCATTGATCATGGATGGTCTTAATTATATTGAAGTACATCAACCCTTAACCTGTTGGATCGGCTGCATACAAGAGGTGACGGAAATTCAAATATGACATGTCCTAGCTTACAATCCCATCTGTTACTCCTACCTCAGGAGGAAAGAAAAGCACACACTGAGGAAGCCATTAGTAATTGGGAAACAAAGAAGTTCGGTCAGCACTGGCTTGAATGTCCAGGGCGAAAACAGGCCAAATTGTTTATACTCTCTGCAACGAGAGTATCAGCTTATCTCATAACTCTAAGCGAAGAGGACCTACGAACTCTCACTGGGTACTATAGGGGACACAAAAGTCTACGATATCACCTAAGTAAATTAAATCCCTCCGAAACGAAAATCTCTTGTTTTTGTGAGCTGGACGTTGAAACGCCGGTTCACATTCTCTGCGAATGCGTGGCTCTGGCAGGGCAGCGACTCTCCCATCTAGGTAATGTAACCCTTAATACCCTCATGATATGGATTTTAAGGCTTGAAGAGGTTCCTGAATACATTCCACATATAGTAATAGGCTCAAAGGTCAAGCACAATAGAACTAAATAAAGGCCGCATTACATCGGGGCCTTCTACCACGTAGTAGTTAGTTTTCTGTCGTGTCGATTTGGGCTTTCTCTAACAGGAAAAATATATAAAAAACTAAGTAAAATCATAATACCCAAAAATCTGACTTTTGAATATCTGAAAACAAAGCACTAATTGAATCACCCTTTGGATGCTCTGGCACAAAAATCTGATGAATATGAATGGGTAAATTGCTTACGAAAAATCCCCAGCATTTGAATGATTGGAATTCTCTCCATTTTATATGCTCACAAGTTTTCTCTTTTCAAAACTTATATCCACTTTACGCATTGTTCGATTTGCCGCCTATACCACAATTGATCAGAACGAGTTTCGAAATCTTCGTTAGTAAATCTTGCCCGTATGGCTCGCGTATTCGAACTCTTACGCCGTAATTAATTACACAATCTTATTTAAACACATGCACGTAGGTATATACCTCTCTTAATTTCTTTTATTTAAATTTGCATTTTTATTTCCTTGAAATTAAGAATTTTTGCTAATTATAAGCGCACCAGATTTCATTTATTGTTGAAAGCAAATTTGTGCGCTTAACCCGATTTCGTTCCTTCGTTGCAACTACTTCTGTTGACAAAATCGCACTAACCGCTCTTCCATAAGCTCGTATTTATAAATATGTTTATTTACGTAGTTTTGCCTAGCTTTGCTTTGAAGTTCGCACAGAGAAATCGATGACGATCTAGCGCACAGTGGCGTATTTTGGAGGGTCTTGGCTGGAAATCTCATATTTTAGAATTTTTTTGTAAAGATACTTATTCTAGTGCTAGAATAGTCTTTAAAAATTGGGGTTCATGCTTTTGATGTGAGTTTAACCAACCATAAGACCAATACTTACTTGTACAGCTGCCACTCGATCTAATCCCATGTAATGGTTATGCAAAGACACTCAGAAATCCCAACAGGCCACTGTTTGACGTAGCTCCTACTCCCGTGTTAATGAGAGATGGTCTCTGAAATCACTATGATGAGATTCGCCACTATATAAAGCAGCCAATGGGTTGTAAGAAAACTTGTTTGTCACCCGACCCCGTTATACCCGATGTGTGTATGTCCTAAATGAGAGCTATCTCCATATAACACAAATCATCTTTTTTATTATTCAACCTTGTTTAAACGGCCAGTTTCCATGGAATTCCGATAGATGTTTCTGATGAAATTGCATTAAGTTGATTAGGACGAAGTATTTTCACTCAAAAAATAACAACAGAAATAAGACTAACTAGAAAATCGTTTGATGCTGCTGCAACTCCTAGCCAGCTAGCTCCGATATGATCATAAAAACAGTTCCGAGACCGTCCAATAAATAATCTTAAAAGAGTTTCAAAAAGATCCCGAACGCAACCAGTTGTAAAATATTGCCGATATAAACCAGAAATAAGCCGTAGAAAGATCCAAAATGATCGCAAAACATCCGAATAAACCGGTTATGGTCACAAAGATTTCCGTATATAATACAAAAATTACTCCAAAAATAGACGCGAAACACTAGGATTCTAAAAAATCCAAAGAAAGTTAAAAAACTATCTTGTAATTAATCCGAAAACCACCTACTCTTCGAAAATTGTTTACACGAAATGAAATATTAATATGTATAAATATATGTCTGGTTGTTTGCTTTTGTGGCTAAATTTCAAGTTTGTTTACAGATAGCGAATAGTCTGAATATGTATACATATATGCTATATAAAGGACAAGTTTTTTGGTGGGACCCAATTGTTCCTGGGAACACTTTTTTTACGGAACGATCCGTAACTGATCTTAAAGTAGTTGCGAAACCAATCTCAAAATGATCCGGCGATATTTGAAAAATATTCCGAAGCAATCTTTTCGATATGATTTTTAAACAGTTTTCGTTTTCGAAACAGTCCAAAGCAGTCTCAAAATGATCTCGAAAATAATGCGGAGATTATGTGGAGACAAACCCGAAATGGTCACGAAACAGGCTTGGTGATATTATTACAAAGCAATCAAGAAACTAATCCGAAACAAGTCCGAAATATCCCGATCACAAACGCTTAACGTTCCCGAAACAGTCTAAACATATATTTAAATAGCTTCGGTAAGGTCCCTTAAACATTGTCGAAACGGTCTTCAAATAGTGCTGAAAATATCGTGAAATAGTCACGAAATGACTTCCAACACCATTCCGAAATATTTCTGAAATATTCTAAAAATTATTCCGGGCAGATTACTGAAATAGCCCCAAAATTTACTCCGCATATTACCAAATAATAATAATCCCGTGAGCAATACCGAAATAGTCCTCAACCCAGTTTCGAAAATATCCCGAAATTGCCCGAAGAAAATTCCGAAATAGTAAAGAAATAGAACAATATCTGATTTGATCTCAAAATTTGTGGGCTTCGTATGGGCTAAAAGTAATCCTTAATTCAATTCAATTCTCTTTATTAAGTCTATGAATACATAAATCTTACAGACTAGTAATTATAATTTATTGTTTACAAAGAAATATATTCCAATATATTTATGAAGATTAAGTATAATATGATTCTACTTTAGTACCAAAACATGATCTCGTGAGTGCGAAGTCTAGATCAAGAGTAGAGAAAATCTTGTTAAACTCCGCGAGAGCTCTTGAAATAGGGTCATAATTAAAATAGTTGGCTCTGATTACTTTGACGTGAAATGGATATTGCGTACGAAGCGTTCTGCAGGGAACATTGAAGGTAATTTTCCCCAGAAGTTCCGGGCAGTCAACCAAACCACAAACTAAATCATAAATAAACATGAGGGATTGGCTAGACCGTCTAGACACAAGTGACTTCATGCTTATGAAGGCGCATCGAGCACTATACGAAGGTATAGGATCAGAAAAATTAAGGGATTGAAGAGCAAATCGAACGAATCTCTTCTGTACTCTTTCCAGTCTTAGTGAATGAACAGAATGAATTGGATTCCAAATAATATAGGCATATTCCAATTTTGAACGCACCAATGAATTATATAAAGTTTTTCTTGTGTATGGATCTGAAAATCTCTGCCATAGCGCCGTACGAAGGCCAGATTCGAATATGCCTTGGGCAAGATGTAGCTGATGTGATTAGCAAAAGTAAAGCCCGAATCGAACATTACACCAAGATCAAAAAATTCGCTTACGGTAGAAAGGCTATCACCAAAAAAGGGTGTACGTGGCCTCAATTGTATAAAGGTTCTTCGAAAGTGTCATATGAAAGCACTTCTTTATATTCAGTCGTAGGTTGTTTTTAATGCTCCAACTAGTTAGATTATTGAGATCGTTTTGTAAAAGAATTACGTCAGACACACTCGCAATGATTTTGAAAACTTTCAAGTCATCTGCGTAAAGCAGATACTGTGAGTTCCTGAAACAGGTACCTATATCATTAATAAAAAAAAAGAAAGAGAGTCGGTCCAAGAATACTTCCTTGTGGAACGCCAGACGTAGCTTCAAAGAACCAAGACTTGGCATTCTCAATTTCTACAAAAGAAATTCTATTAGAGAGATATGATCTAATTCAGCACAAAAATTTAGAATGGAAACCCATCAATTCTAGCTTACGCAATAATATATTATGAGAAACAGTGTCAAACGCTTTTGCGAAATCGGTGTAAACAACGTCTACTTGATTACCAATCTCAAATGCATTGACGCAAAATTGGGAGAATGAGACGAGGTTCGTAACAGTGGAGCGCCCACTGAGAAAACCATGTTGGTATTCATCAATGGTGCCCTTTATTGCAAAGGCAAGTTTTTCTTTAATGACTTTCTCAAAGAGTTTCGAGCAAGTAGACAGTTTAGAGATGGCGCTATAGTTTGTCACATCATTTTTATTGCCTGACTTAAATATTGGGGAAATGGAAGCTATTTTTCATTTGTCAATAAACTCACCACTTGATAGGGAAAGATTGAAAATATAGTTTAATGGAATACAGAGAGACGAACTGCATTTCTTTAAAATAAATGAGGAC
Source organism: Eurosta solidaginis (assembly GCF_040869045.1). NCBI lineage: Eukaryota > Metazoa > Arthropoda > Insecta > Diptera > Tephritidae > Eurosta > Eurosta solidaginis. Next base: position 257,694,039 of record NC_090321.1, read on the forward strand.
AGACCATCAATATCACTTTTTAAAGAAGATTGTAGAGCGGTGATACCTTTAATTACATCTAATTCAGTAATGAACAAAGATCCAAAGTCGTTTGGGCAATATCAGCGTGATTATAGCTACACGTAAAGCTAGTGTCAGTTAAAAAATTTGATTTGAAGTAATCAGCGAAAAGGTTAAGAAAATCCAACAAGCAATCCGAGGCTTTATGAAGAAACGACATACAAGTAGGAATATTTGAGCAACCTTTTTTCGAGCGTATATAAGTCCAAAAAGCTTTTGGGTTTACTTTCAACTCATCTTCATATCGAGTAATATACTCCTTATATAAAAATTTATCTAGCGTATTGAAGTTTGTCATATAATAAGTATATTTACCTTTATGAAAGCTATCTTTGGATGCCTTATACAATTTAAAATGTTTGTTCCTAAGATTTTTTAGCCTTTTTAAATTTTTTGTATACCATGGGAGTTTATGTATACGCGCTGGAAGTAAAGAAAGGTTATGAGAAAATATGTCATGCGTGCTATACAGAAAGGCATCATAGCACTCACCAACACTTTTTGAGCTAAAAATTGACACCCACTCCAACTTGGAAAATTGCGGTTTAGGGAGTCAAAGTCAGTTTCGCGAAAATTGAAACTCACATTGGAGCTGTCACTTGCACCAGGAATAAAATCAAGGAATTCTAGGGAAAGAGAAAGCGGAACATGATGTTTATAAGACTTTGAGATCGAGAAAGTGGATTCCGATATTTGAAATATTAAATTTTCAATTTTTGTTGTTATATCGGCCTACTGATTTGTAATATCGCGAGTTAATATCGAGCTCAAGGCCTAACAATAATTATTTTATCATTATTATTGTTATAATATATTTTTTCTTAATTGAAAAATTTTAAATTAGAATAGAAGAAAGAAAAAATTTAGACAACTGCCAAAGCTCGTTGTATAGATCCATTTCGGGAACTGCTAAATTCCTTCATCGGCAACGTTTATGCTCCGCTGCTATAACCATTCAGCCATCACAGCGGTTTTTTGTTTGTCTTCATTATTTCTACTTCAATTCTGGCTCGATATTAACTCGCGATATTACAAATCAGTAGGCCGATATAACAACAAAAATTGTTAATACATCCCAGAGCACGGGGAAAAAGTGTCAATAAAATATGACACTATGGCATCATCGCCATAAACAAAGTCCAATTTTCACAACTATTCTGTAACAGATGTCGCAGTGCTGTGAATATCAATTGGCAAGAACCATTCTAATTTAAAATTTTTTCAATTAAGAAAAAATATATTATAACATTAATAATGATAAAATAATTATTGTTAGGCCTTGAGCTCGATATTAACTCGCGATAATATTAAATTTTCGTCAACGAAAACAAGGTCTAAAATATTATGTAACTGATTAAAAAACGAATTGATTTGAATAAGATTAATACTAAAGAGGCTATCTATGAAGTTTATTTCATGGGAACTATTAACATTAGTTGGAGTTAGGATACCATTCTTTAGAAAATCTGACCACGTTATTTTACTCAAATTAAAGTCACCCAAGATACAAAAATGACACTCGTCATTGCTTTCATATAAATTGGTAATATTATTTATATGAGCAGCGTATATAGATTAAGGCTGGCAGGTGGTATGTAAGAAGCACAAACAAATAATTTGCTTAAATTTCCGTATATGCACACACCAATTTTTAAGTTAAATACATTCAGAGTTATGGCGATTTATAAAAAGTTCCTGGGGGCTTGGTGTGTTAGAGATAGGAGCGTGCCGTTATCCACATTTCCAAAAGTGCTCTTATCCGTATACCAAATATTATTAGTCTAGGACGAACTATTGTAGGGTTGTCACGATTTGTAAACACTTATAAAGGGGGTGGTGGTAAAAAAGAGTGTGAACAATTTAGTAGTTCTGTACTATAAAGTTGGAGCGGGGGGAGTCTCTGAATGCTTTGCCGAAATTGCTAGACCTCAATAAAGCCCGAAGACTTATATTATCAAAGTCAATATATTCAAAGTTATAACGCCTAAAAATAATTAATAAGATTCTGCCCCCCTTGGTGAAAGAATGACATCGGGCAGAACATATTTAAATGTTCCGCTGCTACTTTGGTGTTACATCTACAATAAGAACACGCTTGTGGTTGTGATATAAATAAATTTGAATTTTTTTTTCAATTTCCCACAAATCTGCGTTGCCAATATATTTAATATTGCGTAATGTTTTTTTCAAAATATCCGACTGTGCCACTTTGAGGTTTTTATTCTTGCATTGCACATTTGATGACATGCCTCCGGTCGTGCCGTTGTTTTCTCCAGTTCATTTGTATATTTTGTTTACTTTATTGTTGTGAGTCCCCAAGCCAATATCAATTACTATCGCAAATTTTGCTTATTAACTACATAGGTATTCTCATTATCCGTATTTCATAATAATGATGCATAAGATGTAGTTATTGTTTTTCAAATTTTTAGCTCTCTGGGATCTTATTCATATGCTATATATATCATGTCGCTGTAATAACTGAGTACTAGAAAGGCGGAATGCGAAAAGCTCATGATGTTACAGACTTCGCTAACGCCAAACCAGTTGACGAGGCGACGCGCACGGAAACATAGTCCCGTGGAGGAACATTGATTTTACCAAACTTCAGAAGAGGCTCTAAATATTTTAATACTTAAACTTTAATTTTGAATTGTATAATGAGTTTGATTCCATGTTTGTAAGTACCACAAGAAAAAAAAAATAGACCGAAATGATCGACGAGCTGATTCCATTTAGCCATGCCTACTGTCTGACTGTTGGAATGGAAACTACTATCTGTATAAAGCCTCGGCTTCTTTATCAGAGCCCCGTCGATTTCAAGATTCCAAATTTCACTTGAGTTTTTAATAGCTCGTATCGAACGTCACCTAGCTGAGTTTGTCCCGTCAAAATGAATTGTCGCCGAGTACTGACCTACTTATATTCTAAATTTCAAGTATTTGGCATGTTAACTAAAATCAGATCATACGATTTGAACGGTTTCGGAAGAATTTTCCAAATGGCGCGATGTGTGCGCAACCTAACGAGTTGTTTTTTTACCTCATTGTGTCGGTCCTTAATTAAGTTCTAAGTTACTTTAAACAATGCGTTTTTAACGCAATTTTAAGTATATTCATCACGACATCCGACTCTTTGGTAAGTTACGCAAAAATATAACTTAAGATTTCAAATTTCAATGGAGTTTCTTTAATATCTTGTGCCAACGCCATATACAGGAATTTTTTTCGTTAAGTTTCTTTATAAACGGATTCTGACCTACATACGATATGTTTTAGATCTCAAGCTCAAAGTAACTTCATAAAAATTTATTGGAAGAATCTCCACTTTTGTAAAGAAAGCTGGCGGGTACACTAGAAAAAGACCTACACAAAGGTTGTAATAACAAGTAAGAAAGTCTAAGTTCGGGTGAAACCGAATATTACCTAACCAGCAGTGCACTTGAAACGTTGTTGTTGTTTGCTTTGTGTGACAATAATACATATATGGACCTTCAGGAAAAGTGGGCGTGGTCTTTGACCGATTTTGATTAACTTCTCTCAGTCTATAAAATTTGGCAAGCGTAGTGTCTCTGCCAAATTTCCATGTAATATCTTTATTGGCTCTTGATTTACGGTTTGTTAAACTTCAAAATTGTCTACTTTTTAATGCGGGTGGTTCCACTCCCATATTCCAAATTTTGTTGGAGCTTATGTTTTGCATCATAAAACCAATCCACCTACCAAATTTCATTAGCTTAGCGGTGTTCCTTTGTGAATTATATAATTTGTTCGATTTCTCTAGATTTTCGAAATCGAAAAAGTGGGCGTCCGATTTCGCTCATTTTCAATACCAATCTATTCTGGATCCAGATAAGCCAGTATACCGAATTTGGTGAAGATATCTCAATATTTGCTCAAGTTATCGTGTTAACGGACGGACAGATGGACGAACAGACGGAGGACATGGCATAATCACATTTTTTTTCGATACTGATGATTTTGCTATATGCAAGTCTATTACTATTTTCACACAGACGGCTTATTGAATAATAAAGGCAGTTTTCTTCATTAAGACGCTTATTGAGCTTAATCTTCCCTACAAAATTCAAATCTATTATTATTTCATTAGTAGCTAATCGAATGCCTAATGAAGTCAAAAGCACAATGCAACTCTCTTGGCAGCGTTCCACTTCCGTTTCCGCTTCTTAGTTTTCAAATCAAATGTCATTGCTGCATGGCGGAACTATACAAGGTGGCCGCATCGAACAGCTGATTATAACCTTTTTTATTTGATTTGATACATCAACTACCGCCGCAGTACGATTTTGACATTTGTCCATCGAATTTACAAGTACATGGAATTTTTTTGTTTGTAGGTATGTCACCATGCTCCCACCTTGTATCGTTCCGCCATGATTGTCTGTCTCATCCTTCATACTAATCGAGCAGTTACTTCTGTGTGAAAGCAAAAAATTTACGATTTCATTAGCAGGTGAAATGAGATCATTAAGTTTCTGTGTGAAAACAGTATATATCTACCTCGATTTCTTTATACTTGTACAACCAACCGTTGTACAATCAAAGTTATAATACCCTGAGAAAAAGTACAGCTGCGTATTAAAAAAAAAAAAAAAAACCACTAAAATAGCAAAAGTTATTCGCGGCATCTCTGCATATTGAATCAGAAGCTAATTTATTGGTGCTTTTATTAAAATTTTCAGAATAAGACAAATTATGGTATTAACATACTTACATATATTAATATGCAAATAAAGCGAGTCAAGAGATAAGAAGAAATAAGAAACCTTTTCATCTCAAACAAATTATTATTATTATGTTTCTTGGAAGCTTATAATGCGAAAACAGTTCCAGGAATAATAAATTTCAAAAGTAACTTAATATTGATAATAATATAAATATTTAGCTACCTGCTGTTTTACTTGTACGAAAATATGTTGTTGTTGTTGTAGCGATTAAGACACTCCCCGAAGTTTTTGAGGAGTGGAATCGATGTTGATAGTCTTTTGCCGGATACACATCCGGTACGTTGAATCTTCTAGGCCATGCCGAGGGACGAGTGGCACAGGGTCAATGAGGTCAATGAAAGGCTCCGACGACAGTCCAAAAAAAAAATGTGAATAGAATTCGTTCGAATGGATCGGTCTGTGGTCCACTTCTTGGAGAGAATTTTTCTCTCCATAAGAGTCAACCTCGTACTTCAAGGAATATCCTAAAAAAAGAAATAGGTAAATCGGTCCAACCATTCTCGAGTTTTGCGCTTAGCAACGACTCATTTTACTACCTTTATATTAAGTCCCTTTCATGTTTGTCCCTTCATTCTCATACGAATTTTTGACCCAGGGAAAAGTCTTTTTCGGTAACTTCTCGTTGAGCTAGACACTTGATACTTAGAACATAGTTCAGATCTGGGGCACATTACAATGCAAGTGAAAAAAAAATCCGCTAGGATGCGCACGGATCGAGATATACAGAAAATTAATTTTAAAATGTAAATTTTGCGATCGACTTTTAACTTACTTCTCGGTGATCCAGAGACTTGAAACTTAGCACAAAGTTTGCGAGTCGATGGCACTACAATTCGTGGAAACAAAATGCCGCCAGGTGGGAGACGAATCGAGATAAACGAAAATCCCTGAAAAAACGCAGGGAATCTTGCGGTAGATTTTTAAGTAACTTCCCGGTGAGCTAGAGACTTGAAACTTGGGCCGTGAGTCAGAACCCGGTGATAATGCAATATTTGATCCAAAAAAATTCGCTAGGTGGTGCAAGTATCGAGATATTAGGAAAATTAATTTTAATTTGGGAATTTTTCAATCCATTTTTAACTAACTTTCCGGTTACATAGACACTTGTAACTTGGCACACAGTTCGAGGCTTGGTGACAATACAATTTACATAAAACAAAATTCCGCTAGGTGGCCCACTAAGTGAGATAACTATAAATCCTTGAAAACGAGGGGAATTTTGCAATCGATTTTTGAGTAACTTCCCGGTGAGCTGGAGATATGAAACTTGAGCCGTAAGTCAGAACCCGGTGACAATGCAATATTTTATCAAAAAATTCCGCTAGGTGGCGCATGGATCGAGATATTATGAAAATTAATTTTAATTTGGGAATCTTTCAATCCATTTTATCTAACTTCCCGGTTACCTAGAGACTTGTAACTTAGCACATAGTTCGACACCCGGCGACAATACAATTTGTAGCAAACAAAGTTCCGCTAGGTGGCGTGCTAATTGAGATAACTACAAGACCCTGAAAAACGAGGGGAATTTTACGATCGATTTTTGAGTAACTTGCCGGTGAGCTAGAGACTTGAAACTTGTGCCGTAAATCAGAACCCGGTGACAATGCAATATTTGATCCAAAAAAATTCGCTGGGTGGTGCATGTATCGAGATATTAGGAAAATTAATTTTAATTTGGGAATTTTTCAATCCATTTTTAACTAACTTCCCGGTTACGTAGAGACTTGAAACTTGGCACTTGGTTAGAGGCCTGGTGACAATACAACTTATAGAAAATAAAGTTCCGCTAGGTGGCACGCTAGTCAAGATAACTGCAAATCCTTTAAAAAGGGGTGAATCTTGCGATCTATTTTCGAGTAACTTCCCGATGAGCTAGAGACATGAAACTTGGGCCGTAAGTCTTAACCCGGCGACAATGAAATATTTTATCAAAAAAGTTCCGATAGGTGGCGCATGGATCGAGATATTGAGAAAACTAGTTTTAAATTGGGAGTCTCGCAATCTTTTAACTAACTTCCTTGATATCTAGAGACTTAAAAACTGAAATATATTTTAAAACTCGGTGACAGTGCAATGTTTGATCAAAAAATTTGAACTACGTAACGCACAAGTCGAACTATTTAGAAGATTAGGCCATACCTTCATGACTAGCCTCCTGAGTGCTGCAGGCGTTGTAGAATTCCATCTCGTTGAAGGCCCAACTCAATGCACGTCCTTGCATACTTTTCACTAGGAATTTCTTCAATTACTAATCAAAGTTGCAATTGCCTTTTTGTAGGCAGTACTAAAAAATTGAAAATAAAAAAAGACCTTTATATAAATGGACCAAAAAATATATAAAACAATTTTTCCTTTAATACAGAGAGAGTCTTGTTGAATTTTGACTAAATAACATTAATAATAGCTCTTGTAAAAGAATTTTGGGATTTAAAATTATAAAAGTAGAGCGCGTGTTTAAATTTTAAATAATCAATTAGTTCATCCCAAGTACAAGGTTTGCCTTAAATTGAAAGATTGCGCTCCACCTTTGTAGTTTTAAATCCCAAAATTCTTTTACAAGAGCTATTGTTAAAGTTTTTTAGTCAAAATTCAACAAGACTATGTCTGTAATAAAGGAAAAATTGCCTTCTACTTTTTTGGTCCATTTATATAAAGGTAGTCCTTAAAAATTTTTATCATATTTTTATTTATATTATGGACTAACAGACCCGGCAGACGTTGTTCTACTCTAACTTTGATCTATTTGCATAACTTTTAGGAAGATTTTATTCGTACTCTCCTTCCCCATCCCCCTCCAGTCTATCTATCTATCCCTATCTGTATATCAGACGTTGGCAAAATGAAAATGCATATGTGTTAATGACAGCGAACAACCGCACGCACTGCATATTTTGGTAAAAATGTTACTTTGCTTTAAACAATTTTGCTGATATAAGAAAGGAATCAAATATTTTATTTTTTATGCATAACGAAAGTAAATATCTCAAAGTTTTATTGCAAAAAAGAAATATTCCAATCGATCCATCCGTTTTGAATTTGCAGCCATGTAAATAAAAATTTTGATTTTTACCACAAAAGTGGAGTTTTAAGCTTTTTTTAGGCAATTTTTCTTTCCGTAAAAATAATCCTCGTAACTCAAAGAATATTCTAAAAAAAGAATTAGTGAAATCGGTACCACCCGTTCTCGAGATTCGCGTTTACAACGCAATACAGCGACTTATTTTTATATTATAGAACAAGATATCAGTGCGCCCACGTTAAACAAATTTTGGTTAGGTGGAACATAACAGCATGAACATTAGGGTGGTCTTTAGCTGAACAGAATAGAGAATACGCCAATAGCACAAGAATGAATATATATAAATTATTATGCCAATAAAAAAAGATTAAGAGTTTGCGCGAGCAGCTTGAAACGCTGAAAAAGGGCGACTATTATTATTTTATATTTCAAGTGTCCATATTCCTTAACCCTAGCATCTTTTACTTCTTTCCAATACAATTTAAATATCTTTATTTCCTTGCCTCTTTTAAAATGTGTACAATCGGTCTATTAATAACAGAGTTACAGACTAAAATATCTTCACACAATTTTCACAGTAGATACACCGCCCCAAATTCTAGCTCTCGCCACCGCTAAAAATCCATTGCCAAAAATACCTAAAACAGTATTAAGTGCGTAGAAAAAGCAAGCAACATATAGTTCATATGGTCGCCAGGAACAACAGCCTAACTCCTATACTTTTACATAGGACGATAAAAATTTGGTCGGGGGTGGTAGGGGGAGTGGAAGTGAAAGTGGGGGAAGAAGTGAGAATGGAAGAAGAGAAGTGGGAGTGGGACAAAAACTTAAAATAGTTATATCTCCGGAATTATTTGAAAGTATTATCTTGGTATTTAAAATCTACATAAGTATGAGGTAAGTGAGCTAAAAGGAGTGACAGTGGGTGTGAGAGTCGAAGTGGGAATGAGAATAGGTGTGGGAGTGAAAATACAATTTAAATTCGCTCAATAAAAAGCTTCGTCGGCTTCTTATCGGCAACAACCCATAACGAGAAGTCATTGTTTTATTATCAACTTATAATCGAAATTATCGTCATCGCCTTTTGTTGTTATCTTATCGGCTTGTTATCGACGGGTTACAGATGTGTCATCGATGTTTTACTGTATTAAAATGAAGTACTCATGTTGTTCTCTTTTATGTTCCCTTATTCAAAGGGCATTGAATGGTTTGAACGCAATATTTACATAGTAGATATATATCTATATGTATTTTATGTGTAGATATGTATGGCTTTGATCTAATTTAACTTTTTAATGCAGCTGCATTCACTTAAATATGTAAATTAGGGTGGTCCTTATAATTCAAATCATTGATTTCTTTCAGTCTCGCCCCTCCAGGTGATAATTAATACATAGGTAAAAAATATCACATATTATTATTATTATTATTTATTTATCTCAAAGTACATTAAGACTTGGAGTCTTTTCATATAAGTCTAAGTCCTGATTGGAGACGAATAAAGGTGTCGCACAGGGGTCGAAGTTAAAATGTTTCAAAAAACTTACATAAATTAAATTTTTTTATTTCCAATACGCATGCGGGACTATGTCAAATTTTTGATTTATGTGTTATTATCTGAAGGGATGAGAAGGGAAGCGAAAGTCATTCGATTGATTTAAAAGAACCAACCATTTTTCTTAGCCGTTTAACTCGTACAAGTACTTTTCTAGGAATCAAGTACCTGGACACAGTATCGAGGTATCGGTTTTTCCTTTCAACTTTACCCTCAATCATTGGTGACACCGCACGGCAAGTTTTTTGACACGATTGCGTATAAAAATATCAATCGCAATTTTTTTTAGCAAATTCCATCAATTATATTCTTCTTTTTTATTTTCGATAATTAAGAAAGAAATATTCTCGATTGTGTAATTGAAACTAGGCAAAGCAATCTCAAACAATTTCGAAAAAACTTCGAAATCCGAAAAGTTTTCAAGAAAATTTGGTTTTTTATTTATTTAGATTTTTCAAATATTTGTTGAGTATGTAGCTTTGAAGACCAATCAATTTTAGTCTAACAAAATACAAGTCATAAGTCACTGAAAATTTGCTTGAGCGCCCGAAAATTTACAACACTACCCAACTTAATTTGTGTTAATGCTTAACATATGGCTGCTTAATGGTAAATAAACTCTATGAACAACAGCTCCATGTACAACTAGGCTCATCAATTAAATTTGTTTACTTATGAATTTGCTCTCATTATCAAAGTTATAGCATGTTTGCCCCCAATTCTAGGAATGCTGTCTTTAAAAAAATTGAAAAATTTCTGGTTAATAGATTTATTAAAAAAAAGTCTCTGAATTGTGAAATTGCGTTCTCAATTCAAGCGCATACTTTTTTCGCTCTCCCTCAAACTAATTCTTTGATTACACAGTATTACAAAAAAATAAAAATTGAAAATATCTACCTGGAAAGTGAAAAAATTTTTATACTCAGCGGAGCAGAGCTCACAGAGTATATTAACTTTGTTCGCATAACGGTAATCCGTAACGGCATAAAATAATCGAGATAGATATACACTTCTATATATCAAAATGATCTGGGCGAAAAAAGAAATTCATTTAGCCATGTCCGTCCGTCCGTAAACACGATAACTTGAGTAAATTTTGAGATATCCTGATGAAATTTGGTAAGTATGTTCCTGGGCGCTCATCTCAGATCGCTATTTAAAATAAATGAAATCGGACTACAACCACGCACACTTTTTCGATATCGAAAATTTCGAAAAAACGAAAAAGTGCGATAATTCATTACCAAGGACGGATAAAACGATGAAACTTGGTAGGTGCGTTGAACTTATGACGCAAAATAGAAAACTAGTAAAATTTTGGGCAATAGGCGTGGCACCGCCCACTTTTAAAACAAGGTAATTTAAAAGTTTTGCAAGCTGTAAATTGGCAGTCTTTGAAGATATCATGATGAAATTTGGCAGGAACGTTACTCCTATTAATGTATGTGTGCTAAATAAAAATTAGCAATATCGGTTGACGAACACGCCCACTTTAAAAAAAAAATTTTTTTTAAGTCAAATTTGAACAAAAATTTAATATCTTTAAAGTATATAAGTAAATTATGTCAACATTCAACTCCAGTAATGATATGGTGTAATAAAATACAAAAATAAAAGAAAATTTCAAAATGGGCGTGGCTCCGCCCTTTTTTATTTAATTCGTCTAGAATACGATAATGCCATAAGTCGAACAAAAATTTACCAATCCTTTTAAAATTGCGTAAGGGCATAGCTTCTATGACGACAACTGTTTTCTGTGAAAATGGGCGAAATCGGTTAAAGTAGCGCCCAGTTTTTATACACAGTCGACCGTCTGTCCTTCCGCTCGGCCGTTGACACGATAACTTGAGCAAAAATCGATATATCTTTACTAAACTTAGTTCACGTACTTATCTGAACTCACTTTATCTTGGTATAAAAAATGGCCCTAATCCGACTGTGACCACGCCTACTTTTTCGATATCGAAAAATGAAAAAATGCCATAATTCTAAACCAAATATGGAAAAAGAGATAAAACATGGTAAATGGATTGGTTTATTGCCGCAAACTATAACTTTAGAAAAAACTTTGTAAAATGGGTGTGACACCTACCATATTAAGTAGAAGAAAATGATAAAGTTCTGCAGGGCGAAATCAAAAGCCCTTGGAATCTTGGCAGGAATACTGTTCGTGGTATTAGATATATAAACAAATTAGCGGTACCCAATAGATGATGTTCTGGGTCACCCTGGTCCACATTTTGTGCAATATCTCGAAAACGCCTTCACATATCCAACTAAGAGCCACTCCCTTTTAAAACCCTCATTAATACCTTTAGTTTGATACCCATATCGTACAAACACATTCTAGAGTCACACCTGGTCCACCTTTATGGCGATATCTCGAAAAGGCGTCCACCTATAGAGCTTAGGCCCACTCCCTTAAAATACTCATTAGCACCTTTCATTTGATACCCATATCGTACAAACACATTCTAGAGTCACCCCTGGTCCACTTTTATGGCGATATCTCGAAAAGGCGTCCACCTATAGAACTAAGGCCCACTCCCTTTTAAAAGACTCATTAACACCTTTCATTTGATACCCATATCGTACAAACACCTTCTAGAGTCACCCCTGGTCCACCTTTATGGCGATATCTCGAAAAGGCGTCCACCTATAGAACTAAGGCCCACTCCCTTTTAAAATACTCATTAACACCTTTCATTTGATATCCATAACGTACAAACACCTTCTAGAGTTACCCCTGGTCCACCTTTATGGCGATATCCCGAAATGGCGTCCACCTATAGAACTATGGCCCACTCCCTTTTAAAATACTCTTTAATACCTTCCATTTGAAGCCCATGTCATACAAACACATTCCAGGGTTACCCTAGGTTCATTTTGCTAAATGGGGATTTTCCCTTATTTTGTCTCCAAAGCTCTCAGCTGAGTATGTAATGTTCGGTTACACCCGAAGTTAGCCTTCCTTACTTGTTTTAGTAGGTCTTGAAGATCTAAGAAAGACTGCATATCATATTTTCCCCGAACACCACCACAAGTCTTGAGGAACGGGCAAAAAAACGATTTTGGTACCTTTGGACTCTTACGAGCCAATAGCTCCCCTAACTTTGTCCTAGCTGCATAACTTTTAAAAATTTTTGGCTTTAGCGCTCCCTCCCCTCTCTCACCCTTTTCGTTATCCTCTTACTCACTCCTCTCTCTGCGTCTCTTTCACCCTATCTATCTTTTACATTCCTTCTTTTCTCTTTAGCTCCCTCCCCTTCTCCCTCCCCCGATCCATCTATCCTTATCTCTCTATCTTCGTTCAACACTAACTCTATCTCTTTCTCAGTCTCCTTCCCTCGTTTTTATTGTATCTACTGCTTTGTACTTCTCCATCTCTTATTTCTAGTCCCAGTCCCAGTCCCAGTCTTAGTCTCAGTCTCAGACTCAGACTCAGTCTCAGTCTCAGTCCCAGTCCCAGTCCCAGTCTCAGCCCTAGTTCCAGACGGTTTTTAGTATTTTTGAATGCTGATTCATAAAAAAATAAAAACAAAAAATGTTTTCAAATAAAAATGCATGTGCCTTACCAAGTTCTCGCCGCCGTATTGGAATAGCTCCGCAGCTAATCCATCAGTTCCCTTGGCCTTGTTGTTTTTTAATCTGGTTAGTGCTTCTGAGCTCTAGCTCCTAGCATTGACGTCTTGCTGTCTCTGCTTTTCTTTGAAAGTCGAGCCGCGAAGCAAAGTTACTTAGTTGAAAATATCCTTTTGCGTATCTTGGCTCCCACAAGAACTGTGTGACAGGATAATGGTCCGATTTGATTTTTGGAAATAACAGTAAACGTTAACAATCAAATTGTGTCACTTTGACTTGCCAAGTTGTCATTAAATCATTGACTCAATCAGACCAACAAACTGTAAACAACTTTTTAGTTTGATCGATTGCACAAGATCGCATGCGAGAATGGCGTGCGATCGGTTGAGAGCGAGACAATCTTACCTACAAATATGAAGGATATGAATTTTTAATTTTTTGATTTCCTTTGATTTGTTTTTGTTCAAAATGTATGTTTTTTACCTTATGTTACCATAATATTTTGTAATATTTACTTGTTTCTATATCTGAATCAAATTTTTTCATTAACACATTTTAATTAAGTTAAACGTAAAAGCTCATTATGGCAATTAAATTACTTGTTTGTATAGCAACAAAAGGCCTTAGAAAAACCGGAATTATATTTGAAGAGTTGAGGGGTAGTCTCGAGCAAAATAAATATCATGACACAATTGTTTATTTGTTGTAAAATATCGCGGCGCCGTTGAAACATGAAAGGTGTTTCTTGTCGGTGCGTACGATTTACACAAGCAACGAATCGATCACCGCAAGCTCCCTCCCTGCATACCATATATGTGTATGTAGGTGAATATGTACACATGTTTCAATGTGTAGTTCGATCATTGATCGCAACATGAAAAACGCATTAAATGTGCAGCTTGTCGATAATTGTGGCAATAAATCATGAATTTGCAATTTAATATCAAAATATTTGCCTTTTCAATATCTACGAGCTCAGGAGTTGTATAGTTTTGTATTTGTTTTTCTAAGATCAATGCATTGCGTCAATTATTAGATAAGGCCAAATTTTAGGAGTAGTTTTGGACAAACCTTTTTTTTTTTTTAACTGAAAGGACAACGCCAATCAGCGACAAAAGAAAGCGTACATTGCATTTTATACGCGTAAGAGAGCATTGGCGAAAAATGGGGACTGACCACCAACATATGCAGATGGATTTTTACCGTGATTATCCGACTCATACTGCTGTACGGGATAGTCGTAGCAACGCCAGCCTTGAGCAACGCGTCAAACCTAAACTTGTTGGGAAAAATTCACAGATCCAGCACGATCAGCATAAGCGGTGTTTTAAAAACAACGCCTAGCGGGGGTCTTTAGGTCGTTCTTGACATCCCTTCATTCGATCTAGCTGGTTATCCAGCGGCGGCAACGTCAGCACTGCGCATAAGTTAGTTCTCGTGTTGGAACAATAAGACCACAGGATACTCTAGTATTCTAAACAAATATAGTTTTCTTCCTCCTAGCACGGATCGCTGTGCGATCACAATAGTTGCGGAAGCCAACTTTAAGATAAACGGTCCCAGTAGGGATGACTGGTAACAAGGCTAGAGTGTCCGCGGTCAGAAAGTCTATATCCCATATCACGAAGCCTGACCAACGACCTTGCCGCGGCCGCCTTTCCCGCAATATCTACTGGGTATATGTTCAGCATGACGTTCAGTGCCAAGGTAGGCGTTGTTCTGAGAGCGCCACTGATACCGATCAGCGCCGTCCGTTGCACTGACACTAACATTTTAGAGGTGCTCGCCGTGTCCAGTGCTTTCCACCAGACCAGCACCCCATATAGCAGAATCGGTTTGACCACCATCTCATAAAGCCAGTGTACTATTCTTGGCGAGAGTCCCCATCTCTTTCCGATAGCTCCTCTGCAGCAGTACAAGGCAATGGCGGCCTTCCTGGCCCGATCTTCCACATTGGGTCTCCAGGACAGTTTCTTGTCCAAAACAATCCCCAAATATTTAACCCTATCAGAAAGTACCAACGGTACCCCTCCAATCGAGGGAGTTCTGAATCGGGCACTGGACGGAGTCGCATAGGTGCCTTGCTATTGACAGCAGCATTTTCATATACACGGCCGGCTCCAAGCTAAACGGTATAGTTGGAGGTGGAGTATATTCAAGAAACCTTGACCTCCAGCTCTCCTTCAGACTACCCGACCACTGCAGTGTATTCCAGGCAGAAGTTTCAGCAATAGTGGAAGCCGCAGCTAGGATAAGGACACACAATTTCGGCAAAGAAATCTCTATTTTCAGCTACAGCCACGCTGTCATAAAATCTCTTGGCTCCTACTCGTTCAATCTTCTGAACTAGCACTAAACTTTCGCCGATCACTTCAAGAGATGGTCCAACAGAACATTGTATACCTCACATGGGTCCCTGGACGTAGGGAAACTGCATTGCAGATGAACTCGCTAGGCAGGGTACAACCATGCAGATTCTTCCCGGCCAAGAACGCTTAGACAGGGGCATAGTCCACATGCACGCTAAAAGAACAATACGCCGTCAAGCCGACGAAAGATGGCTACAAACACCGGGGTGTCGAATATCGAAGGAAACCTGGCCAAAATGGGATCCTAAAAGATCCCGTCACGTGTACAACCTAAGTAGGGAAAAAATGTCCACACTTGTGCGAGCACTAACAGGTCATTGCCTTATAGGTAGACATGCAGAAAGGTTGGGAGCGCCTTATCGTCGATGCTGCAGGTTGTCTAGAGGATGCGGAGGAGGAAACAGTGGTTCACCTCATCTGCAACTTCCCGGCACTAAGCGGAGCGCGGCAGCGCTTTCTGGGTGCTCCATTTCTAGATAATCTGATCAAGATTGTGGAGCATGACGTCAAGGACCTGGTAGCTTTTATCAGGTCCCCAAAATGGTTCGAAGAGGAAAGGTAGTGGTGTATTTTGGTGGTATCATAAAGGGCCTAATATTACTGGCCTAAGTGTGCCCTCGGGCAGTCACCTCAACTTAACCACCTAACCTTGCAGGACCATTTCAGAGGATTTGATAATTGACGTACAGACCTTTCTAACGCTCTTTCGTTTGTGGCCTCTTTGGAGGCTGCGTTATGTATGGTGTCGAACGCTTACGATTGCTCAGTCTCAGACGTGTCCCAAGTATCCAGAGATGTATGTTGTTGGCATGCTCTGTACTGTATTCACAGATGCAACGCAAGTTTGTTTACAGTTAAGTTTTAATTAAATGGCAAGCTCGGTGGGAAAATAGTAGTAAGGGTAAGGTCTCGTTTAAGTTCATTCGGGACGTTTCGTTTGTGGTGGACAAGTCAGACTTCAAATCTAATCTGAGTCTCCTAGTGCATTGTTGCAAAGATAACCCTGAGCGAAACAGGGCGTGTGAGTGTTCTAGGCGTTTTGCGAAGATCGGTTGCATGCGTTGTTTGTATGTCCGAAGTACTGGGAACTTGGGATGTAAATATTTGCAGAATATTTGCTAGAAATACAGTGTTTGATGTAGAGGTCACTCCATCAGCCAGTCCGTTAAATTGCTGAATTTGTATGTTTTTGTTGTGTTAAGACGATGGAGGCCGAATTTGGCTGCTGCAGAGTGGTTAGGGTGTTTGGTGTTTTAACTCCACCTTATTATATCTTTCATGAAAATGAAATGGTATATTAAGTTTGTTACGAATCTGAAAATTGTAAGTCCTTAAAAAGTAGAGATAGACCCACCAATAAGTATACCGAATTGATCAGGATGAAGTTTGTCTATCTGTCTATCTATCTGTTTAAACGCAAACTAGTCCCTCAATTTTTGAGATATCTTGATACAATTAAGTAAGCGAGTATGCTTGGGTGTCCGATTAGACATTTGTCGGAATCGGCCGGATCGGACCACTATAGGGATAAGGTTATTGTTCAGCCCCATTCATTAAAGGGATGAAGCTTCGGTACAGCCGAAGACAGTACCGTCCTTATTTGTTTTTCTTTTTATTTATTTTTTATTTTTTAAGTCCGCCGTTCGGGAGTAAGTGGATATTCAACCGACATTACCTACGGCAACGAAAATCTGACCAATGAATTTAAATTTGGTACCACTTGGAGCAGATAACTCCTTGGAGCTTGCTGCCATCGTTCCATGGCTCATAGATTTAAAGAGGTGCGAGATAGGCCTCCAGCCCCACGAAGGCATTGGAGTGTCTACTCTAATCATCAATTGGTACTAAGGTTACCGAGTCTTAGCCGCTGGCAAACATTGCTTTGACTCGTGTGCATTGGTGCATCGTGAGGTTAGATCGATGACGGCAGATACTTACGTTAAATCAATAATTATCATTATTTCCTCCATTGTACTTTTATTGCTAAATATCAGGGAAGATGACGATCTTAGCATACAGAAGTGAGACCGACAGAATTTCTACAAAACTGAATAACTTTTTAAGCACCCTGTAATGAAGCATATATCGTATGCAGAAATGAAGCGTTTTTATGCTGTACAATGTAATTTCCATAATTTTCTATGCTTAAATGGGGCGTTGGTGTTGTAAGCTCTGTATGATTATTGCATTTAATGGGCGTCACTTTCAAAATTGTTCATACTTAGGTAAATATGTTTCAGAAAAATACTTGCACATATTCAGGCTAAATTTGAAAGCGTGCAATATCTTTGCCAGTGATTTTTTCAGCAAGTAAAAGGGAAATTTTGTAGTTCAATAGAATATCGGTCACGTAAAATAAAGAAGTCTTTTCTACTTGCAGAAAGTAAAGTTTTTAAATAAGGAATGGGTTTTGGCAAGAGAAACGTTTTGCTTAAAACGATTGAGTACTTAGGAAAACAGTGGAAAACTTTATACCATAGCTGGGCATATTTTCACATACTTACTTACTTACTTAACTGGCGCTTTACCGCTTCTTCGCTCCTCTAACTGGCGCAGCACCAAGGAAATTTAAATATTATTCTACCTGGTCCACCAGCGGACTGGGGGCCGCCGTCTTCCTCTGTTTCCATAGGTGGGTTCCGACAAAAACACTTTCTAAGCTGGAGCATAGTCTTTCAATAGCATAACATGGCTTAGCCAGCGTAGCCGCTGCCTTTTAATTCGCTGGACTATGTTGGAATCTGCATAAAGCTCGTACAGCTCATCATTGATTCTTCTGCGCTTCTCTCCGTTGCCAACGCTTAGAGGTCCGTAAATATTTCGAATAACTTTTCTTACGAACACTCCCAGAGCTGACTCATTTGATGTTGTTATTGTTCATGCTTCTGCAACATAGAGAAGGACGGGTACGATAAGTGACTTGTAGAGCATGTTTGTCGTATGCCGAGAGAGGACTTTACTTTTCAATCGCCTAACTAATCCAAAGTAGCGTTTATTGGCAAGAGTGATTCTTCGCTGGATTTCAAAGCTGATATTGGTTTTTGTGTTAATGCTGGTTCCCAAGCTAACGAAGACTTTTACCATTTCGTAATTATGTCTGCCAACAGTGGCGTGGTTACCAAGTCGGAAATGCGCTGACTCTTTGCTTAATGATAACCAAGTACTTCTTGTTGTCCTCACTCACCATCGATCCCATCTCTTCCGCTTCTTTTTATACTCAGCTGAGCAGAGCTCACAGAGTATATTAATTTTGTACGCATAACGGTACCCTGTAAAGGCATACACTAATCTAGATAGATATAGACTACTACATATCAAAATGATCTGGGCGTAAAAAGAAATTCATTTAGTCATGTCCGTCCATCTGTCCGTAAACACGATAACTTGAGTAAATATTGAGGTATCTTGATGAAATTTGGTATGGTACTTTTTCGAGATATCGCCATAAAGGTTGACCAGGGGTGACTCTAGAATGTGTTTGTACGACACGGGTACCAGATGAAAGGTGTTAATGAGTATTTTAAAAGGGAGTGGGCCTTAGTTCTATAGGTGGACGCCTCTTAGAGATATCACCATAAAAGTGGACCAGGGGTGACTCTAGAATGTTTTCGTACGATATGGGTATCAAATTAAAGTTATTAATAAGGGTTTTAAAAGGGAGTAGCCCTCAGTTGTATATGTGAAGGCGTGACCCAGAACATCATCTGTCGGGTATCGCTAATTTATTTATATACTAGCTTTACCCGCGGCCCCGTCCGCAATGAGAATATAAAATATATGTGCTGTTCAAGTTAGCCTGCTTATCAAGTTATCTGTTTAAAATTTTTTTTGTCTAACGTATTTTATTTTTGTAATAGAGTAAAAAAAAGGAACTAAATGAGAAGATAAGCTGAAAGGCACGCTTTCATGAATAGTACAATATAATCTTTTCGAATTAAAAAAAAAATACATTTTGCTTTTAAATTAAATTAACTGATATGAGAGGGGTGAAAGAATTACTACTCATAGAACAATGGAGTGAAACTACAATTAGCTAATACCAAAGAGAATTTTTATACTCAGTTGAGCAGAGCTCACAGAGTATATTAACTTTGATTGGATAACGGTTGGTTGTACAGGTAAAAAGGAATCGAGATAGATATAGACTTCCATATATCTAAATCATCAGGATCGAAAAAAAATTTGATTGAGCCATGTCCGTCCGTCCGTCCGTACTTCCGTCCGTTAACACGATAACTTGAGTCAATTTTGAGGTATCTTGATGAAATTTGGTATGTAAGTTCCTCGGTACACATCTCAGATCGCTATTTAAAATGAACGAAATCGGACTATAACTACGCCCACTTTTTCGATATCGAAAATTTTGAAAAACCGAAAATGTGCGATAATTCATTACCAAAGACGGTTAATGCGATGAAACTTGGTAGGTGGGTTGACCTTGTGACGCAGAATAGAAAATTAGTAAAATTTTGGACAATGGGTGTGGCTCCTCCCACTTTTAAAACAAGGTAATTTAAAAGTTTTGCAAGCTGTAATTTGGCAGCTGAGTATGTAATGTTCGGTTACACCCGAACTTAGCCTTCCTTACTTATTTTTATCAGTTTGGAGTAAGCAGAACTTACAGCGCGGGTGTTGAGGCTGATGATATCAATGTCATCAGCATACGCCAGTAATTGAATGCTTTTATAGAATATTGTTCCAGAGCGGTTAAGTTCTGCAGCTTGTATTACTTTCTTCAGCATCAAATAGGGGGTCGCACCCCTGTCTAAAACCTCATTTAGTTTCGAACGGCTCGGAAAGGTCCTTTCCAATTCTGACTGATTTGATGGTTTTGCTCAACATCATTTTGCACGAACGTAATAGTTTTTTGGGGCTACCAAATTCAGACATAGCGGTATATAGGCAGCTCTATTTCGTGCTGTCGAAGGCGGCTTTAAAATCGACGGAGAGGTGCTGTGTGTCAGTTATTTTTTCACAGGTCTAATATTTGGAGCATAGTGAAAAACTGGTTGATGGTAGATTAACCCGATCTGAAGCCGTACTGATAAGGTCCAATCACGGCAGGCTTCATTCCTTCGCATAATACGCTTGAAAGGATCTTATATGTGTTACTAAGAAGGCTAATTCTGCGATAGTTGGCGCAGTTTGAGGAATCCGCCTTCTTGTAGATTGGACAAAGAACACTTAGATTCCAATCGTCTGGTACGCGATCTTCCGGCCATATTTTGCAAAAAAGCGTTTGCATGCGCCTTACCAACTCCTCGTCACCGTATTTAAATAACTCCGCAGATAATCCATCACCGCCCGCGGCCTTGCTGTTTTTTAACCTAGTTATTGCTATTCTGACTTAGTCGTAATCGGGTGGGGGCACGTTAATTCCATCATCATCGATTGCGTGTTCGGGCTCATCGTCCCTGTGCGGTATATCGCTGGCTTCATTTAGCAGAGCAGAGAAATGTTCCCTGCATAATCTAAGTTCTCTTTGGACATCGGTTGCAAGGTCGCCGTTTTCGTTCTTACAGGAGTTTGCCCCGGACTTAAAACCTTAAAAATTCGAAAACCTTATGTATTTTAGTACGAAGTTTCCAACCTATTTAACTCCTTAATATATCTGCTAGACATCTAAAAATGAAGAGATGAATCGACTTCATATGCACGTTTAATGGATTTTATTACATTCATTTAAATTTCATAGTAAATAAGTACCTGCGGCAACTTCAATGAAGTTGCCCTCCCTGAATACGTGCGGAGGCATCTGAATTTCGATCGCAGTCACGCTTAGAAATAATTGCAATCACAGTACCAATACCAGTTATTGTCACAGGGAAATCAATAACAATATAATAGCCATCATCCCGTCGCAAAGATCCTGAGCCAGATAAATAATTTTACATGTAAATGCAACAACAACGATAAAATAAACGAACTGTCGAGATAAATGCAGATAGATTTCTGGTTTAATTTGTGAGTCAGATAATTTGTTAATTTCTTGTCTTTAGTTTGGCAACGCTGCCTTTAATAAACCTACTTTTTCAAAAATAGACTTCGCTGCTCGATCTTTAGCCGGATGAGTTAAATGAAACACAGCGGCGACATCTGCCTGTGTTCAAAAGTATCACGAACTCTGCTTCTCAAGTCTCTCAATGATCCAGAGCATTCCCGTGAGAATTGAGCGCGATACGGAGCTAGAAAACTCACTGGATCATGGCTTATGTAGTGAAAGATAAATCAACCATTCACGAATTCTTTCATTCATTTGTCGCAGGCAAATGTTCTGCTGGGAGCCGAGCTGTTATTTTCTCTGTGATTGCAATGATTCTTAAGTTGCATTGTGAACTCCGACTTAGAAAATATTGATATTGTATTAATCTTTAGTCATAGCCACGGATAAAAAATCACTGTAACAGAGAAGTCACAGTCACACATAATGTTGTTCCTAAAAAATCGCGGGATCTATCACCTCTATATACAATTTTGTTAGTGGTGATGCGTTGAGACACATTCATGGAGTGTTCATTCTAAGCAGGCGTCGTTGAAGTTTAATTTATTTTATTAACTAATCTATTTATTTATCCACGCACAGCCTGGTTCTAGATATGAATTTCTTTTTTCTTCCATGAGGCCATATTTTAAGCTTAATTACATATATGACTTGTAGCACAACCCACCAGCTTTAATTGCTAATTGCCACTCACTTAATTTTTCAAAGTAGTAGAACAAATTTGTCTCACTTGCGACGATACTTCATTACTTCATCACTCAGTTGATTAATGAGCAACACTTTTCTGGTTTTCACACGAAACATTTTTGAAATCAACCGCTTATAGCGCGGAAAAGTGGTCTAGCGAGATGGCTACTGATAACAGTTTTTATCTGCAAGCATAAAAATGCATACACGCAACCCATTTGTGGGACGCTTGGGTTGAACAACAGGAAACCCAAGATACACTGAAAGGACGCAAGGTTTTAAAACAAATATTTGCTTCTATTTAAACTAGAATTATTTAAAGCTGTCTGAGTGTATAGAAGATAGTAAAAATGTATTTGAAAAAAGAAAGAAAGAAAGCACATGAAAGCTAGCCCCTGTGGCGCATGCGTGTCTACTTGCCTCTAGTGAAGATTATCACGCCTTAAGGCAAAACTGGTATTCTGTTGTTGTTCAGATTTAGCCTTCAAGATTCACATTGTATATGTGTGTATGAAAGTCTTAATGTAGACAAAAGCATTTAATCTACAACGGTACTTTGTTAACGCTAAGACAAATTAATAAACCCACTTTTCTGTTCAATTTAATGACTATGAGTGATGCAAACCGTGAAGGTGAAGATGTTGCTATATTTGTTGGTGTTATTTTGGTAATATATTTTATGGTAATAATCTGACGCTTATGTACTTCAAGATGCAATTACAAGCGCGGTGAGTTCGAGATGCATGTAAAATTAGAAAATCTTAGATATACAACGTTGGTTCAATAGCAGACCAACACATTACACTCATCGCGTGGAGGACTAACACATTTCAGACACTTCATGAAAGGCTAACATAAGCTTCATAGCTTCCGGTAGATATCTTGTTGTTGTGATTTGTCGAAATGCAGAGGCTCTTTGCTGTTGGCCATGCCATTAAAGAGCTTGTTTAGGATGCTAATATTCATCTCATTCGGTCCGTTGATGAATTTCTATTAGCCTCTTGATTTCTAATTTGATGTTCGTCATTCAAAGGTTACCGAATTTGTGCTTTCACTTCATCTAGAGTTTACTAAAATTAGTGTTATAGTGATTATGTCACAAAACTAGTGTTGTTTTTGTAGCAGTGTTTCGCCCTATCAAAAAGGTGCGAACACTCGGCAATTGTCACCAAAATCCTCCAATGGGAGTATGATGAAACTTGCAGTTTTAACAGGGTTGGTCCACAGAGATAAAGACAAACGGAATATTCGTGGGGTATGTCGGGGTTGATTAGTACGTTAGAGTTTAACCTATTACAGTATCCTGATCTAAGTTGAGCTAGAGAACTAAATGGGAGGGATGCAACAAACTAAATGGGGCTACACTGAAATGACAGTCCTTAGTCGGGAAAAAATCCCGAGTTGCACCGGAACATAGAACCGGCTGTCGTGGGAAGCGACTTCAGCAACTTATTTGTAATGTATTACCCGGAAAGATCGCAGAGATAGTTGACTACATGAATAATATCCGTATAGCCGCAATTTAAGAAACAAAGCTAACTGCCAGATCGGACCTCCGAACTTTCGATGGCTACAAAATTCATAGGAAAGATCGCACAAGGGGTAATGGTGGTGGCCTTGCCTTTATCACCCATCACACCGTGCAATATAATATATTTCAACCTAACATCAGTCGCAGGGATAATACCTAAAAAGTCAAGGCATAGCCATTCGGTCAGGCGATGTTGACCTAGAAATAATTTCCATATATATATATATATATATATATATATATTCCTGCAGCCACCTGTTGTCCAAGTGGCTATCGCCCTGATTCCAGTACGCTACTCTGTGGCGAAAATGGCCTTATCCTTGGCGATTTCAACGCTCACTAGAATATCTGGCATTCCAGCTTGCCAGTCGACAGCAGAGGTAGGCAGTTAGCAGAGCAAATAGACCATACGACTTTCTGCACGATAAACGGCGAGGCCTATACCAGAATTGTAAGGTAATTGTCACAGCTCTCCTGACATCTCAACCGTCAGTGCAGGGCTCATAAACTGCGTTGAATAGCAGACGATGCTAACGACCAGCCAATTTCATCACTTCTGAAAAGCGAACTCTTATTAATTTTAAAAAAGCTAACTGGGAAGGCTACACAACCTTCCCAAATCAAATTTTCGCTGCTCTCACCTTCCCGACTGATGTGCGGCAAGGCGAGCGTGTCTTCAGCAAGGTCATCGATTCAGCTTCTGCACGCTTTATTCCGGCCAGTAGAATACCTGAAATTATACCGCATTTCACGGCTGAAACTGCAAACTTAGCAAGAGAACATGACTTGCCGAGCCATCTCGACCCTAGAGACCCCCATATTAGTAGTCTCAGCTAGGATATTATGCAGATGGTAATTGAGCATAACGTACCAAATGGGAGGAGCATATAAGAGCTGCCACCTCTCTGCAAGTGTTGGTAATTTGTGGTCATCACCACCGCGCTAAATGCCGCTCAGTTTAATTACGGACAGAATTGGGAAAAAATCATCATGGTTCGGTGCTCGTGGCACTTGACCTGTTAAAAGTTTTAACACAGTCAACCACGGCACGTTACTCCAAGACATAAAAGGCACGCTCCTTCCCTTGGCCTAAAAAGATGGATCTCAAATATTCTGAAACGTCGGTTCAATTTAGAAGCGAAATCTCAAAACCTAGGAAAATTACACAAGGTGTGCCACAGGGTAGTCTCCTATCCCCGGTTCTGTTTAATGTCTACATATCAAAACTTTTCTCCATCATTGCTGCTTCTATTTATTCTGTGCTGTCCTGTGAAGCAATATTGCGAACTGCTATCTAGATCATATTGATCTTCGAAGAGTTCTCAGTCACAATCACCGATAAAAACCACTGCGGCTGCGAACACAGAGTCACAGGTCACGTTGTTTCTGAAATATCGCGGGACTTATCAGCTCTTCTTGATCGTGTTCTCTTTCTTATGCATCTGCTGTGACGGGGAAATATGGACCGACCTTTGATATTTTGTATACCGTAAAATTGAGCCGACTTGGGCTCGATATTCTTGCAAAACTCTGTATACATACCTAGGTATGGAATGTCGGGTTAACCACAAACGCAGAGAAGACAGATGTGGTCTTATTTACTAAGAGGTATAAGGTCTCGAATCAGGCTTTCCCAACGCTAAGAGGGATGACCCTGCAGTAGAAATGTTGTACAAAACAACTAAGAATCACTGAAAAGGAGAGCAGCTGGAACACAGAACATACGGCCATAGTAATAATACGGCATAAAGTTTTACACGAAGCGCTGGCATGGGATCAGATAGTCTATCCGGTTTGCCGGCCACTGCCAAGGGGCGACCTCTATTACAAACCGTTTCTCAGGCTTGCTCACACTAATAGTTCCAATTCGGTGTTGGACACATACAAGGTCGCATATGAGGCAAGAACACTATCTACTTCAATATCAGAAAGGCATTGAAGTCATTAGTATGGGCTTTATTAGACGCATACATAATAAATGTTATTGGCACTTAATAAGACATTTTTTTATTCTTCGTTCCCTTATATGAAAAATTATTTTTTAGTTTCACATTTGCATATTCAGCTCCATAGCGTAGAAAAATGTAATTAAGCACACATTTTGTGCAGTTTTTCTGTCATCGTGGCTTACAATCAAAGTTTAATTTTTATTGTTGTTCATATAGCACTTGCCAGCTCCGAGAGATCCATTAACGTCAATGGTCGCTTTGATCATTTTTTCAAATGCCACTGGCCAAGTGTGCACATAAAATCTCTGCAGGGTACATTTTCATTACATAAGAACTTGCAGTTACAAAATTTTTTGGTTACTGCTAATATGAAAGCAAAACGTATTAAATACTTAAAGTTGTAAGCATGTTGTAAACTTGGTGGTTATGTCTGCGATATTCTGAAGTAAATAAGTAATTAAAAATTGATTGAATTTTACAAAAATAAAAATTTTTTGAGGAATTGGTAAATATCATGAACCAATAAACAGATCCCGCATTAAAAAATGAGAGAGCAAAAAAATCATAGTTGGCTGGGAAATAAATTTTTCGGCGTGACGTCACGCTTTTGACAACATGTTTTATTGCTGACGCAGTGTTCAGACTTTATACAAATCGGAGTATTTTGCTCCGCTCTTACCTCCTACTACATTTTTTATCTTAAAGGTTTATTTGGGTCGAGTTGAAAGCTAAATAGTATTACTACCTAATATCTTTTGGTTGAAGTTTTCAATGCATATGTACGTATGAAAAGCCGATTGTTTACAAGTGACGATTGGACGAAATGATTGTTTGTGTCTTAAGACATGTTTGTTCACATTTTTCGTATGGAATCAGAATAGAAGGAGTAAAATGCAAGCAAAAAATGTGTCCGGACGCGATCTGTAAATCCTGCCTAAATTTAACATACTGGTCTTCTTGAAGTTTTATATAAAAATGAAGTACATTGAGTCAGTGAGGTCAGCTAACCCTGTTTTTCGATAACAGTCGCCAATTGGGAGCGCCAAGCGAGGTCAAAGCTTCCTCCAACTGTCTTTCCAAACTCAGTGAAGGTTTTCTCTTTCCTTTGTTTACAAACTGCCGGAGCGTATTCGTTCATCCGCATAACATGACCTAGCTAGCGAAGCTTTCTGTTTTTATTGGCTACACTATCGTCATATCTGCGAAAAGCTCACAAAGCCCATCATTATACCTCCTTCGATACTCGCTGTCCACATCACGGATAGGACTATAAATCCTCCGGAGAACTTTTCTCTCGAATACTCCAAGAGCCATCTCACTATCTCTCGACACATTCCATCATTCCGAGCCATGACTTATAGAGCGAGAATTTTGTTTGTCGAGACAGGACTTTACTTTTCAATTGCTTAAAGAAGCACTTGTTGGCAAGAGTTATTCTCCGTTTGATATCTAGGCCGACATTGTTTCTGCTTTTAATGCTGCTTCCCAAATAGACGAAATCCCTTCACAGTGGCTACAAATGCCACGATGACAGCAAGTACTTCGTCTTGTCCACATTTGCTGCAAGGCCGACTTTTTTTGCTTCTTTATCTTTTACCAGCTCTTCGCCTCCATGTTTGAACAGCCCGACGGGTATCCAGTCATTACTTGGCACCTTGTGATTTTTTAGCCGTAATATTGCCATTCCCACATTGCCAAAGTTGGATGCCGAAGCGTGTTTTTCATCATCGGCAATCGGGGTATCGGGTTCGTCTTCCCCCACACTCTGTACGTCAGTTACCAGGTCGCCATTATTATTCCTACAGAAATCTTCCCCGGTCTTGAAACCTTCTGTATGATAAACCAAAAATAATAATAATATTTTTCGCGATATATATTCGGGGAGATAGAGCCCACTTTTCTTCCAGAATGTTGTGTGCTAATGGGAGCATTATTTGGTAATCCTACACGTTTTAGGCCGACTCCATGTGCATTTGATAAGGCAGATAACTTTTTTGCTGAGAAACTTTTCATGCCAAGCCACCAAATCAATTTGATGTTAGTTGTTCGCCCGCTTTCAAAAAGGAAAAAAATATACTCCGAAAATTTTATTTTTACTCCGCTGTATTCGTTTACTCAGGTAACAGTTTTAAATACTCCGAACACTGGTAGCGAAATATGATAGAAATGTAATATATCGAAAAACTTCTAAAGCGCTACGTCATCAAACTTTTTCTTCAAACTCGATTACAAATACAACAATTCCGGAATACGGGATATTTGCTGATTTGTTTATGGGTAAATGTGGTAATATTTTTTTGAGGTTTTAAAACATCTGGTTTTTATTTTCGTAACTTATAAACTTAGATTTCAAACCGTAGCTATTTAATAGTTATACTTTGAAGAAGTGGGGATTATTATTAAAATTATACCCCGATACACTGCGACCTTCAGCTTTTTACCGTATGTGGAGGCTTTTAATGTGGAGCTGGCTTTTTGCTCCTTATCACGAAGGCACTAAGAGTTACGCCATCTAGGCGGCAGAGTGACTGCTCCGTACTCCGACCTTATTTCAGATCTCGCATTCGCAGTGAATATGAACCTGCGTTTCATCCTCCAGCTCACAAAAGTGACAGATTTGTGTGTCAGATAGATTTAACCTACTTAGGTGATATCGTAGAGCACAGTACCCAGTAAGAGTTCGTTGTTGTTGTTGTACCAGTGCTTCGCCTCATCCAATAGGTGTGAACACTCACAGATATCATCAATATCCCCTAACGGGAGTACAAGGAAACTTCCACTTTTAACAGTGTTGGACTAGAGTAAGAGTATTGCAATAAAAAAGATGGTCATGTGGGGACACGTTGCAAGCAGAACATACATTTTGCATGTCGGGGTTGTTTCTAGATAGATAAGAATCTAACCTGTTACAGTATACAGATCGAAGTTCAGCTAGAGACGCGCGTTTCCCTAGAGAGATTGTTTTCCTTTTCTGTGAGTTCAAGGTATTTAGGTAATCTTTGGTAAATTAATATGTTTGGCTGATATTCTTGTTCCTGGAAATATAAACAATTTGGCCTCTATTTGACCTAGGCATGGAGATTTCCATTCTCTCCGCTTGAGGTTCAAATGGCCTGTGCCTGGTAATAGTGGATGTGATCCTAAATATTTATTTCCTATACATAACCAGAGAATCTGTTCTTCTCTGGTTTTAGTCAGGCTTTCGTGCTTGGTGATTTTGCAGGTACCCGAAGAGTACCAATTGCGAATTGCAGTTTCTCTTGAGATTGTTAAGAATGTCACTTTTTATTGATGAAAGTGGCCGATGCACCATGACTACCTTTGAGTTATCTTACGATGCACCGGCCTTTGTCATTTCATGCGCGTCGTCATTGACTTCAATGTTCTTGTGGCCGACTACCAAAGTGAGCGTGAGAGGTGCAAGGTTTGCTACTTCGTGTAACGCCGTCTTATAGTTACCGGCGGCCCCTTTTGCCTAGCACGCGACTTTATTCCAGGACCTTCGATGTGGTGGGCGGAGCATGATACCACAGAACCAATGCGGCCGCCGTTAATGGAAATTAATGAAAATTTTGTTATCGATAACTAAGGTTGCTATCGAAAAGTTGTTTATTTGCTATCAATATGCAATCAAAAAGTTATCGAACAATTTCGATGTATTATGCATTTGTTATCGGCGCGTTATAGGTTTGTTGTCGAAAGGTTTTTGAAGTTTAATCGATTTTTTAACAAAAATTTTTGGGGCCGCCATAAGAAAGTTATCGTTTTGTTATCGAAGTGTTTCTAAATCGTTATCGGTAAGCCATCGATTTGTAATATACGGTACATCGGTTTGTTATGAAACCGATACCGATAAGACGTCAATACTACATATGTATGTCTATGAATATTTCGCTATTGATGATAAGTCGACAATAAAACAATAACTCTTCGGCCAAAGAAGCTCTTTTCATCGTAGGGGCGAGCTTTAGTGAATTTTAAAGCATAACTTTTCGACCCATATAGCGGCAAGTTTACACATCGAGCTTCACGAGCCCTTGGATCTACTTGAATTGGAAGCAACAGTTTAGGGTAGCACGAATGAGAATTTTTAAAACATAAACAAGTTTATAATAGTTCTTCTACAAAATACTGTTTGATGTCGTTTTTGTAGCGATAAGGACACTCCCCGAAGGTTTCGGGGAGTGTTGACGGTCCTTTGCCGGATAAAGATCCGATACATTCTGGTAACAAGCGCAATAAAGCTACTAGCCCGACCATCTCGGGAACGATTTTATATGACCACATTGAACCTTCTGGGCCATCCCGCCCCAGCTCCTGGTTCCCTAAGGAAACTGGGGCCGCCGTAGCCACACCTGCTAAATATGTGAATAAGACATGCATTTTAGTAACAGGTTTCGCCTCGCGTAGATGAGGTTGACAATTGGATTGCAGAAGCTGTGAATTGTTCTTATCAATCCCTTGAATCCCTCAAAATACTGGTAGTGGGGAACAGCTTAATTGCATTTGAGGGAGAGTTGAATGCGGTGCATTTCATTTCTGGCGGGATGTCAGTCGCCATTCTATTCTCGTCTCTTTCATTCATGTCAAATCAATTAATATTGTGTTCGTATCACAGTTCATTGATTAACTTGCTCAGCTTGCAATATTATTGAAGGCAATTTATCGCAATTGCTGATAGACAAGCAATTTTGTCGTGAGCAGGATAACATCAATAAGAAACAACAAGATGCAAATAAGTATATCAGCAACGATCAATTGCTCTAATAAATTTGGAAAATTTGTACCACCGCATCGCATTTATGCATTTACAATGGGAAAAAAGCTATGTGACGCACTTACAACTGACTGAGTGCTCAAAAAAGGCATTTGAATCGATGGCATGCAAAAACAAGGTATAGCAAGAAGTTCATTTCTGTACCACCCCAGTTCGCACGCCGAGGTTTGAGCGTTTTGTTTTCAGTTGCTACATAGGGTTGAAGTGTCTGCCGAAGAGGGACACATAGGCTAACGTCAAGACGCCTGTTGTACCACAAAAGGGCAACATTACCTCTGCACTTCGAACCACTTCGTGAAACTGATAAAGGTTATCAAATACTTGAATTCGTTCTCCACGACCTGGCATAGAGGTCTCTTAAGCTAGCCCAACCTTTTCAGCCCAGTCAAAAAACGAGACCGTACTAAATTGCACAACATTTATTACTAATTTAGTACCGGTTAATTAAATTTATTACCCTTGTATTTTAAAAAATATCGAGGGTTGGGCTAGCTTAAATTTAAGCCAGCCCAACCCATATGCACAATCAAAACACGAGACCGTACTATACTGCACAACTTAAGTTTAAGCCAACCCAACCCATATGCACAATCAAAAAACGTGACCGTACTAAACTGCGAAACATTTATTACTAATTTAGTACCGGTTAATGAAATTTATTACCCTTGTAGTTTAAAAATATCGAGGTTTGGGCTAACTTAAATTTAAGCCAACCAAACCCATATACAGAATCAAAAAACGAGACCGTACTAAACTGCAAAACATTTATTACTAATTTAGTACCGGTTAATGAAATTTATTACCCTTGTAGTTTTAAAAATATCGAGGGTTGGGCTAGTATAAGTTTAAGCCAGCCCAACCCATATGCAGAATCAAAAAACGAGACCGTACTAAACTGCAAAACATTTATTACTAATTTAGTACCGGTTAATGAAATTTATTACCCTTGTAGTTTAAAAAATATCGTGATTTGGGCTAACTTAAGTTTAAGCCAACCCAACCCACATGCACAATCAAAAAACGAGACCGTACTAAACTGCGAAACATTTATTAATAATTTAGTACCGGTTAATGAAATTTATTACCCTTGTAGTTTTAAAAATATCGAGGGTTGGGCTAGCTTAAGTTTAAGCCAGCCCAACCCATATGCAGAATCAAAAAACGAGACCGTACTAAACTGCAAAACATTTATTACTAATTTAGTACCGGTTAATGAAATTTATTACCCTTGTAGTTTAAAAAGTATCAAGGGTTGGGCTAACTTAAGTTTAAGCCAACCCAACCCATATGCACAATCAAAAAACGAGACCGTACTAAACTGCGAAGCATTTATTACTAATTTAGTACCGATTAATGAAATTTATTACCCTTGTAGTTTAAAAATATCGAGGTTTGGGCTAACTTAAATTTAAGCCAACCAAACCCATATGCAGAATCAAAAAACGAGACCGTACTAAACTGCAAAACATTTATTACTAATTTAGTACCGGTTAATGAAATTTATTACCCTTGTAGTTTAAAAAATATCGAGGTTTGGGCTAACTTAAGTTTAAGCCAACCCAACCCATATGCACAATCAAAAAACGAGACCGTACTAAACTGCGAAGCATTTATTACTAATTTAGTACCGGTTAATGAAATTTATTACCCTTGTAGTTTAAAAATATCGAGGTTTGGGCTAACTTAAATTTAAGCCAACCAAACCCATATGCAGAATCAAAAAACGAGACCGTACTAAACTGCAAAACATTTATTACTAATTTAGTACCGGTTAATGAAATTTATTACCCTTGTAGTTTAAAAAATATCGAGATTTGGGCTAACTTAAGTTTAAG
Source organism: Eurosta solidaginis (assembly GCF_040869045.1). Lineage (NCBI taxonomy): Eukaryota > Metazoa > Arthropoda > Insecta > Diptera > Tephritidae > Eurosta > Eurosta solidaginis. The sequence continues at coordinate 257,726,154 of NC_090321.1, forward strand.
CCAACCCAACCCATATGCACAATCAAAAAACGAGACCGTACTAAACTGCGAAACATTTATTACTAATTTAGTACCGGTTAATGAAATTTATTACCCTTGTAGTTTTAAAAATATCGAGGGTTGGGCTAGTATAAGTTTAAGCCAGCCCAACCCATATGCAGAATCAAAAAACGAGACCGTACTAAACTGCAAAACATTTATTACTAATTTAGTACCGGTTAATGAAATTTATTACCCTTGTAGTTTAAAAAATATCGAGGTTTGGGCTAACTTAAGTTTAAGCCAGCCCAACCCATATGCACAATCAAAAAACGAGACCGTACTAAACTGCGAAGCATTTATTACTAATTTAGTACCGGTTAAAGAAATTTATTACCCTTGTAGTTTTAAAAATATCGAGGGTTGGACTAGCTTAAGTTTAAGCCAGCCCAACCCATATGCATAATCAAAAAACGAGACCGTACTAAACTGCAAAACATTTATTACTAATTTAGTACCGGTTAATGAAATTTATTACCCTTGTAGTTTAAAAAATATCGAGATTTGGGCTAACTTAAGTTTAAGCCAACCCAACCCACATGCACAATCAAAAAACGAGACCGTACTAAACTGCGAAACATTTATTACTAATTTAGTACCGGTTAATGAAATTTATTACCCTTGTAGTTTTAAAAATATCGAGGGTTGGGCTAGTATAAGTTTAAGCCAGCCCAACCCATATGCAGAATCAAAAAACGAGACCGTACTAAACTGCAAAACATTTATTACTAATTTAGTACCGGTTAATGAAATTTATTACCCTTGTAGTTTTAAAAATATCGAGGGTTGGGCTAGTATAAGTTTAAGCCAGCCCAACCCATATGCAGAATCAAAAAACGAGACCGTACTAAACTGCAAAACATTTATTACTAATTTAGTACCGGTTAATGAAATTTATTACCCTTGTAGTTTTAAAAATATCGAGGGTTGGGCTAGTATAAGTTTAAGCCAGCCCAACCCATATGCAGAATCAAAAAACGAGACCGTACTAAACTGCGAAACATTTATTACTAATTTAGTACCGGTTAATGAAATTTATTACCCTTGTAGTTTTAAAAATATCGAGGGTTGGGCTAGTATAAGTTTAAGCCAGCCCAACCCATATGCAGAATCAAAAAACGAGACCGTACTAAACTGCGAAACATTTATTACTAATTTAGTACCGGTTAATGAAATTTATTACCCTTGTAGTTTTAAAAATATCGAGGGTTGGGCTAGTATAAGTTTAAGCCAGCCCAACCCATATGCAGAATAAAAAAACGAGACCGTACTAAACTGCAAAACATTTATTACTAATTTAGTACCGGTTAATGAAATTTATTACCCTTGTAGTTTTAAAAATATCGAGGGTTGGGCTAGTATAAGTTTAAGCCAGCCCAACCCATATGCAGAATCAAAAAACGAGACCGTACTAAACTGCAAAACATTTATTACTAATTTAGTACCGGTTAATGAAATTTATTACCCTTGCAGTTTAAAAAATATCGAGGTTTGGGCTAACTTAAGTTTAAGCCAGCCCAACCCATATGCACAATCAAAAAACGAGACCGTACTAAACTGCGAAGCATTTATTACTAATTTAGTACCGGTTAATGAAATTTATTACCCTTGTAGTTTTAAAAATATCGAGGGTTGGACTAGCTTAAGTTTAAGCCAGCCCAACCCATATGCATAATCAAAAAACGAGACCGTACTAAACTGCAAAACATTTATTACTAATTTAGTACCGGTTAATGAAATTTATTACCCTTGTAGTTTAAAAAATATCGAGATTTGGGCTAACTTAAGTTTAAGCCAACCCAACCCACATGCACAATCAAAAAACGAGACCGTACTAAACTGCGAAACATTTATTACTAATTTAGTACCGGTTAATGAAATTTATTACCCTTGTAGTTTTAAAAATATCGAGGGTTGGGCTAGTATAAGTTTAAGCCAGCCCAACCCATATGCAGAATCAAAAAACGAGACCGTACTAAACTGCAAAACATTTATTACTAATTTAGTACCGGTTAATGAAATTTATTACCCTTGTAGTTTAAAAAATATCGAGGTTTGAGCTAACTTAAGTTTAAGCCAGCCCAACCCATATGCACAATCAAAAAACGAGACCGTACTAAACTGCGAAGCATTTATTACTAATTTAGTACCGGTTAATGAAATTTATTACCCTTGTAGTTTAAAAAATATCGAGATTTGGGCTAACTTAAGTTTAAGCCAACCCAACCCACATGCACAATCAAAAAACGAGACCGTACTAAACTGCGAAACATTTATTACTAATTTAGTACCGGTTAATGAAATTTATTACCCTTGTAGTTTTAAAAATATCGAGGGTTGGACTAGCTTAAGTTTAAGCCAGCCCAACCCATATGCATAATCAAAAAACGAGACCGTACTAAACTGCAAAACATTTATTACTAATTTAGTACCGATTAATGAAATTTATTTAGTACGGTCTCGTTTTTTGATTGTGCATATGGGTTGGGTTGGCTTAAACTTAAGCTAGCACAACCCTCGATATTTTTTAAAATAAAAGAGTAATACATTTAATTAACCGGTACTAAATTAGTAATAAATGTTGTGCAGTTTAGTACGGTCTGGTTTTTTTATTCGGCTGAAAAGGTTAGGCTAGCTTAAGAGACCTCTGGCATAGATTATATCGAAAATTACCTCCCGGCAGTGCTTTCTGGCGCTACCAAACGGCGAGTAGTTGTACATAAGGTGTTCTACCGATTGATGTAAACGTCAGGAGATCTCTTAAGATCCCGTTCTGGGCCAGGTTCTCTTAGAGGTCCTACGTCCTAGGGTTTATAGCTATCCACCGTTGGTTTGACGAAAGATATACTGTTTTAGCATAAACTTGTATGTGGCAAAGGGTATATGTTTTTTGTCTGCTTAGCAAGTTCGCCTTCAATACAGTCCCTTCAGTCTTCCGAAACAAATGTGAGGTGTACAAGGTTCTCTTGAACCATCGCCTGTAGGGATTGACAACAATATTCTGTTTTCCTATCCAAACCGTGGCTTCCGGGATAAATGCCACCTCTGGCGAGAAGATACCACAATGATCACATAAGCTGAAAGCGATTTGGTGGTTTCGGCTTTTTGAATAAACCCCTGCTCCAGCCTTACCGTTAAACTTAGAACCGTCAATGTATATGGAAATCCCATCATCAGCAACAAAGCAGCAATACGACTCCAACTAATTAGCACGGCTGGGAATGTTTACAATAAAGTTGGTGTTCACAATTGTTGTAGTCGTTCGAGGAAGAAAATTATAATTGTTTAGTATGTTGGAGTGCCCTATGGTTTTAGTAACCCAACTGGACAAATCTCTTAAAAGCAAGGCTGGCGTTACCGCTGTTAACTGCTCTGCAACATCCAAGACTGAAATATCAAAAATTATGTGAAATGTTCGCATGGCGTTGTCCTTAGAGCACCATTTATGCTGATCATATTTGATCTGTGAACTTTTCCCCAGAAAATTTAGTTTTGACGCCTTCCTAAGGGCAGGCGTACATGGTTGGTTCCAGATAAGTACGATTTTAACAGTATTTAGATCGAAGTTGAGCTAGAGTGACGTGTCTCCCTGGGCAGGAAGTACCAGATTGCTTCATAGTGCTCATGCAGATGTCTTCTTAAGGTCCTAGGAGGCAAGGTCTCGTCAACAAGATGTCTGGTGTAATGCCAAGATATCTGGATATTTAGCAGGAAATGTTTGTTAAGTGTTTCATTTCTCTCTTTTATGGGAAGTATTTTCGCCACTGTTGTGGATGATGGTCTGAAGACATAAGAGGCCATCTCGCGTCAGTTCTAAGCTAGGTGTTTTGACAGACCTACAGTTTCCTCCAGTGTGTTTCGTTTAGGCTCGGCGGACGCGTAGCATACAAGCGGCCCATCACTTTTTAAATGATTACGAGCATTTTTTGTCCTTGCCCCAAGTGGTGGCGGCAAGATATTTGAGGATTTCGTTACGGCTATGGTTCTATTGCGGCTGCATGCTCGTCAAAATGTAAGTTATGATCGAACATCTCACCCAGTACTCTTGGGTTTATGACAGTCGTAAGACAAGCTTCATGGTATAAGACAAGCTTAAAGTTTTGATCATTTGTATAGCTTTTGTGTCACCCTGTATTTGTTATTAACTTGTGCACATATAAAAAAACAATAAAATCAAGTTGCATAACGCATGTGTCACATTACATAGCAGTCGAGAGTAGTGGACGAGAAGAAAAATTGTAAAGTACAGAGCTTGTGGTATGATCCATGATCCATGATGCATGTATTAGGAATATGACATGTTCACTTTCAACTGCACGTCCTAAGGCTTTTAATATGCTTTTTTGTTTGCAGTAATGCATTTGACTTAGATGAATGCAAAATTCAGTACAGTAATGGAAAATTTTTAGAAAAAAAAAAAATATTTCCTTTATGAAGCTGTGCTACACAGAATCAGGAAAAAAGTAGAATGGGTAAGCTGCGAACTACAAACATGCGCCTCGTTCTCGTTCTATGGCTTTAGTGCTAAACACAAACAGCGATGTGGGCACTCCTCACATAGACACACAGTCCATGTTCATATGTTTCATGGCCCAACCTAGCGCATGGGCGCCCAAATGTTATTGCGATAACTTGACCTCTGCCTCTTTTGTTTGTGTGAAGGTGCAATCAGCTTTTACTTGTAGCAATTTGTGCGCTGACGCACGTAGCATGACCACGTTGTATGTCAGAACGTTTATATGCTTACTATTTTGTTGTTGTTTTGGTTACATTAGATTTTAAGTTAAGTTCCTCGCTATGTATTGTTGTTGCTGTTAGTGCCCTTTTTGAGGGCATTGCCAGTTGAGATAAACACCAGATTTGCCAATCGTTTGGGCCATTATGGCGCCTAAAATGCAAGTTTAGGCAACGAAAAATTGAGGATCGTTTTAAACATAATAGGTACATGTGTATGTATGTATGTTTGAATGTTAGGGCTTGCATATTTTTTGATTTTCAATTGGCTTGCATACCCTACAAAAATGCGATCAGTCTAGTACAGGGATGGAGCTATTTTCGGCTCCTAAATCAGTTTCAGTGCCAGCGAGTGCATGGTGAAACGTTTGTGTGTTTTGGGGTGTTAGGGGATATAAAACTCTGGATTTTTACCCTATCGGTATATTCCACAGGTGCGTCCGCATTCGCTAAATGTGCCAACGTTTCACCATCCGACGCAAACTCCTGCAATGTTTCACCAGGCCTCTGGAAGCGGTTCAGTAACTCCATTTGGTATAACTGTCTCCTATGCTCAGTTCCGTATCGTCTCTCTAGAGCGCCCATCAATGCCTCATAATAGTTCGCCCTCTGGAATGGTTTGTAAAATCTCAGTTGCAGGCCCTTTCAATGCCATGAACAATGCAGCAACTTTATCTTCCGCATTCCAGTTGTTTACTGCTGACGTCTTCTCAAATTGAAGCTTAAATACCTGGAAAGAAACAGAGCTGTCAAAAGGTGGAGTTTTTACCTTCGGATTGTTTGCTGAAGCAGCCGGGCGATTAAGTTGAATTTCCTGTATACGACCTCTCAAAGCATCCAACTCTGCCTCGAATTTTTCTCCAAATTGCATTATTTTTGTATCTTGTGCCTCCAGCTTCGATGATACCCTTATCTCCTGCGCCTCCAGCTGCGAGGATATGCGAGCCTCTTGTGCTTTCAACCGTTAAGCCAACTGAGATGTCATATATGTCTTCTGTTCTTCCAGTTGAATTTCCATCTTTGAAGTTATGCGTGTCTCCTTCGATTCCAGTTGCGATGTTATATTTCTCTTTTGTTACTCGAACTGTGCTGACATATTCGTGATGACATTTTTGATATTTGTGCCGATATTGCAGCCAATATTGTGTTCAGGTCTGTGTTCGCCGTTGTCTGCGGTGCTTCATTTTTCTCCTCCAATTTTGTTGTCTCATCGCCATCAAGTTGAAAGACATACTCTTCCACGTTAATTCCTTCTAATTCCATTTCCCCTCGCAGTCGTGCCTGAAGTTCGAGTTTGCTGCCGGTTGTATTCAATCCACGGCTCTCCAACTCCTTCTTCAGTTGCTAGATCTTCAATTCACTCCACTTTGACATGTCCTTGTTGTATTGAAAATCTTCGGAATTTATTCAACAATTCCTCTTCTGACACCAATTGTAACGAATTTACTGCAACTCCTCTTATTTGCAACCTTCTTCTAACGTTCGAATCACTAAACTGTTGAATAAATAACTCCACTATTCAATAATGCAAAATGGCCTTTATTAAAGTACTTCACAATAACACTTCTACTTCTCAACAGATAGCGTGCCTAAATCAAACTGATTGCTGATTCTCAGCTTTACCTCCTTTAATACTCTGTGATTTCCTCATTCGCATACTTCTAGGCGTTTCTATTTCTAGAATTTACTACTCGTTTACCAGCTATAAATTTCTCAGCTATGACTACAGGTGCATGATGATTATAGCTTCTCGCATAGCCCATGCGCGTGTATATGTGAGTGATACTTCCACAGATGATTGCCTACTTTTGGGAGTATCTCAGATATAGCATGTGTTTGTGCTGTTCTCTCCGCTGCTTGTATGGACATATGTATACACATAATGATTAATTTGTTTACGTACATACAAGTGTAGCAGCTTGCTTTATTATTGTTGTGGCTTTATTTACTTATTTTAAGATTAGTGATGTGAGTATGCATCACTTATTGTCACTAATATTCGTCACACTATATTGAAAGAAAAATTGCTCAGAAAATAAGATTCATGTACAGAACATGTAAACATATTAGCCAATGTCATAAAATTTTGGTGTATCGTTCAATTATTGAACCACATTTTATCTACTGTCCTACAATCCTACTGTTAGCGAATGAAATGCAAACTAAACAAGTAAGGAAGGCTAAGTTCGGGTGTAACCGAACATTACATACTCAGTTGAGAGCTATGGAGACAAAATAAGGAAAATCACCATGTAGGAAAATGAACCTAGGGTAACCCTGGAATGTGGATGTATGACATGTGTATCAAATGGAAGGTATTAAAGAGTATTTTAAGAGAGAGTAGGCCATAGTTCCATGGATGAACGCCATTTAGGGATATCGCCATAAAGGTGGACCAGGGCTGACTCTAGAATTTGTTTGTACGATATGGGTATCAAATGAAAGGTGTTACTGAGTATTTTAAGAGGAAGTGGGCCTTAGGTCTATCGGTGGACGCCTTTTCGAGATATCGCCATTAAGGTGGACCAGGGGTGACTCTAGAATGTGTTTGTACGATATGGGTATCAAATGAAAGGTGGTAATGAGTATTTTAAAAGGGAACGGGCTTTAGTTCTATAGGTGAACGCCTTTTCGAGAAATCGCCATAAAGGTGGACCAGGGGTGACTCTATAATATGTTTGTACGATTTGGGTATCAAATGAAAGCTGTTAATGAGTATTTTGAAAAGGAGTGATCCGTTTCAAGATATCGCCATAAAGGTGGACCAGGGGTGTCTCTAGAATGTGTTTGTACGATATGGGAATCTAATAAAAGGTGTTACTGAGCATTTTAAGAGGGAGTGGGCATTAGGTCTATAGGTGGACGCCTTTTCGAGATATCGCCATTAGGGTGGGCCAGGGTGACTCTAGAATGTGTTTGTACGATATGGGTATCAAATGAAAGGTGGTAATGAGTATTTTAAAAGGGAGTAATCCTTAGTTCTATAGGTGGACGCCTTTTCGAGATATCGCCATAAAGGTGGACCAAGGGTGACTCTAGAATGTTTGTACGATATGGGTATCAAACGAAAGGTGTTACTGAGCATTTTAAGAGGGAGTGGGCATTAGGTCTATAAGTGGACGCCTTTTCGAGATATCGCCATTAGGGCGGGCCAGGGGTGACTCTAGAATGTTTGTACGATATGGGTATCAAACGAAAGGTGTTACTGAGCATTTTAAGAGGGAGTGGACATTAGGTATATAGGTGGACGCCTTTTCGAGATATCGCCATTAGGGTGGGCCACGGGTGACTCTAGAATGTTTGTACGATATGGGTATCAAACGAAAGGTGTTACTGAGCATTTTAAGAGGGAGTGGGCATTAGGTCTATAGGTGGACGCCTTTTCGAGATATCGCCATTAGGGTGGGCCAGGGGTAACTCTAGAATGTGTTTGTACGATATGGATATCAAATTAAAGGTATTAATGAGGGTTTTAAAAGCGAGTGGCCCTTAGACATATATGTGAAGGCGTTCTCGCGATATCGACCAAAATGTGGACCAGGTGATCCAGAAAATCATCTGTCGGGTACTGCTAATTTATTTATATATGCAATACCACTAACAGTATTCCTGCCAAGATTCCAAGGGCTATTGATTTCGCCTTGTAGCACTTTTTCATTTTCTTCTACTTAATATGGTAGGTGTCACACCCATTTTACAAAGTTGTTTCCAAAGTTATATTTTGCGTTAATAAACCAATCCAGTTACAATGTTTCATCCCTTTTTTCGTATTTGGTATAGAATTATGGCATTTTTTGCATTTTTTGCATTTTTCGTAATTTTCGATATCGATAAAAGTGCGCCATAACGTCAACCCATCTACCAAGTTTCATCGGTTTAAACGCCTTTGGCAATGAATTATCGCATTTTTTCGGTTTTTCGAAATTTTCGATATCGAATAAGTGGGCGTGGTTATGGTCGGATTTCGGCCATTTTTTATACCAAGATAAAGTGAGTTCAGATAAGTACGTGGGCTAAGTTTAGTAAAGATATATCGGTTTTTGCTCAAGTTATTGTGTTAACGGCCGAGCGGAAGGACAGACGGTGGACTGTGTATAAAAACTGGGCGTGGCTTCCACCGATTTCGCCCATTTTCACAGAGAACAGTTACCGTCATAGGATCTATGTCCCTACCAAATTTGAGAAGGATTGGTAAATTTTTGTTCGACTTATGGCATTAAAAGTATTCTAGACAAACTAAATGAAAATGGGCGGAGCTTTAACCGCCTTTGGCAATGAATTATCGCATTTTTCCGGTTTTTCGAAATTTTCGATATCGAATAAGTAGGCGTGGTTATAGTCCGATATCGTTCATTTTAAATAGCGATCTGAGATGAGTGCTCAGGAATCTACATACCAAGTTTCATCAAGATACCTCAAAATTTACTCAAGTTATCGTGTTAACGGACAGACGGACGGACGAACAGACGGACGGACGGACATGGCTCAATCAAATTTTTTTTCGATACTGATGATTTTGATATATGTAAGTCTATATCTATCTCGATTCCTTTATACCTGTACAACCAACCGTTATCCAATCAAAGTTAATATACTCTGTGAGCTCTGCTCAACTGAGTATAAAAACTGCAAATAGAATAACAAAATTTATAATGCTGAATATGTTGAATTGGCTCAGTATAAAACAGTCAATTACTTAGTATACTCAGCTGAGCAGAGCTCATAGAGTATATTAATTTTGTTCCTATAGCGGTACCCTGTAACGGCATAAACTAATCGAGATAGATATAGACTTCTGTATATCAAAATGATCTGGGCGAAAAAAGGAATTCATTTAGCCATGTCCGTCCGCCCGTAAACACGATAACTTGAGTAAATTTTGAGCTATCTTGATGAAATTTGGTATGTATGTTCCTGGGCACTCACCTCAGATCGCTATTTAAAATTAACGAAATCGGACAATAACCACGCCCACTTTTTCGATATCGAATATTTCGAAAAACCGAAAAACTGTGATAATTCATTACCAAGGACGGATAAAGCGATGAAACTTCGAAGGTGGGTTAACCTTATGACGCAGAATAGAAAATTAGTATAATTTTGGACAATGGGTGTGGCACCGCGCACTTTTAAAAGAAGGTAATTTAAAAGTTTTGCAAGCTGAAATTTTGCAGTTGTTGAAGATATCATGATGAAATTTGGCAGGAACGTTACTCATATTACTATATGTGTCCTAAAAAAAATTAGCAAAATCGGATTACCAACACGCCCACCTTTTAAAAAAAATTGTTTAAGTCAAATTTCAACAAAAAATGTAATATCTTTACAGTATATAAGTAAATTATGTCAACATTCAACTCCAGTAATGATGTGGTTCAACAAAATACAAATATAAAAGGAAATTCCAAAATGGGCGTGGCTTCGCCCTTTTTCATTTAATTTTTCTAGAATAATTTTAATGCCATAAGTCGAACAAAAATTTACCAATCCTTGTGAAATTTTGGTAAGGGCATAGCTTCTATGACGATAACAGTTTTCTGTGAAAATGGGCGAAATCGGTTTGAAGCCACGCCCAGTTTTTATACACAGTCGACTTTCTGTCCTTCCGCTCCGCCGTTAACACAATAACTTGAGCGAAAACTGATATATCTTTAATAAACTTAGCTCACGTACTTATATTAACTCAATTTATCTTGGTATTGAAAATGGGAGAAATTCCACTATGACCTCGCCTACTTTTTCGATATCGAAGTTTTCGAAAAATTTAAAAAATGCCATAACTCTATACCAAATACGAAAAAAGGGCTGAAACATGGTGATTGGATTGGTTTTTTTATTCAAAATATAACTTTAGAAAAAACTTGGAAAAATGGGTGTGGCACCTACCATATTAAGTAGAATAAAAAGAAAAAGTTCAGCAGGGCGAAATTAAAAGCCCTTGCAATCATGGCAGGAATATTGTTCGTGGTATTACATATATAAAAAAATTAGCGGTACCCGACAGATGATGATCTGGGTTACCCTGATCCACATTTTGGTCGATATCTCGAAAACGCCTTCACATATACAACTAAAGGCCAATCCCTTTTAAAACCCTCATTAATACATTTAATTTGATACCCATATCGTACACCGCTGGTCCACCTTTATTGCGATATCTCGAAAAGGCGTCCACCTATAGAACTAGGGCCCACTCCCTTTTAACATAATCATTAACACCTTTCATTTGATACCCATATCATTCAAACACATTCTAGAGTCACTCCTGGTCCACCTTTATGGCGATATCTCGAAAAGGCGTTCATCTATAGAACTAAGGCACACTCACTTTTAAAACACACTTTAATACCTTTCATTTGATACCCATATCGTACAAACACATTCTAGAGTCACCCCTGGTCCACCTTTATGGCGATATTTCGAAAAGGCGTCCACCTATAGAACTAAGACCCACTACGTTTTAAATAATCATTAACACCTTTCATTTGATACCCATGCCATAGAAAAACATTCCAGGGTTACCCTAGGCTCATTTTCCTACATTGTGATTTTCCCTTATTTTGTCTCCAAAGCTCTCAGCTGAGTATGTTATGTTCAGTTACACCCGAACTTAGCCTTCCTTACTTGTTTTACACTGAAGTTTATACACCATGCAAGATTGGGAATCTTACCGAGCTACCTTAGTAATAAACCAAAATATAATCATGAGACCCATAACTATGGAACTAGGTACTGCAAAAATATAAGACTGCCTAAAATAAGAACTGAGTTCGCAAAGAAGACCCTAGAATACATAGGGTATAAAATGTATAGTGAATTACCTACTGCGATAAAAGACTGTGAAAATATTGAGAAGTTTAAAGAAAAATTATTTATATATTGTAAAACACTTAACATGTAATGAAACAAATTTTATTGATATTAGAGAAAAATTGTAGGGTTTTTACAAACGGCGATGGTTAGTAGGGCATGTTTCTGAATTTCACTTCGTCATCAGCAAGCTTTTCGGGAACTGAGCATTGAACTCAAATCTGCAACATTCATACCAGTGCTAAGGCAGATGCCTTTAGCTGGAAAAACTTTACAACAACTAAGGCATGACGTAGCTGAATGCCTTTGTAACCATTTCAACTATCGTAGGAGTGCGGGTTCGAATCCCACTCCCGGGAGAAAAGGATTTGAAGAGATTTACAAGGTATAATCGAAACAGCTGTCGCCTTGTCCGTCCTGATGTCACGTTGTTTAAAATTTTCCCAAATTATTAAATAAATTATAAAAATAAAAATTGCTTGAAATAAATGTTTTCATACATTCAAAAAAGCAATAAGGGCAATCCCCGTTTAACTCATACATAACAGACAACATTTGGTTAATTCGTTGTAGTTCTATAAATAGAACAAAAATAGCGACAATACCAAGTTTCTCTGAAACCACCTTACAAACATGCATAACTTCAACACATAGCTACATACGAAGTATGTGATGTGTAGAAGATTAGTATATGCAAAAGAAGGTAGTTGGGACAACTTTACAACAACTAAGGCATGACGTAGCTGAATGCGTTTGTAACCATCTCAACTATCGTAGGAGTGCGTGTTCGAATCCCACTCCCGGGAGAAAAGGCTTTGAAGAGGGACATACAGTCCATTTGGCATTTTAGGATCGGTGTAGGTTTCCAAATTTTTCATTAAAAATTCGTTTCAATTCCCTTTCTTCAAAGTGGTTATAGGAGCTTCCAACTCACTAACCACATCTATACCCGAAAGAGACTAGAGGGGATCAATTATGCCCCAATGCAGACTAGAGACTTAGAGACTAATCGCATTATTTTTTTGGGAGATATGTGCAGGAAAAATGTATGTTCGGCATAGGAACGTTTATGTTGTTATTATTCGCATTGTAGATTTGGCATTGGTTTCCATTGTACTTTTTGGGTTTTGTATGTGGAATTTGCAAGATGATTACATCACGAGTAACAAATTTAGTCAGAAATTACCTGTACCACTATATCATTCATTCTACCTTAAACACGAACCGTAAGAGGTATAGTTTTAAATATATGAATGGTTGACCCGAAAAACGTTGTAAGCGTCAAAGTGAAAAGTTTTCAGATGGGAGGGAAAACGTTTCTAGCGACACCCTTAAGTAAATTTTATTACGTTTTTTGATAGATGTCAGAGTAGGATTATTGAACAAACATTTCGGTAAATTATCTTTATAAGTTAGGTAAGGTTGAGTTGGCCGGTAGGTGAGAGCCTCATATTGTTTGAAGACCAAACTGAAAAACACTGTCGAAAAAAGCGCCTATGTTATAACAAAACTCCGTCCTCTTGGCAAGTATTAGAAGGTTTCTAAGACCTATGCCACCTGCGGCTTCTTGATCTGATGGCTACATCACTTCTAGTAGCTGGAGTCTTAGCCTGGCGAGCGCAGGGCACGAGCTCAAAACCGCACTTCCTACATATGCTATCACTGACAGGTCCTAATTTAAAAGCATGTGTGAAGCCTGTGTCCAGTCAGAATACCCATCATGAGCCTACAGTCCACACTTTTCAATGATAAGAGTATCTTTGTTAGTCTTAGGTGGTAAGACCTGCACATGATTTTTGGCACTTTGCAGCCCGCGCTTGATCCCACGCCTTTCCTGCTTGGTTGATCATGTGCAACTATCGCTAGGTCATCCGTTTTTTAATTCCAATCAGTTCCCATATGCCCTACGATCCAATATAGATGTATACTTTTGCCTGTCTCGTTTCTTTCTAGGAACTGCTTACACTCTAAAACATATTTAGTTGTTATTCAATTAGAGATTAAGCCTTAATTACTGCTTGGATACCCATATAAAAGTTTGACGAATTTAACTCCTTTTACTGCATTTAGGTACAGCGATCTGTCAGCTGTGAGATATCTGTTTATTTTATTTCCCGACCGACACAGTATACCGCAGACCCTACTCCTTCCACTAATTTGGAACCGTCGGTGTACACGTGTATCGCCTCGTCCGCCATTTGGGCACCCTTGCGTCAACCAATCACCTCTATTATGTCTCTAACAGCCATAGTTAGTCTGTTCGCCCTCAGACGCTCGGCCTCGTTGCAGTTTATAACGCTATGTTCTTTGCCACCAGATCTAAAGGTGAATGACCTACTGTGCTAAGGTGTTAAACATTGTTAGCCTGCGGCTGTCCACCAGCAAGGAATCCATAGTATGGGATAAGCTTTACAATCGCTGTAATTACCCCATACATCCCAGAATTCTTTTAGAAGCATAAAGCGTCGTCGAGGCTTTCTACACTCTTTTTTCACGTTGAGCTTCCAGCAAAACTTACTGTCTAAAATGATTCCTAGTTATTTTGTGCAACATTACTCCGGCAGAGTCACCAGTTTGGGACCTTTTATCTCTTAGCAATCAAGAGCGTGTCTGTTTTCTCCACATTGGCGGTTAACGCGACTCTATCGCGAAGCGCCCGATCCATCAAAAAGCTTATTGTTGGACAACAATACATTTAAACATAAGAAGAAACATTTCCGCTAAGTGGCGGACAAGTCAAGATACATAATTAGGAAATTAAAAGGCTCTTCGGAATATTTCAAGTAAGTTTGCGATGAGCTACAGTTTTGAAATTTAAAACATGATCCATAGGTATATTGCAGTTTAACTCATTTGAGAAAAAATTTCGCTAGGTGTCGCACGGATCTAGATATTTAGAAAAATTTAAAGGTTAGGATGGCATAAATAGTTCAGAGGACCCGGGATAATGCAACAAAAGAAGAGAAAATTTAACTAATTTGCGCATTAGTCGATGTAATTAGGAAAAACATACGAGATTTAGAACATTTCGATCAATTTTTATGTAACTTCCTGGTAAATTAAAGTTTTGAAATTTAATACGAATAGGCCAGAGTACAATACATATCACAGAAAGTTCGGCTACAGGCCGCATGGAGTTATTTAGAAAATTCTTGCGGAAGGAGGGAATCTTGCGATCGTGCTGGGAGTGTCAGTGAGAGTGGTGGTGATGGTGGGAGTGGTAGTGGGTGAGAGAGCGGGAGTGGGAGGTGGGTGAGAGTGGTAATGGCTTCATGTATCACAGAAAGTTCCCCTAGAGGGCGCATGAAGTCATTTAGATAATTCGTGCGGAAGGAGGGAATCTTGCGTTTGTGTTGGGAGTGTGAGTGGGAGTGAAGGTGGGAGTTGGAGTAGTAGAGGGAGTATGAGTGGGTGTGAGAGTGGGAGTGGGAGGCGGGTGAGATTGGTAATGGCTTCATGTATCACAGAAAGTTCCGCTAAGGGCCGCATGAAGTCATTTAGAAAATTCGTGTGGAAGAAAAGAATCTTGCGATTGTATTGGGAGTGTGAGTGAGAGTGGGAATGGGTGTGAGAGTGGGAGGCTGTTGAGGGTGATAATAGCTTCATTTATTTTTTTATTCTTTGTTCAATGGGCTACAAGTTTTGGTGAAGATCGGATGTGCTGACAGTTCCTTATCTGAAATAAATCCCGTACGCCCGGCTACTCGACCAACTGTCTTGCGAAAAGTAAAGGCTGGTACTAGTTATAGAGTTGTACCCGCGAAATCACCTCTTCTTTCACCTTGCACAGTTATAGAGAACTTAGAGATTTACTTCTCTAAAGGCCGTGACACAATGACATTTTTCATAAAGATGCGCTTAACACAAGCTTATGCATTCCAATAACATCGCCCCAATCAACCAAGATATTGCGTTTGTAAATATGAAAGAACTTCAGACTTGGCAATTGCATGGTATTTCGCCTTGCCCATTCACATACAAAATTTCGCGAAGCACTCTTGTAAACATTCTCACTGTACAAGAAAAATACTTGCTAACATAGTTTGTGTCGCATTCGATTGTTATATTGCAGTTTTTACTTGCGGAAAATGTTAGAAAATTTACCAACCAGTGGGAAAAATAATTTCACTTGCAAAGTGCGCCACGCCTTAGCCAAAGCAAATGTCAAATTCTTCTTCTTATGATTTGCTTGGAACAAAATTGGGGAGTTGGCTAGTTTTCAATATCAGATGGCGCTAGTGTCGCTCATTTTAGCATTCTCCATAAAAATACAAGCAATCTACTCATAAGGCATAAGCATGTGTTAAACTCATCTATATGAAAAATTGCTTATGTGTCGGAGCTGTAACCTTTAGCAACTTTATTTACAAAATCATGTTATTGTATAGCTTGAAATTAATATACATACATATACATACATACCAATAATAATGATGAAGTGCAAAATTATACCAACACGTTACAATGTCCGTATGTATGTAAACATGATTAATTCAAAGAAAATTACAAAAGTGGCAGCCTAGAATTTAATTTGGAGCACAGCAAAATCATAGAAGCAAACGGCTCCAACCAACACCAACGCTCAATATATTAATATGTATTCTCCACCTAAAAAGCTCTGTAACTTCGCCTCCGCAAATGCCACACGCTTTAGCAACATTTGAGCCAAATAATTTCTTCTGCAAAAGCTGTGAGCGCAGCTTGGTCGTTTGCCTTGGTCTCGCTGGCCATGCTCCAAGTGACGCATCGACAACATGAAATTGTGCTTTGATGAAGATTTATTTAAATTGTACGTTTTTCAGCCGGTGCAGTCAATTGCAGGTAATGATTGGTGTGGTTTTTGTTATAGCAGGCAACTAAATATTGAAGGTTGTGTGTATGTTTGTATTTTGAAAGTTATGTTGCACGTTGATTGTAATAGATTGAATGAAACCCACATTAGCACACGCTGCATTCTGGCTTTGAACTTGAAGAAGGCTGCCAGTCAAACCAGCTTTAAACAATTCTCTAGCGCATACATTGGTTTATATGTATGTATGTTTATTTGTATGTAATGGCCTAGTCTAGTAGCTATTTGACAATTTCTACCGGCGTTCCTAGTTTTCATAATGCAATAAAATAATCTACAAGCGCAAACAACAATAATAATAATACTGCCAATAATAATCATGGTAATAAAATAAAGTTGCGCATGCGCATTGGCATTTCGGTTAGTTTCCAATTTTTATTACTGTTAGTCCCATTATAGGAGTAGCTGTTGCCGTTGTCGACTTATGCTGATGAGTTGCGTGTTCATTACGAAAAACGGCATTGGCTGTGGCATGCAACAGTTGCTACCTACCATACCCTTGCCAGAGCTTTATTGCTTTTGCTCACAGCTCTATTGCTTTCTTCTGCTCAAAAGCAATATATTGTAGTTGTATGTAAGTTCATATTTACAGCTATTTGGTAACATATTTTCATTCAATTTATACATACATATATGGGGCTATGAACATACTTGAGAACCTGTATAAACTAGAACCTGGTCGAAATCTGACATTTTGGCGGAAGGCGATTAACGAAGTCGAAACCGATAATTTTAACACAATTACTTCGTGCTCGCAAAAAACTTTCAGTTCATTCTTCCTTACAATTGTCAATGCCAATAATGAGTGTAATCAATTTGTTATCAAAGTATTAGCGGTATGTTATCGATGAGTTATCAGTTTCTTATAGGAATGTTAGGTTACAAAGAAGCTATTCCGAAGCTATGTAAAATAAACCTATTATAAAGTTACAGCTAAGAATAGGACAAAGCTCTTCCCAAAAGTCAGTCCCTCATACCAGCCCATGAGCTCCCGCCCGAAACGTTTAAGTGCCAATGAAGTAAGTGAAGGTGTCGATAAAAATACCTTCTAGGGACATTTAAAATACAATCGAAACCCAAACTGGCTCTGCCAAAAATGGAGGAGCAATCGAGCGACTAGAAAGAGGGCTCGCTGTGATCGCTGCGAAGAACCTGTAGCGCGACGGCAGCTCAATCGTCGGGGAATCATTCTGGTTGGAGTAGGCTAGGATGGTTTTGAGTAGCGCCAAAAAATTTGCAGAGCATTGTACCTCCGAGGCATTACAAATACAGAGAAGGCTAAAAGAGGCAAACATCTCGCGAGGGAGCACTAGCAAATTTTTAGCAAAATCGCTAGGCGTGCCAAGTCCATCACTCTGGGTTTTGGACAGAGTCATTGAAGAGAGGGACATCTCAGGAGAAGAATGACAGTGGATGTCATTCGAAATCCCTGCGGTACATATAGTGATAGAGTTGGGTCGTTTCGTTCTGAACTTGTTCAATTGACCGGATCTCTCAACTGAACAAGCGAACTAGATCTTCGATTTCGGTTCTATTTTTTCTTTTATTTCATTTGTTCTTTTAGTTCATTTTATCTAATGTTATTCTTTCTCTTTTCTCGTTCGCGAACATCGTAAATTCATACATACATATGCAGAAATTCACAGTGAGCACGAATGTCGATGATGCCACTTACACTAAAGATATGTGTGGTCATCTTTGTGTGTGGCACTGCTACAACAATATATGTATGGACTATTTATGAAAAACATGTTTTGTAAAAAACTAATTATTACATTTATTAAACTTGAAAAGTTCATATTTACAATTTGTGTCTGTACT
Organism: Eurosta solidaginis; assembly: GCF_040869045.1. NCBI lineage: Eukaryota > Metazoa > Arthropoda > Insecta > Diptera > Tephritidae > Eurosta > Eurosta solidaginis. The sequence continues at coordinate 257,744,407 of NC_090321.1, forward strand.
CTTTCAATTTCCTGGATCTTCCGAAATTTGTAACTTTTTTTGAAGTTAATTATACATATATATATTAACTTATTTATTCATAACACACTTAAATATACCTGCACAAAGCATTGCTGCATACACACCCTCATCTATACTTGTTGGCTTTTTTCGCGGTAGCGAGGAGCAGTGAACAAATTTGCTTGAAAAAAAAAAAGAACAAATGAACAAAAAGAACAACTTGTTCGTTCATCAGAAAAAACGAAAAATTCGAATCTCTGAAATGAACGAAAAAGCACAATTCTATATAGTGACAATGAACGAGTTCCCTTTTTCTCCTTTCAGGAGAATTCACCGTTTGGTTAAGATTTGTTAGGGAAACTTTCTTCCCTTACTCTGCTTCCATAGGGGGGTGCCGAAAAGAATAGGACATGAAAAATTCAGATTTTTTTTTTCAATTTAAATAAAATTTTACTAAGCAAAATCGCGCATCGGTAGTGGTCTGGCGAACGTTCCAAATCTATTTCAGTCATAAAAATTTTCACAGTAAAAATTCATCTTTCGTTCCGCTGATTTGTAGCTTAAATGAAAAACTAGCACAACACAAATTGGAAGATAAGCTGGGCCATAAGCTCCTCGGACCTAAATCGCGTCAAGTATAAATTTTGTTATACGTTGATATTGGAACCTCATAGAGTCTCCAGAACGTTGTAAATATGCTTTAATTTAGTTAGGTTACTAGGTGGTTAGATTTTTGCTATAACTAGCTATATACGACCATTTCTGGTACTAGACAATTTGCAACTCTCTATTTTCCTCTCACCTTCCTCTCCCCCGCCAGCGCCCTCTTCCTCGCTTCCTATCTCTCCCTACCTTCCGCTCTTTCTTCCCCCCTAGTTCTACCTCTTCCCTCTTCTATTCCTCTAACATATCGTTTGTTTATTTTCTACAAGCAAAAACAATTGCATGGCAAGCGTTTAGATAATGCTTGGCCCTGATGTTAAGTTAAAAAACAATTAAACATGCACCTTTCAAAACTAATTTTGAAAAATACCCCTATGTAAATCTAAGATAGACATATATAATTATATGAATAGGAGCTCCTCAGTAGTGTAATTATGCAGCATATATGAATGCAGCTGCAGCTCCTCACCATGACTACAGCTCGCTCCCGTCCTTCCGTAAGTAAACGCCAAATCCGCGCGCGCTGAGTCCAGCAACATTTCCTCCCGATCAGAGCGACGGCTCCTAGATCAGCGCCACGTGAAACGAACCCTCCTCAAGGGTTAGGAAGAGTTCGCTCGATGCAACTTTACTGTCTTGGAGGTTTATGTGTAAGACTCGCCGCACCTTTGGGCTGTTTGACCCCCTCCGGCACCTTCTTCGTGGCGTTTTCGTCCTCCCCTTTCCCTTTTGGTTTAGAGTTTTCGCTGTCCCCTTCAGCCTCTCGTAAATCGGCCCAGTAGATCTGCTCTTTTGCTGTCAGCAAGTCAGGATCTTTAATTTTATATGCATATACTAAAGTTTAACGATAGAAGTAAAGCGAATCCGAAAGCTCGCTCGGTCGGTAATATTAAAAACTTCAATATTCCTATAAGCATTTTTAACGGTTGCCAACCGGCAAGCCTTTCCCCTCAGACGTTTAAGCATAAAATTTCAATTGATGCAACAGCTATTGTTGTTGCTAGTTTTATTGCGTCTTTAAAAAAAAAAAATAATTTAATTTTTATGTACTGAATTATTTATGTCATCATTTTCTTCATCGCCAGCTCGAGCAAGGTTAATGGGTCAACTAGTGTAGGCAATTTGTTGACAATACCTGCTGGTTTTTGGTTGCAAGTTCAATGAACGTTCGTCTTCTTGTTTCCAAGTCTGTAAAAGACCTATTTACATATATATGAACATAGCAATGTCACTGGGCTTGTAGTCAAACAGGTTAATGTTGCATTCATTAGAAATGTTTATAAGTGCCTTTTTGGTGTTTAGTTTCAAGATTAATACATAAATGTAAATAAAAAGACATTAGTGTAATAAAAAATCACACTTTAATGACAGCTGAGAATAAATTATTTCCCATTTGGTTTAAAATTGAGGTGTAGCGTCGTCAGAGATCTGCCTTTGAAAACTTAACAGTACTTCAGCATGTGTGAAGCTAATTAAATTAAAACAAATATGTTTTCTCTTTGGAACTGAATCTTATAGCTTATAGCTTCAGAAATCAACTTTCATAGTTACGAAGACGTTGTAAGTCTCCACTAAGTCGTACTCGGAAAATCACTACGGCTATTACCAGATCGTAAAATGCCTGATGAAGGCAAAGGTTAAGTTGTTTTCATTTATTACCAAAGAAAGCAGCTTCATGCCCATCAACATGATGCCATTATTTCTGAAAAGCCTGGAGGAACTGTTGAGCTTCGCATTTGAAAGAAGATATTAACATGTTTGTGTTAGTAGTACTTCACCAAATTCACCAAAGTTGCGTTTGACCATGCAAGAAAAGCTGACGAAAGCTTTCTAATGGAACACCAGATGCAACCAGATTCGATTAGGCCAGGTGAGGCTAGGTTTAACTGGCCGATCAATAAATACTTCGCATAAACTGAATGTTTCCATAGTGCTGCCGAATTTGTTTGGTGACCATACGAAGAAACCCAAATTAGGTATCAGGATTTATGGTATAGGATAACTCCATGCTTTTGGAAAATATAAGATTTTTCAACTGTATTTGAGAAAACGAAAAATGTATTTAAGAAAAGGCGAAAATATGTTGAAGAAATAGGCAAATGAATTTGAGAAGAGGGCTTATGTATTTACATTTGCCTATTTATCAAATATAGTTGTAAAGGGTGTATAAGTCTTCTAGAAAATATTGTAATGAATTTTGGGGAATTCCGCTTATTTGAAACTTGCTGCTAACGTTCGAATCGCTAAACTGTTGAACAAATCACTCCACTATATAGTATTGCAAACTGGTCTTTATTTAGATTCCTTCAAGAGTAGTACTTCATAATTATACTGCACAACCAACAGCGTGTTTAAATCAAAACTGATTACTGATTACTGAGCTTTCGCTGTTTTTATACTCTCTGTTGTCTCCTCCACCCATTTCTCCTAAGGTCTATTAACTTCGCGAATTTCATGCTTGGTTACCAGCCATATATGTACATCTATATTTGTATACACAGAGAAAAAACAATTGTAAATCGAAAAAAGTTCTCCCAAGGTCTAGTAATTTCATGCTTGGTTCCATGACCTCGCAAGCGCAGGATACGAATGCAGAACTTGCTCGACCTTTTCTTCTTGCATTCCGTACTTGCTACGTCTGATGTTACTGGCAAGGTCAAATTTAAAAGTATGTGACGCCAGAAAGCAGTGTCCTGTTAGTACGCCCATCATGAGCCTTAAGTCCCTCTTTTTAGAGATATAAGCAACTTTACGCAGCCCCGCGCTTCGAACTATACCTTGGCTGCTGGATTGATCATAAGCAACTCTTGTCTCCTTTAAATTTCTTCCAAACAGATTTGTACGTCTACTGCATATTCATCAAAGGCTGCATTCTCCCTTACAAACTCATTGTACTTTTGGTTACATTCTATACCCTTATGACCGGGAACCAAGTGTAGATGTATGGTCCGGTCTGACCGAAGTTTCTCTAATGCTTGTTTGCATTCCAGGACTCTTTTTGATGGAGTACTATGTGGGAAGCTCTCGGATTAAAGCATGCATATCGGGTTGAGACCCACATCAACGAAAAAACACTTAACATGCCTCGGATAAGCTCCCTATTTCCTATGACGTAAGCACACATTTTAAGAACTATAAGACTCCTGTACAAGAAGGTACAGCTGCCTAGTTTTTTTATATCCTGGCGAAGGGGAAGGTTGAAACCGCAGCCGTACAGGAGGAATGATGGAGGTGGCAAGACAAAAGAGCAGGAGGAACTTACGATGAATGTATCATACACATGTTTAGCAGGCGAGGCTCTGGCGACCCTAAGTTACTCATGGGACTAGGGGGTGAGGAGGGATGTCCTGGAAGGTTAAATGTGGTGATATTAATGGTTCCAGATGATCGGACAGTGCTTTTATGGTGCTTTGTTACCGGAAAGTACAGGCTCTGTATCCAGCAAAGCACCAACAACATCGAACAACAACAACAGGAACTTACGACTTAGCCATGTGCTGTTTTAGGGTGAGACACACTTCAACTCCAAGTACTGTCGTTCCATGAGGTCCCACGATGACTTCTACCTAAACATCAACATCATGCATGTCGCATTTAAAGCCTTTGGTTCTTTATTAAAAAAAGAATTCAGCCTTCCAACGTCTTGATGTCGATATAGACCAAATTGAGCACGACGTGACTGGCGGTACCTATGTATCACCAGTCTGATTGATCTGCGCACGCTATGAGGTCCAAATATCGGCTCAGACCACTATCTTGTGGCAGCCAAGCCACGAACTCTGTACAGCGAAAGCAAAGTTTGTTGCCACTTATGAAACAAAAAGCTGATTGTTACCTTACTGATACCAGTCTCCGGCCTGAAAATGTAAACGAGCGGAGGAAGCACACATCTTAGACAATGCGTACAGTAGCTTCGGACACCATAGGCTTCCAGCGAGAAGGGAAAAACAACTGACTCGACGAGAAATACCGCCATACTGCGTATGGGTGCAGCAACGCGCGTTGTATGGAAGCGTTAGTATGACGTGAAAACGAGAGACGGACGCCTTCATAGTAGAAGAACCACCGTGTTGTGTGAGTCGTGTGAGTGCTATAAGTTTCATATGCTGACTGCAGTGAAACTCTTCCAGAAAATGTGGCTAATAGCTGTGATTAAAAACAGAACAGCGGTTTAGATAGCCAGAACAGTAGGTTAGATTGGGGCGTTTACACACATTCTGAAAATTTAATTTATATTTATAAAAACCCTCAGCAAGCGCAGGATGAAAGCAGATATTTACCACATAGGCGCTATAAATAAAGCAATCTATCTGAGTGGGAGTAAGAGCCGAATCCAATCTTCCATTACCTAATACAGATTATCGAAAGAACAAACCTACAACAAATGTGAGTCGGTTCGCCTGCAGTTTCAAAAATCGACAACAGAAGTGATTAACAGACGCGCATTCCTTATTATCCATACAGCTCTAAAAGAGGTGACTTGATTGAATATGCCATTGTCGGATTATCGGTGAGATATCGCAGAGTCCGAGGGCGTCATCATTATACGTCGGATTAGAATAAAGGAAATACTAAGGGTTTTAAGTCGTTGAAGAGATCCGATTTAGGACTCAGTAAACTCTCGTATGAGACGAACATCGCTCGCAATGGAACATTATGCCCTTAGAATGGTAATCTGTAGCAGTTGTAAAATGAATTTACTTTAAAGTTCCCAGTCCATAAACAAAAGAGCTCCTACGCCACTCTGTCAGAATTTTCATATTCAATGTGTCAGCGCTGCAGCTGCGAGCGTAAACTTTGACATTTGAATTTCAAATGCAAAACTACAACTCATATTAAGCGAGTAATAATTTGAAAAGCAAAAATATTAAGCTCAAACCATTCATCGCCAAACAACGTCGCAAAAAAACAATTCCAAAATAACACAGCTGCCTACTTTAAGTTAGAGATGTGCAGAATTGAGGCACCGGATTTGTTAATTCATCGAGCGTAGCACTCCTTTTCAAACCAAACAAAGGCATGAGTACAAAGTACGTGAAGTTCGATGTGTAAACATGGATATAATTTTGGCTTCTTTGAGATGAGATTCGTCGGCTTCGTACCGGTGACGATTAGTTATTGTTTCATTATCGACTTATAACAGATAGCCATGTATTATCGTCGAGTTATCGGCTGGTTGTTGCTGAGACCTCAGCTGTTTATTGAATTCGTATGCGCTTGTTATCGAAGGGTTAAAAAATGTGTGCGATTTGATATTAACTTTTTATTTGCGTCTCAATCGATAAGTTTTCGATAATAATTGTTAGAACTGCCGTAGCAGATCGTAAACTTTTCGTAAGAAATTGATAATTCCTGATAGCATAGCTATAATTTTTAGATAAATATTCGTTAGCTGTTCGATAACATTCTGTTTAAGTGACTTAAACTATGAGCATGCTTCTTTCGTTTGTTTCGTTAGCAATTGAGTGGCTTGTAATTCTCAACTGGTTAGTGAAATATTCTAAAGACATAGTTTGAAATTTATATCCCAAAGCGGGGTTTTTCAAATCAAAATAAGGTGGCTCAACCCGCAGCCTATACCTTAGAGCCCCCAGTACTCGCCCCCAATGACTATATACAAGGTGTAACAGGTACATAGCGACCTCTCTCTCTAAAATAACACACAGTCAACTTAAATAACAAATAATCTAATATATAAAATTCTTCTGTCACGGTTTTAGAGGCTGAACTCCTCCGAAACGGCTGAACCGATTCTCATGAAATTTTGTGAGCATATTGGGTAGGTTTGAGAATCGGCCAACGTCTACCTTTTTTTCGCTACGTGCCTAGGGTCTTGAGATCAAAACGTGGACCCGGGTACCCCTAGAATGTGTTTATACAATATGGATATCAAATCAAAGCTGTTGATGAGCGCTATAGTACAGGATAATTTTCATACTCCTGGGTGACTAGGGTCTCGAGATATAGGCCAAAACGTGGACCCGGGTACCCCTAGAATGTGTTTATACAATATGGATATCAAATGAAAGCTGTTGATGAGTGCTATAGTACAGGATAATTTTCATACAAATGGGAGGCTAGGGTCTCGAGATATAGCCCAAAACGTGGACCCGGTTACCCCTAGAATGTGTTTATATAATATGGGTATCAAATGAAATCTGTTGATGAGTGCTATAGTACAGGATAATTTTCATGCAACTGGGATGCTAGGGTCTCGAGATATAGCCCAAAACGTGGACCCGGATACACCTAGAATGTGTTTTTATATTATGGGTATCAAATTGAAGCTGTTGATGTGTGCTATAATACAGAGTAAGTTTTATGCCGCTGGGTGACTAGGGTCTCGAGATATAGGCCAAAACATGGACTCGGATACACCCAGAATGTTTTTCTATATTATGGATATCAAATTGAAGCTGTTGATGTGTGCTATAATAGAGAGTAAGTTTTACGCCGCTGGGTGACTAGGGTCTCGAGATATAGGCCAAAACATGGACTCGGATACACCCAGAATGTTTTTCTATATTATGGGTATCAAATTGAAGCTGTTGATGTATGCTTTAGTACAGAGTAAGTTTTACACCGCTGGGTGACTACTGTCTCGAGATATAGGCCAAAACATGGACCCGGATACACCTAGAATATGTTTTTATATTATGGGTATCAAATTGAAGCTGTTGATGTGTGCTATAATACAGAGTAAGTTTTACGCCGCTGGGTGACTAGGGTCTCGAGATATAGGCCAAAACATGGACTCGGATACACCCAGAATGTTTTTCTATATTATGGGTATCAAATTGAAGCTGTTGATGTGTGCTATAATACATAGTCAGTTTTACGCCGCTACGTGACTAGGGTCTCGAGATATAGGCCAAACCAATATGGATATCAAATACCCCTAGAATGTGTGTGTATTATGGATATCAAATGAAAGCTGTTGCTGAGTGCTCTAAAGTTCATTGTGATATTCGATTTAGTCGCATCAACCAGGCAAAACTGATAAATATGCATGCGAAGCCGAAATAAAGACAAGAATTAATAATACCCACATACCTATTTACATACGTCTTATTCGATTTGCCTGAAATTTCTTATATAAATTTGCCTATATTAGTATTTACGATGCTTTTTTCCGGGAAGTATACCAGAGGCGGACTGGGACTGGGATTAGGACTAGGACTGGGACTGAGACTGAGACTCGGGGTGGGACTGGGACTGAGACTCGGAATGGGACTGGAACAAAATACATACCACCCTCTGGGACTCGCAATAAGAGATGAAGAAGAAGGAGAAAACCTTGAGAGAAGAGAAAAGAGAGAAGGAGACTGAAAAAGAGATAGAATGAGACGAAGATGGATATGACGGAGGGAGAAGTGAATAAAAAGATTAGGAAAAAGTGTAGAGGGGTCGGGCAGATAGGCCAAATTTAGGGCAGAACAACGTCTGCGGGTCTGCTAGTATAACTATAAAAAAAAGTATTCGCCCGTAGAATCACCAAAGCTTAGACATATTGGTTGATGACTTTTTGATAATAAGTCGATTACTTTTCAATAACAAATCGATAATTTTTCAATAAAAATTTGATATCAAGTCGGAAACTTGTTGACAACAAGTCGATAGATTTTCGATAGCAATTTGATAGCTGTTCGATAACATATCGATAATTTTTTGCAAACAAATCTAACTTAAAGGGCATTGCATATTTTATTAGCTCAACAGGAGCGGAGTTTAAGTGGTCGCCTATGCTGACGACATCTAGTCGAAGTCGAAGTGCTGATATTTGGTCTGAAATCTGGCGGGCTCATACAAGAAGGCGAAAAAGAGTAAGCTATGTAGATATATGGACGCCTTTAGGCTCAGCGTGAGTCCTTCGAAAACCAAACTAGCGATTTTGGCTGCTACGACTAAAGCCACAAGTATCAAGTTTTCCTCCTTTCATTATTTTAACTTAACGAGATTTATGGAGAACTCTATGCAATTTCCCCATTCATTCCCCTTACTTTTTTTTAAATTGAGTCACGAGTTGTGGTATCAAAACGGCGTACAAATCTACTAACCAATCGCTAAGGATCCTTTAGCATCGACCACAGCCTGTTTCGCTTCTATATTTCGCCTGCCTAACAAATCAAAACCATATCATGACTTACCTACCCGACAAATATTAGCATCACGTGGACGTAAAGAAAGAGCGGGACTTGGGAGAGGCTGAGTGATATTCCAACTTTTAATGACATCTATCAGGCAAGAAAACCAAGAATATTCACAATTTAACATTCATTGCGAAAAACTGAGTTTGACGCTATTGCAACTTAGTTTCAGTCACCTGCTACCTTCAAAACCCGACGATTTTTGCGAGTCTTGTCCATCTGCTTGCAGAACTGCAAAAAATTATCTGCCCGAAGGATATTCAGTAAAGTTATCGGTGTGACAGCCTTTTGCTGAATATGAATGCAGCACCTTCGGTTATTTGCTCATTCAGGTAGAGCTTATGATTACTTCTCAAACACAAGTGATAGTTTCGATACTCGAGAAATCGAGAACTCACCGATGCTCGCGAGGAATTTCTTGTCGAGCGAATTCGAAAAAGCGTGAGCTCTACATTCACATACTAGCACGACTATGAAGCGCCTATCCATCGATGAGATATGCTATAAAATCAATGGCTATCTCCCTAGTCTTTCCAGTTTTTTCACCTAACGAAATCTGGATATCTACGTCGATGGCATTACGCTACCGACTGTCTTACATCTAAAAATACATAGCTCGATGTTCGATCGGAATCTAAATTTTGACGAGCATGTAGCCGCAATTGTACCTAACGTCTAGAGCCACAATAAGGTCATCAGATCTAATGCCGGCAGCATTTGTGGCAAAGATAAAGAAACGCTCGTCACCGAGCGTTCCCAATATGGTCGCCGAGTCTTAAAGAAAAACCATGAAGGAAAATTCAGGCCTGTCCAAACACCGCGCTTAGAACTGTCACGGAAAGTCTCCTTAGCTACCCAGAACATCACCTACACAGTGAGGCGAGAGTACTCCCCATAAAGGAGATAAGTTAAATGCTGTATAAAGAGTTTCAGCTGAATACCAGGTTATCCCAACAGATATTTAATTGAAGAGGTCCCACATTCAGGAACTTAAGATATCATCTCCGTAATCACTGTGAAGCGATCCGGAACTTAACAATTCAGATTTATCATGAAAAGCAGTATGAGAAGGCTCTCAGAGACATCGACAAAAAATCTTGGGACTACTATACAGTTTTTAAAAGTAAAAACCTCAAATTTGCAGTTAAGGAAAGCAACCTCGCCAGGGAGACGCGTTTCACTCTAGCTCAACTTTGTATAAGTTAAAGTCTTATTTATCCAGAATCAACCCCGACATACCCAGCCATTTTTTCAATTGCAATGTAAAACTACCCCCCTAACACCCTTATCTCTCGGGTACAACCCTGTTTCCTGGGACTGCCGTTGAATGACATTGTTCACAATTATTGAATAGTCGCACCTGTTGGATGGGGCGAAGCACTGATACAACAACAGCAACAACAATTGTGGAGCATCTGATTTGATTGGAACACGTCAAACTTTCTAGACCATACCACCGGTTCTCGACGGCTCGACCGAATGGGTGCTTAGTGACTTCTCGCTCATCGCTACCTTAATATTTGCGCTGTTGCCTTTCGAATCTCATAAATTGGTCACCTAAAGCAAAACGAGTATAAGTACTACATACATATGTATCAAACCACCTCATAACTATGATACCAAGTTGCAATGGATGAACACACCTTAAAGAACTGCCAATCTTGAAATGAAATTAAGCGAACAATTTCAAAATCTCCAGTATGTCGAAAAAGTAAACAGCAAAAAATAAAACATTAAAGCAAAAGCAAAATGAGCATGTCAACAAAACTAAGCCACAAAATGCATTAGGCTACTGCAAGATCCACCCAATCAAGCTTTAATCGAGTTAGACGAGATCAGCAATGAACGTACAATACGAATACCAATATATAACAGTTAAAGTGGCAAAATAGCATAATAAAAAGCCAAAAAACTGTGCGAAGCTCATGCCGGACGACCGACTCATGCTTGGTTGGCTGAGAAGGTGGTGCCGTGCCTCAATGGCAGGCACACAAGTCCATTTGACATTTGCCGATATGAAAATTCAAACAAAAACAAAAACCAATTTAACTTAGCCTCAGCCAATTTAGAGCTTCAGGGATTGAAACTAAAGCATAACTGTATCAAAGCAGCTGTCAAAGAGGAACCGGAAGATGAGGAGTTGAAGGTGGCAGAGACGAAAAATGTGTAGTGGTGTTGCTTGCCGTAGCAGCAGCTGTTTTTAGATGGAGAGCAATTGACAAAACAATCGACGCTGCCAACGTTCAAGATGTGGCAATTGTTAGCTGAGTGCTCGTGTTTAGTGCTCGCTAGCCTCGTGTTGTTCACGTTTGTTAACTGTCTGCCGTCTACAATTTGTTAGCGAACGGGACCGCACCTAAATCTGTTAGATTCTCGCATTTAGTTGTGCGGCTGTGGGGTTTTGTGCTCCATTTCGTGTTTATCAAATAACTCACCGTGGTGTGATGGTAGCGTGCTCCGCCTACCACACCGGATGCCCTGGGTTCAAACCCCGGACAAAGCAACATCAAAATTTTTAGAAATAAGGTTTTTCAATTAGAAGAAAATTTTTCTAAGCGGGGTCGCCCCTCGGCAGTGTTTGGCAAGCGCTCCGGGTGTATTTCTGCATGAAAAGCTCTAGTGAAAACTCATCTGCCTTGCAGATGCCGTTCGGAGACGGAAAAAAATCATGTAGGTCCCATCCGGCCAATTTGTAGGGAAAATCAAGAGGAGCGCGACGCAAATTGGAAGAGAGGCTCGGCCTTAGATCTCTTCGGAGGTTATTGCGCCTTACATTTATTTATTATTTAAATAACTCAAAGCCTTAGAAGTAATATTTAGGAGTACACATGGGCTCAAAACTAACTTTTAAGGAGCATTTCATAGCGGTGGGAGTGAAATTTTCTAAAGATATATATGCGAAGGATGGATGCCCTACTTCGGTGGCCCAAGCGAAGCTATCCGTCAGTTATTGTCTGACGAATATTAGCAACACTAAGGGATACTATCATCTCTAAGCCTATGCTAAGCAGTGACTTGTATGCACATCAATATGTACGTACATACATACACGTGCATCTATAGTTATAATTATATAGCAGTAACTAAGTAAATTCTGGAAAAGCCTAGAAGTATGCAAACGAGAAATCACAAAGTATAAAAGGCAGCAACAGTAGAGGCACGACAATCAGTTTGATTTAAGACGCTATCTAGCGAGCAATAAAATAAATAAATAAAAATAAATAAAATCTAAACTAACCCAGCTACTAAAAATATACTACAACTACTGCTATCCCAGCAGGAAGTACATATCGGACGGTGTCCGACGACGCTATCTGTGACTTATCTTGGAAAATCGCAGTAGATTTTGTGTCAAGTGAGATCGCCGAACTGTATTTCATTGGAATCGTGCGACCATCTGAAGATGGCAAGAAAAGCGCAAGGTCGCGATCAACGGTTAAGTAGAAGGGACGGCGATGTGAATTCAGGAAAGACTGTTAGACCTTTACGCTAGTTCGGGATAAAGCAGAATGTTATGAGTGGAAGCATGTCAAACTAAATTACTACTTCACGCAGATATTGAGTGGCTACGGTGATTTGAAGGAGTATTTAAGTTAGCGTAACATAGAGGTGGATCTTTTCCATACACACTGTCCTGCAGAATTTGAAAACTCAGAACACTTAACGTTTCATTTCCCTCGTGTTTTCGGTGAAAGACTCAATGTACACAATCATGGGTCAGACCCAAACCATTTTCTCAAGACCTAGTCAAAAATTCTTCGAGCTGTCTATCACATTTGAGCTTGTAATGATTTCTCATGTATTACCCAAATTTTACAACTCCTAGCCCAGTGTACGCTGCTTATTCAAAATTTGTTTAGCGTAAGCTGTTTTTCGTGGATTTCTTATTGGAAATTGGCAATTGAGCTAAAATTACGCGCGCCATCGTGAAACTGCCCATAAGCCATTTCGCTATTCAACTGCTAATAAATGCAAGTCCATGCACCGTTCGAAGCCCTGTCGAAGCTAGTTCGATCGGCCAGCTAGCCTTACTCAATATGTTGGCTTTCTGATTCTGTGTACTATTTTACGTTATTGACTAATACAAACGGCGGTCATTGTGGTTAAAAAGGCATCCGCATAACCGTTAACAGATGCCAATAATTTAAGCCATTCACCGAAAAGTGTTTACTCCTTTTTTACAACAACAAAATCAACTTTTTTTTTTTTGCCTCAGTTACGTTTTCATGAACTCGTGCGCTTTTGGTATTTCGCCTCGTAGTGCATTTGCGGTGCTAATATTGCTGTATATGTATATGTGTTTGAGTGAATGTATGTAAACTTACCGGTGAATATTTGGCAAATTGACAGCTCCCGGGCGCATGCGCTACCGATTAACTTTTGTGAAATTGATGAATATCCACTGCAATCGCCACCGCCCACACATCAAACCGGCCTAAGCTAAGGCTAAGTTTTATGCATAAATTTTGTCTATGCAAATTGTAATTTATTCTAATCAGCGCTGAAAATGCCTATTGGAGGTGGAGGTGGGAGTGAATTGGAAAATGGTATTAGGATTACGTGATAGACAATCTGGCACATGTAGGTGCGATGGTATTTTTTAACTCGTTTGATCCTTAAGTTGTTTGGAGCTCTGATGCAGTGAAAGTGAAATGCTTTAAAGTTAATATATCCGAGACTCTAAGTTAGTATAAATGGACAAATATTTGATCCTCATCTATACTCTAAGGCATTTGTAAGTTTGGTTCATGGCTCCAACCAAAATAGCGATTTTGCAAAGTTATGTAAGAGACATGACAAGGATTCCAGGGGTTGATAACCGACTCACAGCCCAATTGTCAACTTCAATTACGCGAGGCGAATCCTGTACCAAATATGAATATACCATACACACATTTGACAGGCGAGGCAACCCGAACTTCCTCGTGGAATCGGGAGGTCGGGCGGGATGCCTTAGAATGTTCAATTTAGTCATATAAAATCATTTCCCAGATGGTCGGTGCTTGTGAGCGGAACGTACCGGGTCTACATCCGGCAAAGGACCATCAACATCGAAAACACTCCGCATAAATTCGGAGAGTGTCTTTATCGCTACAACAACAGATACACGTGAGATCGTTAGTTTTTGATAATACTTCCAGAGACATTATGATCTTAAGCCAATCACCAAAGGCATCATACACATACAAATAAGAGATGTATATTTAGGTGGCTTGAGTTAGGTTAGGTTAGGTTAGGTGATAGCTGCTCTGATAAGCTCCCTTGGACAACATGAAGGTCCGTTGTGATACCACATACAATAAAATAACGGTGACGTAGATATAGCTACTTAGATAATCGTTGGATAGCAACGATAAAGTTCCGAATGATACCGAACTTAACCTTGGATAAATGCTCGGGAGATCCAAGTGAGTCGCGACGGAAGTACTTTTCCCTAGTTCCGTCAAAAGCTGGGCAATCAAGCATAAAGTGATTTGATGATTCCACCTCATCATCCTCCATACAACAGCAGCATGATGGAGTTTCCAGTGGTGGCTTAGCTACGATCGGAATTTCTAGGCCGTTAATAACTAGAATGTGATTGACTGATATCGAAAGTGTTACTTTTTTCTCTTTAGGCTTAGATTCTATCCAGATATCACTTCTGCTATTGTGAGATGCCTATGAATCTGGCATCAGTGTAGGAACCATTTCTTTCCTGTATCCTTTAAGGAATTTCGATGAAATTCTTTCTGTAAGTTTAAGGAGATTTTAAAATGGATTGGATTTGGTCCATTTCTTTTATATATAAGTGAGCGAAGGATATGTACTGGAATTAATTGTAGGCATGGTTCGATAAGGAGAACAAGTATGTGGGACGGGGGGATTGAAGAGGAATATAGGGAGTTAGACGGGATATAGGGATAGTGAGAGGAAGGAAAAGGTAGATGTACATGGTTGGGAAGGATACATGGAAATTCATCAACAGAGGAGGAGACACAATAAAAGGCAAAGGCAGAAGGCGTCGCGTGAAGGGGGGGGGGGGGGGGGGGAATTGGAATTGACAAAGAGAAGTTCAGCGGAAGAAGAGAACTGATATATGAAATTAGTAGTTTATATGCGCTAGCAACACGCCAGAATATAGTTTAACACTCTGAACGTGATCCTTTAATCCGTTAATAAAACTTCGATTTGTACGACTGTTGGAGCTCAATTCTTCTTAAGTTGAGAAGATGTGATCAGGAGGTGGGCAATCTCAACTCATACCGACGTTTCCAAATTTACTGTATCGTATGTGCGAAGCTTTTTATCCGAGC
Source organism: Eurosta solidaginis (assembly GCF_040869045.1). Classification (NCBI taxonomy): domain Eukaryota; kingdom Metazoa; phylum Arthropoda; class Insecta; order Diptera; family Tephritidae; genus Eurosta; species Eurosta solidaginis. The sequence continues at coordinate 257,759,513 of NC_090321.1, forward strand.
AACTTAAGGTTTAGCCTCAAGTCCGTTTTCCTGACTGTAATAGTATTATCTTAGTGGAAGTACAGTTTAAAAAGAGGACTTGTGAACTCTTGCTTGGTCAAAGCGCAAGAGTACTCCTTATAACAACGATGACAAAAAACGACTGTTGCTGCTTTATTAACTTAAACGGCTGTCCAACAAGGCGCGCCAGTCTCTTCTTCGCTCCGCCAACTGGCGCCAATTGGTCACGACAAAGCCGTATAAATACTTTTTCTACCTTGTTTTTGAAGCCATCTTCCTCTGCTTTCATATAAAAATATTTTTTTGACCGGAGCGTCATCTTTCATTCGCATAACATGGCCTAGCCAGCGTAGCCGCTGACTGGTGCTACAGGTAACAATATTAGCAAGCACATCTTTGTTCCTCATTCCGGTAAAACTGAGGGCAAAGAGCACTTAGACGAGAAGTTAGACAAATTTGCAAAGATAGAGACATTGCTAGATTCCGGACATGATGTATCATTCTCTCGCATCAATCCAAGGACACATATGTAAGTAGCAATCTTCAGTTAAAGCCTCCTGAAAGATAAGCAAGCAAAGAAAGTCACGGTTCTAGGACACTGACCACTAAGTCCTATACGAGAGTTTGGTGCTGACGCCCGGGCTTTTCCCGGTACTCCCAAGGTATTCCCCAGGTATTCCATTCAAAATAGACGACTTTCGGTAATAAGTAATCAACTGCGTTTGCGTTTACAAGTACACTAATGTGTAGATATGTGCGCCTATATTTGGATGCGCATTTATGTTTCTATGAACATCTATATAAGTCTGTGCGAAGGTAAAACAATGACCCCTCTGCTCATTGGCTACAACAGCTTTGTTATATTTCAGTTACCTTCAATTGAAGTGTTGCTACTTAAGTAAGAAATAGATAATTTTAAGCTAGATCCGAACAATAAGCAAACAAAAGTAACAACAATAGCAAAACAACAACAACAACTAGATTATATCAGGTAGTAGCAGCTGGTGTTGGTAGGCAAAAGAAACGAAAAAAAGTCAACAATCAACGGGAAACATGACAACATGAAATGACAGACGGACGTATCGCCCAACTGACGTATGGCCAAAGTACGCCACTTGAAAGAATGAATAAAAAAAACCGAAGAGTTTTAGTTAAACTCTGTATATTGAACAAAAAATAAATAAAATGGCTACACAAAGTAGAAGAAAAGTTGTTATACACTATGAAAATATGACTAGAAACACAACAAAGGCAAGAAAACCAGTACCTACAACAACAACAAAATCAGCAAACGTCATGCTTAAATTACAATATTTTTTTGAGATAAGAAACAAACAAAACTCGAAAAAACGCCAGTATCAAAGAGGCAAAAAAACGGGTAATTTAAAAGGCAAACTTGCGCTTCAACCACCCGGCGTTTGTGGGCAACGCTCGAGCCTTCAACTACTCAAACATACTGCTAGTAAATCAAGTAACCAGCTATACATCTATCCATATAGCCATCCATCCATCTATCGCATCATTCTTCCATTCATTTTTATTCAGCTCATCCATCGTAGAGAAATTTTTTTCGACCAACATATAAACGGAGTGGTCATCAATCCATCCAACAGCTTCTATGACTATTCAGCATCTCAAGTAATGCTAAAACGCTGACATGCAAAGCCCACGCTTTCCAAGAAGCTCACTTGCACTCAAAGTACTGAATATTTACTTACGCACGAATACTCATACAAAAAATTTTTTGTTGATCTTTTCTACTTTTAAGATTATTCATTATTTGTTCAGCTGCCAGTATTATGTAGAGATGGACATTTGTGGTATTGGGATTAATGGTAGCAAAGTTGCGTAGGTAGGGTTTTTAAAGATATCCTGGTTTAGTTCTGTTCCTTGCTATTTAAGCTCATATACGCAACCTTCCAATAAAAACATGGCATTCGCATGCTCCCCGCAATTGATCGGATAGCCAACTACGTCACCGCGGAATTCAGCGAAGGTTAACATGATTGTCGATACTGCTTCACCGAATCTTCCAGCCGCGACAGCGTACATTTCGGAAGCCCTAAGTGCGAAAGTCAAGATATTGATATATCAAGATAAATGAGCGAAGCGAGAAACACCTTAATACCAGCAACTTATGTGCTGATGTCTGCAAGTAGCGTTAAAAGTCGAATCTTTTTAACTGAACGAAATATAATCAGAATGCATCAGTGGAACCCTCAATTAGGAACCAGGAGTTATGTTATAAAATAACTCCGTCCTCTAAGCAAATATAAGAAATTCTATAGGTACTTGTTTAACGGCTGCCTGGAGACCTGGCAACTCTGCTGCTCCCAGGAGCTGGAGCTTTGACTTCGCGAGCGCGAGACGCGAAGAAAGAACGTACTCAACCTCTTTTTCCTGCAACCCGCATTTCATAAATCTGCTGTTGCCGACAAAGCCTAATAGGCATGTGTTGGCAGTGTCCAGTTAGTACGCCTCTCATGAGCCTTAAGACTTCTCTGTGCAGTCAAATATGGTGAGATTTGTACATGTTCTTAAAAAAATTGTAACTAGTGGTTATCTCCATGCCTCACGCTTTAAGGATCCTATGCAACTCCTGTCTCCTTTTGATTTATCCCAATCGAATTGGGACTTATACCACATATTCATTGAGTGCTGCATCTCCTATTCCAACTCATCGGCCTTTCTTTACCGTCCATCCCTTTACGACCGGTTATCCAGTATAGATGTATAATGACCTGAGCGAAGTGTCTCCAACGCTTGTTTGCGTTACAGGACACTTCTTGATGAAGTGCTGTGAGAGATTAATGTATTAATCGCCGCCTGACTATTAAGAACGCTTCTTCCAGCGCTACTGCTACTTCTTCACGGCTACAATTTTTATCTCAAAGACACTATGATGAACTTACAGGCTGTAGGATCTATTTGTTTCTGTATCGACACAGTTAACAGGGCACCGATCCTTGCCACTAATTTCGAACCATCAGTATACACGTGTATAGTATGCTCGGCCAATGCCGCACCCTAGCGCTAATCCTCTGTCTCTATGTGTGTTCTAGTTCTGATTGGAAGCTCAGCCACGGCACCATATAGTTCTCAAGGTATCAATGCGAATATATTCCTTCCATTAATCAGCGCTTTACCAGATCATCCGTCATCCCGTTTCTCGATATCAGACGATGCTTCGGCTTTAACTTTAAGGGAACGCTATGTTGAGTCGCCAGTTTCATAGCCCACTCTCTGCAATGCCCAACCGTGAAAATATTGTTATTACCTGCACTATTCGTCAAGACTATGTCCCTCATTCATAAAAAGCAAGCATCTGCTCATACTCGCTTGATTTAGTTAAAGATCCGTAATTCGCAAAAACAAAGAAGCCACCGTTGGAGCTGTATAGATATGGGCATAATGAGGATTATTGCAGAGGTTCCGGTTTACTCAAAAGTAATTTTTGAATCCGTTTATTAAATGGTCGAGTCTCTAAGCGAGTATATTTAATCAAATAATTTGGATCGAATGCTGTCATAAGACCATTGTAGTTCACGCTCGTATGTTATATCCTTCCATTTGTTGCATACTACTTGCCCCTCACACCTGTGATCTCCACATTCATCACGTTGCACTAAGCTGAAAATGATATTTATGTATATGTATCTCACCTCAACTGCTCTCCCTCACCGTTTTTTAAAGCTATGCAATACATTTTCGTCCTAGTAGTGTAGAACTCTACTACCTCGTGTCTGTTACGGAATCCCCGCTAAGCACCAAGGTCTCCGACTTGCTTATTCAATTAAATGGCGCTTAACCGTTTAAGCGCTTATGACCGTCCACCAAAGCGCGTCAGTCGCTTCTTCGCCATGCTAACTGGCGGCAATTAGTAGCTCCACGGAAAATTCAAATCGTTTTCCGAGTGGTCCTTCCAGTGAAGTGGGGTCCGCGCTGTGCGGCCCTTTCAGGCGGTTTGCAATAAGAATTCTTTCTTAGCCAGAGCATCTTCTTGCATTCGCATAAAATAGCCCATCCAACGAAGCCCCTGTGCCCTAACTCGCTGGACTATGTTGATGTTATCCCAAAGCTCTTAAAGCCCCCGAATCCCAGAAATATACTTTTACATAGGGCTTAGGCGTTTAATCCTTATGACCATATGGTTCTAAATATTGCATAGTTTTCTGCGTACTTGATACTGTTTTAGAATTTTTGACGATGGAGTTTCAACGTTAGCGAATGTTGGAATTTGGGTGCAGCTCATAATTAAATCGTCTTCGGTATTTGCCGTCGCCAATGCGAAGAGTTACGAAAGTTCCCAGAGCGTGATATGTTATTAGTGTCCATGCTTCTGCACCATATATCAGGACGGGTACAATAAGTGACTTGTAGGTCTCCAACTATGTGAGTTTTGTTTCCGCGATGGACGGTTTCGGGACTTGAAAAACGATCGGTACAAAATCTCTAGTTTCAAGCGACCGACCGCTGCGTATATTTATTTCTAGCTCAAAAGGGCTTTGACTAACTGTTGCCATAGACGCGCAGCTGCTTTTGGCTCGTCGCGCAGTCGCTTTCATTACAGAAATCAATCAGTCAGTGACATGGCTGTAATGCAGCTTCGTCCCTTGCTGTGGTATGCAAATTCAAGTGGAGAAGGCTTTATATACGTATGTAAGTGAATAAATGTATAAAGACCCCCATACATTCTTATGTTTGTATGAACAATTGTACAATAAATAAATGAGAATTACAAATAAAATGAGCAGTTTGATTAAAACAAAATGAAGTTATGGCAGCAGACCTACAATGAATCTTGGAATTGCAAAAAGAACGGTGCTTTGATTGTGATGAATTTGCATTTTATGCTCAATCCAGTTATTGTTGTTGGTTTAGGAAGTAATTTCAGGAAACATGTGTACATACATAATTATCACAAAGTTGATTGAAATATGAAATTAACACGGCATTTCTCAATTGACTACAACTGTGCCTACCAATATGGATGTGGTTTCATGGTTATAAAAATCAGTTATGTTGAAGGTAGAAGGATTTACATATATGATTGATTGTTTGAACAGCGAGATCCCGTATGAGATGTTTACTGCTTGAAGCACAAGCTAAAACTGATTGACTGCTTTTTTACTGAATCTCTGTGTCTGCACCCTTCCGCTAAGCACATGCTCATAAGTGTACCCATCGAAAAAAATGGGTGCTCGTACTGTTCCAAACTTAACTAACTATTATAGCTTCAACGTCCCTTGCTCCAAAGCTTTTACTTAAGGTTCCCTGACTTAGAAAATGTATACCCGTCCGCTTTGCTAAGGGTACTTTTTTCCCGGGAACTGGACCAGGGACCGATCCTTTCGAACAATTTTGCCTGGTATACTAGGCGCTCTTTTCCTAGATTAGTAATTACCACACTTTTTCCGGGAAATGGTGCAGGGACCGACTGAGACTGGTACTGAGACTAGGAATGGAATAGGGACTTGAACTGGAATTTGAGCTTAAGTTGGGACAGTTACTGGAATTGGAACTGGGACTCGGAGTAAGGGATGAAGAAGAATAAGAAGAACTAGAAAAAAGAGGGAAGGAGAACGAGACCGAGAAAGAGATAGAGTTAGACGAAGATAAAAAGATAGGGATAGATGCAGCGGAAAAGGAGTGAGGGAAAACATGGAGAGGGAGAAACAGATGCAGAGAAAGAGAAAGGCAGAGAGAGGAGTGAATAAAAAAAGTTAATGCAGGGTCTGCTAGTTTTATTAATAAATTATTCGGTAAAATTTCCCTCGCTTCTAGTTTAAAACTCCCAACGGCGTGCTCAAATTTTTTATAACATTTACTCAAAAGAATTCTCCAACCACTAAAGAGATGAAAGGCAGATTTTGGAATATTCTTCTCCAATGTTTTGTTGGTATCTCTACTGGGAGTTGAATCTGGAATTTTTAATGTGGATTTCAGCATATCATCACAATACTACAGCGGCTCGAGGTCGGGATCAGGAGTTGATTGTACTAAATGAAGCTGATTGGCTGTGGCTGTTAGGGACGGGAGTTTCTAGCATTTTAGAGACGATATTCAAACAATTAATATTGATTGGTATTTTATGCTTCCAATTCAAGTCCACTTTTTTTTTGTAAAAACTTTAACTAAATTAAAAAAAATTTTTTTTTATTTTCAGGTAAGTTGTAATCAAATATGAAGGCGAGTCTCTACGATAGACGAAAATGCTTGGAATGTTACCCCCTAAAGAGGGTAGAGAAGGGAGGAACCTTTACAAACCCTTGATCAACAAACTGGACTAAATTCCAGAAACAGGTAGAAACGAAACTGGGACAACCGAAAGAGGTTGCTAATGTAGAGGAACTGGAGGAGTCGAATGAATTCCTAACAAGGACGCTTATGACTGCGTATAACAAAGCTTGCCCTCTAAGAAGATTCAGAGGAAAAGCAAAGCCGCCATGGTGGAGCAATGAGCTGAGTCTTGTAAGAAGACAGGTAAAAGAAATGTTTAAGCTAGCCAAGACCACGGAAAGCGAAGCGTGTCGGGACGAGTACAGGGATCTACTGAGGATCTACAAGCGTGAAATTTCCAGGGCGAAGAGAATTTCATGGAAGAGTTTCTGTACGGACATAGAGTGCTCCAGCGAAACAGCACGGTTGAGAAAAGTCCTAGCAAGGGGAAATATGGTCCAGGGATTAATAGAGAAAGAGAACGCATTTCCCATCGGGAGACGGTTTAGAAGAGCCAGCAGACATCACCCACACTTCGATCATGGAGCGGGTAGTGCCGGGAATGGTGACCGATACCAAGATCGAGTGGGCAGTGAAGACGTTTTCTAAGTTTAACTCGCCGGGCCCAGAAGGTGTATTCCCGGCCATGCTACAAGTTTCAAGTAGGGCGGTCGTGGAATGGCTTAAAATAATATTCGATGGATGCATAATACTGAATCATGTACTGCACTCTTGGTGAACTGCTCGTGTAGCTTTCCTACCAAAGGCGGGGAAGATTGGTCACATGTATCCCAAAGATTATAGACCCATTAGCTTAACATCATTTCAGCTCAAAACCTTTGAGAGGCTAATAGATGTGTACATAAAGTCCAACGTGGATGAAAAGCTGCTCTCCACAACACAACATGCGTACACCAAAGGCAAGTCGGTAGAAACCGCATTGCATAGAGTGGTAATAAGCGTAGAGCAAGCCCTAATTACATTAAAGTACATCCAGCCTTAACGAGATGAATCGGCTGCATGTTAAACTGCAGGAAGATTACATCACAATGATTGTACGAAGCCATGCTGGTCATCAACCAACTGCTCAGGCGATTTGATGAGGACCCGTAAAACTTACGGCTTACGCGGATGACGTTGCAATTGTCATAAGTGGAAAGTGCCTTCCAACGATTAGCTCTTTGTGGGATCTGGCGCTTCGGGATATTCATACCTGGGCATCAAATGTCGGGTTGAAAGTCAACGCGGATAAGACGGATATAGTCTTGTTTACAAAGATATACAAGGTCCCAAATTGGATCAGGCCCAAGTTAGGAGGGGTGAACCTACAGGAGAAACCTTACACAAAGTATCTAGGAATCATCCTAGACAGTAAGCTATCATGGAAGCTCAACGTGGAGGAGAGGGTGAAGAAGGCTTCAACGGCACTTTATGCATGTAAAATAATGTTGGGGCGTACGTGGGGCTTTTCTCATTGGGGTTTTACAGCGATTGTAAGCCCTATCTTATGCTATGGAGCTCTTGTTTGGTGGAAAGCCACACAAAAAGCAACCTACCTCAAAAAATTTGAGGGGTTATGTAGACTATCAATGCTTAGCATTACGGGAGCCCTGAAAACAATCCCGACAGCTGCACTGTATGCCATTATGCACATTCGACCTGTAGACCTGGTAGCAAAGAACATAGCGTTAACAACTGCAACCAGGCTCGGTGCCTCGGGGCAGCTTGAGCGCCGACCATACGGCCATAGTAGTATACCGTCATCAATCACAAGACAAACATACTATCTGATTCCCTACCTGCGCTTCGAGGGAGAACTTAAGGCCACAATAGAGGTGGACGGTTGGCGCAAGGGTGCTCAAATGGCGGACGAGGCGATACATGTGTACACAAATTGTTTCAAAGTAGTGGAAGGAGTAGGGTCTGCGGAATACTGTGCTGATCCGGAAATAAACAGTTCCTACAGGCTGCCGGATTACTGTAGCGTTTTCCAAGCGGAAATATTAGCCGTACCCAAAGCAGCAAAAACCCTGGAAGAAAATAGCCCAAGCTGCAATCATGTTAACTTTTATATTGACAGTCAAGCAGCAATTAAGGCAAAATTATCTCGCATAGCACACATCATCTAAATGCGTGTTAGAGTGTAAGCAGGCTCTGGAGAGAATCGGGACAGGGAGCAGCATACATCTATATTGGGTGCCAGGGCATATGGGAATAGATGACAATGAAAAAGCGGATGAACTAGCTAAAAAGGGCGCATCCCTTGAGGCTTGCTCCGTAGACGTCCCAACTAGAATGGGTGAAATTAAGCGAAAGCGAGAGGTGCACATGATCGACCAAGCAGGAAGGGGCCAGAACTGCAATTGTTTCTAAACCGGGCGCCCCTCTGCAATGATTTGGAAAAAACAATCTGAGAGCATTTCTGCCATGAAAAGCTTCTTAGTGAAAACTCATCTGCCTTGCAGATGCCGTTCGGAGTCGGCATAAAACATGTTGGTAACGTCCCGCAATTTGTAGAAAAAATTAAAAGAAGCACGACGCAAATTGGAAGAGAAGCTCGGCCTAAAATCTTTTCAGAGGTTACTAAATAATAGTGACTTGGCTTATGCATAGTGGTATAGCGTCATCAATTACGGAACGCACAGACTACTTGACTCCCTATCTGCGCTTCGTGGGATGGTTGGCACAAAGGTGCTCAAATGGCGGATGAGGCGATACATATGTACACAGATGGTTCCAAAGTAGTGGAAGGAGTAAAGACTGCGCTGGTTCGGAAATAAACACATTCTAAATGCTGCCAGATCACTTTAGTGTTTTCTAAATGGAAGTATTAGCAGTAACCAAAGCAGTAGAAATACTGGAAGAGAATAGCTTAAACTGCAACCGTGTTAACTTTTATATTGACAGCCAAGCAGAAATTAAGACAATAATCTCGCAAAGGACAGCATCTAAAAGTGCATCTAAAAGAGTGTAAGCAGTCTATGGAACGAGTCCTGACAGGGAGAAACATACATCCATATTGGGCCCCAGTGCATATGGGAATAGATGGGAATAGAAAAGCAGATGAACCATCAAAAAAGGGTGTATCCCCTGAAGCTTGCTCCTCAGACGTCCCAATTGGATTGGGTGGGATTAAGAGTAGGCGGGAGGTGCACGTGTTCGACCAAGCGGGAAAGGCGTGGGTTCAAGTGCGGAGCTGTAAAATGTCCAAGGTTATGTGTAGGTCTTACAACCTTAGACTAACAAATTTGCTTCTATCAGTAAAATTAAAGAAAAAAAAACTTTTTTAAAAATAAGCTTTTATTATTTTGGTTAATAAAATTAACTAAAAAGTAAACAATAAATTGACTCTAAAGAAATATAACACTTTATAAGTTCATTGTAAGCTTAAACGATAATTAGGCTTTTTCGTCTGCGACAAAAAAATTCTATATTGTACACAATTATATATTTTTAACATTAAAACTTTACACTTAAATTATTAAATCTTACATTTTATATCACAGTCCTAATTGTTCTAATTCTTGAGCTTAAGTTAGCTGTTATGCCAATATTTTTCAGCCAGCTTTTTTCAAATAGGTAATTTTTCCAAAAGCAAAATAAATTACAGAAAATATTACAGAGTTAAACAGCCTAAAATTCAGCTATGTTGGTTATACACAGAAATACAACAGAGGGTTGTGTCTCCGCTTTTCGTAAGCGTTGAGATTCACCACGCGTGACACGCGTGATTCACCACGTCCAAATATCACAATCCACGGATAGGTACCGGCGGGTTTGTATGGGACTTAGGCTGTTATGCCAAAGTAAATACAAATCTTTACCGATAACTGTGTTATCGATTAATTTATCGAATTCTAACAAAGTAATATGACATTGTCATCGGAGTTATACATGTGTGCACAATTTCAGCTCAATCAGACACCGGGAAGTGTATCAAATTTAACTTGCAAGATTCCATTACAGACAACAAAAGTGAAACTAAATAAAAGCTTATAATAAAAAGAGAGGACTGTAGACTCATTACGGGTATTCTGACTGGACACTGCATTCTGGCGTCACGTGCCTTTAAATTAGGCTTGGTCAGTGATAGCAGATGTAAGAAGTGCGGGTTGGAGGTGGAAACGATCGAGCACGATTTGTGCTCGTGTCCTGAGCTTGCCAGGCTAAGACTCCAGCTATTAAAAGTGATACAGCTCTCAGATATAGAAGCAGCAAGTGGCTTACGTCCTAGAAGGCTTCTAGTATTTGCCAAGAGGACGGAGTTATTTTATAACATAGGTCCTGGTTTTTGATAGGGTTTTTCAGTTTGGTCGTTAAAACAAACTTCTGGTAACACTATGGACTCATTCAGTCTATGTGAGGTCCTCATGGACCGGTAAGTTCAACCTAACCTAACCTGGCTTATGCTTGCACTCTGTATTCCCTCATACTTCCCGCACTTCGCGGGGTCCTCATGGACCGGTAAGTTCAACCTAACCTAACCTGGCTTATGCTTGCACTCTGTATTCCCTTATACTTCCCGCACTTCGCCTACATTTACATTCTTTATTTCCTTATATGGACTGCACCAACGCTCACATAACGCTTACGCATACATTCTGGATCCCCCATATATTTAACAAAGATACTTATACATCGAAAAGGCAAAAGCCCCGCTGAACTCAATCCACTTTTCTCAAATATACCAATCACGAAGTTAGAATTCTTCACAATCTCTATCATCAATCCTCTTACGTTGACTGTCCTTAAACGCATAGCTTAGTTATCTTTGTGAATAGTTTATCTTGCAATAATTTTGACGAGTGTCAAGCGCTTAGACACTCATGCAATCATCATTAAATCGCAGCAATAATTTTCTAAACCATTTAGATTGTCACACAATTTACAATCAACATTGACCCCGCACGCCGATGCCAATTTTGTAACCAACTTCTGTTGGTAGCAGCAACAACTTATGGCCAACAAATAAACAGAGAGAGAGAAAGACGTATGTCCGATGCACGCGTTAAGATTGCTTACAAAAAGCATTTGACAAGTGAGTGAGTGTGTGTGTATTTCTGCACAGTTAGTGAGCTCGCTATAACGCAACTCCTTTCCTGGTAGCACCGTCGTTGGTAATTCAGAAAATTTATGGCCGCCTAAAAATTATTTTCCTGTTCATTGCTTGCTGCACGTTTGTGTGCTTTTGCGCCATTGTACAAAAAAAAGTCTTGATTGCTCTGCTTTGCTCAGGATGTCAGCTCGGTTCTGGCTTAAAAGTGTCGCTTTCTATGGAGCTTAGCACTTGCAAAAATAACAACAATAATGACCATTTGAGCCCAACAACAAAGTTTCTTAACATTTCTTTTTGTCTTTTGCAGCACTTAAGCTTCATAGCGGCTTCTTTGCTCATCCATCTTTGTTGTTGTAGTGGCAGTTGTGTGCACATGCGCAATTGCTTCTCGTGATTTGAGCCAGTTTGAAGCCGCGACAAATTTAGGTACATAAAAGCAACTTTAAACTTGTTTTATTTATGCTGCAATGTCAATGGGCTCGGTTACCCACGTTTGAAATCATATAAAAGTGACAGCAAAGAAATTATGATATTTAATGGGGTGCCGTTAGTTAAGACTTAAAGTCAAAATTCTTATAGACTAAATTTGACAAGAATTTGTTTTAAAAAAGTGAGATTGAATTGATTATAGCAAAACTAGTTACCTATACAGAGGTCCTGCATTAGCATTGGCAACGATTGCGGATAGGGCAGACAGCGATCACTGACATTTTCTGCGCAGAGTTCGATACGACCAAACCGAAATCCTGCTTTTGGGAGCACAGCCGGGTGTAAAGTGACTGGATGCTTATATCTCGTCGTCCTTCATACAACAGTCACAGCTGGGGCTGTCCATGCCACTAAGATGCACCTCATAGACTACCAACGGATCGTGCGCTAGGAGTCATGAAGTAGCTTTGGTTCCGATGATTAATCATACTGTTCTCGGATTTGTTTCAGCAGAGAATTTGCTGAGTATTGCTGACTGCAGCCAAGAAGCATCGTTGTGGGTCATCCATACAACTTCTTTTCGTCTTGTTTGTATGACATGCGTATCGAATGGCAGGTATTAAAGAGTATTTTAAGAGGGAGTGGGCCATAGTTCTATAGGTGGACACCTTTTCGAGATATCGCCATAAAGGTGGACCAGGGCTGACTCTAGAATTTGTTTGTACGATATGGGTATCAAATGAAAGGTGTTAATGAGTATTTTAAAACGGAGTGGGCCTTAGGTATATCGTTATAAAGGTGGACATGGGGTGACTCTAGAATGCGTTTGTACAATAAGGGTATCAAACGAAAGGTGTTAATGAGTGTTTTAAAAGGGAGTGGGCCTTAGTTCTATGGGTTGACGCCTTTTCGAGATATTGCCATAAAGGTGGACTAGGGGTGACTCTAGAATTTGTTTGTACGATATGGGTATCAAACGAAAGGTGTTCATGAGTATTTTAAAAGGGAGTGGGCCTTAGTTCTATAGGTGGACGCCTTTTCGAGATATCGCCATAAAGGTGGACCAGGGGTGACTCTAGAATTAATTTGTACGATATGGGTATCAAATGAAAGGTGTTAATGAATATTTTAAAAGGGAGTGGGCTTTAGTTCTATAGGTGGACGCCTTTAAGGATATATCGCCATAAAGGAGGACCAGGGTTGACTCTAGAATGCGTTTATACATTATGGGTATCAAACGAAAGGCGATAATGAGTACTTTAAAAGGGAGTGGGCCTTAGTTCTATAGGTGGACGCTTTTTCGATATATCGCCATAAAGGTGGACCAGGGGTGACTCTATAATGTGTTTGTACAATATGGGTGTCAAATTAAAGGTATTAATAAGAATTTTAAAAGGGAGTGGTGGTAGTTGTATATGTGAAGGCGTTTTCAAGATATTGACCAAAATGTGGACCAGGGTGACCCAGAACATCATCTGTCGGGTACCGCTAATTTATTTATATATGTAATACCACGCACAGTAATCCTGCCATGATTCCGAGAGCTTTTGATTTCGCCCTGCAGAACTTTTTCATTTTCTTTTACTTAATATGGTAGGTGTCACACCTATTTTACAAAGTTTTTTCTAAAGTTATATTTTGCGTCAATAAACCAATCCAATTGCCATGTTTCAACCCTTTTTTCGTAGTTGGTATAGAATTATGGCACTTTTTTTATTTTTCGTAATATTCGATATCGAAAAAGTGGGCGTGGTCATAGTCAGATTTCGGCCATCTTTTATACCAATAGAAAGTGAGTTCAGGTAATTATGTGAACTGAGTTTAGTAAAGATATATCTATTTTTGCTCAAGTTATCGTGTTAATGGCCGAGCGGAAGGACAGGCGGTCGGCTGTGTATAAAAACTGGGCGTGGCTTCAACCGATTTCGCCCTTTTTCACAGAAAACAGTTATTGTCCTAGAATCTAAGCCGCTACCAAATTTCACAAGGATTGGTAAATTTTTGTTCGACTTATGGCATTAAATGTATCCTAGACAAATCAAATGAAAAAGGGCGGAGCCACGCCCATTTTGAAATTTTCTTTTATTTTTGTATTTTGTTGCACCATATCATTACTGGAGTTGAATGTTGACATAATTTACTTATATACTGTAAATATATTAAATTTTTTTTAAAAATTTCACTTAAAAAAAAATTTTTTTTAAAGTGGGCGTGGTAGTTCTCCGATTTTGCTAATTTTTTTTAAGCATACATATAGTAATAGGAGTAACGTTCCTGCCAAATTTCATCATTTTATCTTCAACGACTGCCAAATTACAGCTTGCAAAACTTCTAAATTACCTTCTTTTAAAAGTGGGCGGCGCCACGCCCATTGTCCAAAATTTTACTTATTTTCAATTCTGCATCATAAGTTCAACGCACGTACCAAGTTTTATTGCTCTATCCCTCTTTTGTAATGAATTATCGCAATTTTTCGATTTTTCGAAATTTTCGATATCGAAAAAGTGGGCGTGGTTATAGTCCGATATCGTTCATTTTAAATAGCGATCTGAGATGAGCGCCCAGGAATCTACAAACCAAATTTCGTCAAGGTATCTCAAAATTTACTCAAGTTATCGTGTTAATGGACGGACGGACGGACGGACATGGCTCAATCAAATTTTTTTTCGATCCTGATGATTTTGATATATGGAAGTCTATATCTATCTCGATTCCTTTATATCTGTACAACCAACCGTTATCCAATCAAAGTTAATATACTCTGTGAGCTCTGCTCAACTGAGTATAAAAATCATGTATGCTAACCAAGCAGCTATTTTATGACTTAGCACAATTTCCTCACTCAAAACAAATTTTTTCTCCTGACTTTGGACTTTTTACTCAATATGTTTCCCCATCACTCCTCCCCTTTAATGATTGAAATATAACACTAAAACTATATATTTCACAAAAAATACAATTTAGTTGTGAAGCTATTTCTAACTATTGGCGACCACCGTGGTGTGATGATAGCGTGCTTCGCCTACCACACCGAATGCTCTGGGTTCACCACCCGGGCAAAGAAACATCAAAATTTTAGAAATACGGTTTTTCAATTAGAAGAAAATTTTTCTAAGCGGGGTCGCACCTCGGCAGTGTTTGGCAAGCACTCCGAGTGTATTTCTGCGATGAAAAGCTCTCAGTGAAAACTCATCTGCCTCGCAGATGCCGTTCGGAGTCGGCATAAAACAAGTAGGTCCCGTCCCGCCAATTTGTAGGAGAAATTAAAAAAAAGGAGCACGACGTAAATTGGAAGAGAAGCTCGGCCTAAAATCTCTTCGGAGGTTATCGCGCCGTATATTTATTTATTTATTTTATTTCTAACGTTTCTCACAACGCAGGCAATAACTTATTTTTAAATTCAAACAAATGCTGTGTTGTGTCTTATTCCATTAAGACAACTTTATCTACAAATTAAATGCTAAATCTCTTAATCGCTGTCAAGAGAGTAAAGACTTGGTTGTAATTTTTGATTCCAAACTCTCTTTTTCTAGTCACATTGATTTCGTTGTTTCAAATTTTGTTGCAATTGTTGGGTTCAGTAGACGTAACACCAGTGACTTTAAGGACCCTATGACGTTGAAGGCACTTTATATATCCTTGATCAGAAGTGGTATTGAATATTGCTCAAAAATATGGAATCATTTCTATGAATCTAACTCCTATAAAATTGAGAAAGTTCAAAAATTTTTTACAAAAATTGCTTTACGTATGCTTCACTGGCCAGATGGCCTCCCATCACATATCAGCACTCACAACTTGCTTGGTCTTCAGGCTTTGCATGGCAAAAGAACTTTTATCTCACTCATGCTTGCCTATAATGTAATAAACTTTAGCACGAATTGCTCTGATTTATCTGATATGTTCATTTCACATATTCCGCTGCGTGATCTTCGGCATAAAAGATTATTTATCGAAATAACTCATAAAACGAATTTTGCTATGAATGAACCTATAGCTAGGACTATACATCTAGCAAATCGATTCAGTAGTGTTATTAATTTTAATAACAGCTTATATAAGTTTAAGCTTGAATTGTATATAAGAATTGAAGTAGATCATAGTCAGCGCAAAGCATTTATCATACACCAAAGGCATGTCTCAATTGGGTAAATCCAATTTCAAGGGGTTGCCAGCACAATATATAGCTTCTCCAACCCAGTTTTCAACTCACCTAACCGTGGCGAATCCTGCTTCATTGACAGCCGAGGCTCTGGCGACCCCAAGTTCCTCATGGAACTAGGGGGTGGGGTGGGTGGGATGGCCTGGAAGGTTTAATGTAGTCATATAAATCGTTCTCGAGATGGTGGAGCTAGTAGTACCTTTAAAGTGCTTTTTACCCGAACGGATCTATATCCGGCAAAGGGCCATCAACATCGGTAACACTCCCCAAAGCCTTCGGGGAGTGTCTTTATCGTTAATACAACAACAACAACAACAAATCATTTACTTTTAGACTGAATGAATTAAATAAATAAATAAAATGCGCGCAGAAAGAAATGACTAGTAATTCAGATTGATATCATTTACAGGTTGACTTAGCATATTTACACATCATTGCCCACAGCACGTAAACATGAAAAATTTAAATATTTTTTTTTTTTGTGATCGATGTCTTTTGAGTTTAGTTTTAAAACTGCATTAAAATACAATTTTTCAAAAAAAGTGACATAGCACATTTTCACATTAAGCTAACGATATTTCTTTTTCTTTTCGGTTACTACTTAGCTCGTAAGTCATGCCTTTTATGTCCACGCCGCCATGATAAAGACAGAGCAAAAGATTTGAATCAACTTCATCAAGTTTTTTTTTTAACTGGAAAGCTGAACCAATCTACTCTTCAGATTTACGTGAGCTCCTTCCCTATAGATTTCGTGAGCTACACAGTTGAATGGTCTTGCGGTAGGCTCAAAGTCAACAGTTCTCATCAATTGGAATCGCCAGATTCAGGGTGATCGCTCCATAACGGGCACCTTGCTCTACCTATTATTCTGCCATCAAATTTGTACAACCTAAGAGAGAAATCTGGTCCGACTGCCCGCTGCTATTACAGAGGACCATATTTCTATCTGGGGCAAACTTAATAATTTTGTTGCGAAATTTGATATCGTGAATGCACTATGACCCAAAACTACTTTTTGCCCGTCCTAGTGTTAAAGTCTCCAATCATGAATCTGCTGTCTGACTACGCCTTTTCACGTATTGTATACACGAGCACATAAACGAACCGGAAAGCGATGCTTTCACTTAAGAGAGAATTCGCACATTCCACGTGCATATCTTCTAAACAAAGTCTTTCATAAGATTGCCATGACCCCATGATCGTCATCACCACAGAAATTTCACTTCCGAAGAACTCATTATTTTTCATTGGAAATGATTTCTACGCGTCGGGTGCCAAGCGCAGCCAATAGCGACAGTCCTGCACTTCCCTGCAAAAATCGCGAGTACTCCAAAAATATGGTCCAATTAACATTGCGATGTCCTAGGGCTGGACCATATACTCCAGCTCCGCATTACATCAGAGTAATCCATGGAGTACCCACAGTCCAATAAACATCGTGTAGTGATTACAATCGTTAAAAACGAGCACTGATCGGCTTACAATATGATCGTGTAGAAACATGAGTTGGTCCATTGCTGCATTACAGTGGAGTATTATTGTAAGTACTCCAGTGGACCACATTATCCAACGATTTTAGCAGGGTTATACTTACTTACTTAATTGGCTCTTAACCGTTTAAATGGTTATGGCGGTCCAACAAGACGCGCCGGTCGCTCCTTCTCTCTGCCAACCGGCGCCAATTGGTCACACAAAGGAAGTTTAAATCGTTTTCCACCTGGTCCTTCCAGCGGAGAGTGGGGGCCGGAGCGTCATCTTTCATTCGCATAACATGGCCTAGCCAGCGCAGCCACTGCGTTTTACTTCACTGGACTATGTTGATGTCTGCGTAGAGCTCGTACAGCTCACCGTTGAATCTTCTTCGGTACTCGCCACTACCAAAGTTAAATAATAAATAAATGTAAGGCGCCTTACATTTATTTATTTTTTTTAAGGCGCGATAACCTCCGAAGAGATCTAAGGCCGAGCTTCTCTTCCAATTTGCATCGTGCTCCTCTTGATTTTCCCTACAAATCGGCCGGACGGGATCTACATGTTTTATGCCGATTCCGAACGGCATCTGCAAGGCAGATGAGTTTTCACTGAGAGCTTTTCATCGCAGAAATACACCCGGAGTGCTTGCCAAACACTGCCGAGGGGCGACCCCGCTCAGAAAAATTTTCTTCTAATTGAAAAACCTTATTTCTAAAATTTTGATGTTGCTTTGCCCAGGGTGTGAACCCAGGGCATACGGTGTGGTAGGCGGAGCACGCTACCATCACACCACGGTGGCCGCTAGCAAAGTTAGTGAGACCTAAAACCAAAGTGCCTGACCGAATTTCTAATGCACAACTCTATACCTGACGTTGCCTAGGGTGAAGAAATTATGATGCAAGACTCCAAGGTTAAATAATGCCGCGAGACTGAGTCTACTTGCCCACCCGTACAACCACTTAATATTCCGTCCTAACATTGGTTCACCTGCCATAAAACTTGAATGATTATGCAGAAGACGGGCCTTCCACTCCCTCCCACATTTATTTTTCCTAAACTTTTCCCTCTCTGTTTCACATTCCAGACAATGTTCCCTTTCTCGCTCTCTTTTCTCTTCCATGTTACCTGTACCGTTACCTTTAACATTAATTTTACCTTTATAACTTTACCGTTACCCTTAACTTTAACTTTACCTTTATACCTTTACCTTTACCTTTACCTTTACCTTTATCTTTACCTTTACCTTTACCTTTACCTTTACCTTTACCTTTACCTTTACCTTTACCTTTACCTTTACCTTTACCTTTACCTTTACCTTTACCTTTACCTTTACCTTTACCTTTACCTTTACCTTTACCTTTACCTTTACCTTTACCTTATCTTTACCTTTACCTTTACCTTTACCTTTACCTTTACATTTACCTTTACCTTTACCTTTACCTTAACCTTTACCTTTACCTTTACTTTTACCTTTACCTTTACCTTTACCTTTACCTTTACCTTTACCTTTACCTTTACCTTTACCTTTACCTTTACCTTTACCTTTACCTTTACCTTTACCTTTACCTTTACCTTTACCTTTACCTTTACCTTTACCTTTACCTTTACCTTTACCTTTACCTTTACCTTTACCTTTACCTTTACCTATACCTTTACCTTTACCTTTACCTTCACCTTTACCTTTACCTTTACCTTTACCTTTACCTTTACCTTTACCTTTACCTTTACCTTTACCTTTACCTTTACCTTTACCTTTACCTTTACCTTTACCTTTACCTTTACCTTTACCTTTACCTTTACCTTTACCTTTACCTTTACCTTTACCTTTACCTTTACCTTTACCTTTACCTTTACCTTTACCTTTACCTTTACCTTTACCTTTACCTTTACCTTTACCTTTACCTTTACCTTTACCTTTACCTTTACCTTTACCTTTACCTTTACCTTTACCTTTACCTTTACCTTTACCTTTACCTTTACCTTTACCTTTACCTTCACCTTTACCTTTACCTTTACCTTTACCTTTACCTTTAGCTTTAGCTTTATCTTTATCTTTACCTTTACCTTTACCTTTACCTTTACCTTTACCTTTACCTTTACCTTTACCTTTACCTTTACCTTTACCTTTACCTTCACCTTTACCTTTACCTTTACCTTTACCTTTACCTTTACCTTTACCTTAACTTTTACCTTTACTTTTACCTTTACCTTTACCTTTACCTTTACCTTTACCTTTACCTTTACCTTTACCTTTACCTTTATCTTTACCTTTACCTTTACCTTTACCTTTACCTTTACCTTTACCTTTACCTTTACCTTTACCTTAACCTTAACCTTTACCTTTACCTTTACCTTTACCTTAACTTTTACTTTTACTTTTACCTTTACTTTTACCTTTACCTTTAACTTTACCTTTACCTTTACCTTTACCTTTACCTTTACCTTTACCTTTACCTTTACCATTACCTTTACCTTTACCTTTATCTTTACCTTTACCTTCACCTTTACCTTAACTTTTACCTTTACTTTCACCTTTACCTTTACCTTTACCTTTATCTTTACCTTTACCTTTACCTTTACCTTTACTTTATCTTTACCTTTACCTTTGCCTTTACCTTTACCTTTACCTTTACCTTTACCTTTACTTTTACCCTTACCTTTACCTTTACCTTTACCTTTACCTTTACCTTGACCTTGACCTTTACCTTTACCATTACCTTTACCTTTACCTTTACCTTTACCTTTATCTTTACCTTTACCTTTACCTTTACCTTTACCTTGACATTTACTTTTACCTTTACCTTTACATTTACCTTCACCTTTACATTTACCTTTACCTTTACTTCTATCTTAAATTTGACCTTTATCTTTACTTTGGCCTTTAGATACTTTTATCTTAACCTCATTATCATATCTGTATTGCTTTAGGCATAAGTAATTTTAGGACAATTTCGGGATCAGCATTCGGTAGCATTATTTACATTTTGAGAATTGGATCCGAAACAATGCTAGAAAAGTTCCAAAACGGTCCCAAAATAAGTAGTCTCGAAATAATTTCAAAAATAGTTCCGTAGTTAGCGCGAAACGATGAAAAACTGTCCCGAAGCAATCTCGATATGATTTTGAAATTTTCCCGAAATGTTACCTAAAATAATTTGGGTTAGATCCTGTAACAGTGCAAAAGTGCTGTCGAAATAGCCTCAAAATGATCCTAATTTGTTACAAAAAAACTAGAAATAGTTCCTAAGTGATCCAGAAATGATCCTGAAATTGAAATGATTCTGAAACTAGTCCAGTAGTATTGCATAATTTGCCCCAAAATTGCACCGCAGTAGTCACGAAATGATCCCTAAAGCAATACTGTAGTGTTGCTGAAGTCATCCCGAAATCTTCACGAAGCAATACCGAAGTAGTACCACATTTAATTGAATGATCTGGTATGTCTTCTTATGAAAAAAAAAAAAAACGATAAATCCTATGTATGTTTATATGTTTCGAAGGGATGCTATAATTGACTCAAGATTGTACAGAAAGAGTTTGAATGATTCTGAAATTTTCTCAAAATCTTACCTAAAATAGTTCCGAAATAATTCTGTAATGGTTATAAAATGGTTTTTTTATAGTCTCGAAATGAACCTAAAATACTTAACCCATGCGAAGTAGTCCTAGAATTCATCCAAATTGGCTCCGAAAAAGTTTTTCATTAATTTCTAAGTGATCCTGAAATAATCCAGTAACTGTCACGAAATGTTTTCGAAATAGTCTCGCAATGATTATGGAGTTGTCCCGAAGTAATAGTCAAAATAGTCTCGAAGTGATCCCGAAATTATACCTAGATTTCTTTAAAATTGAGACAATAGAAGCACTTGAAAGAAGTGATGTACAGAAACACCCATCCATGCAGGTGAAATCATTAAAGTAGGCCGCAGAGGTGAAATCACTTTAAGCATGTTTTATTTGCAAGTTAAGTAAGTCTAGAATAGTTTATAAACTCTTTATCTACTTTTTCTTATTTGTTTCCATATGACACTATCCAACCGCATATCCTTCCAGCACCAACAGTTGGGTTGGGGAGAAACGTATATCGATCGACGCCACCGATCAACCAGTTTTATCATAACGTCTCATCTGGCAGCCAGCAAGCGTGCAAAATTGTACGATCACAAGATCTTATGGTGATCCCATGTGATTTACTATAAATAGATTGACAGTCCGGAGCGAGTGATTGTGAGGAAAACGAAGGCGTTCGTTCACCTTCATATTGTATCTACACAGTGGCAAGTTGGTTGCTTCCTTCACATATCCTGCACTTTTGGCGTATTGAGTTTCTTCTTACTTCATCTTGATCGCTTGTGCTGTATTAAATTTTTGTTGTTAAAAAAATTTTTTTTTTTATAATATAAAAACTTACAAAACGTGCAGTCGCCTCGTAAAATAAATAGCTGGAAACATAAAATTACTGGATGTTGGTGGTGATGATGCTGGAGCAAAGCCACTGCACATGTTGTTGCACTTGAAGCGGTGATGTTATGTACAACAACAACAAACATAAACATAACGAAACAAAGCAATGTGCTGGTTAATGTTTGATGGCTGATTGTCTGAAATGAACGTAAACAAATCGAGCAAATCGAGATGGATTGATGGGCAAATTGGCGATCGAAGTGCTGTTTTGAATGTATGCTTTTTGATGCATGTTTTGTTGTGGTTGTTTGTTACATTCAGTACGAGTAAGAGTAAGAATGCTCGAGCTGTTGATGATAATGATGCGAACGCATGAAAAAACGAATAAAAACCACAAATCGTTCGTTGGTTCGATGGCTGAGGCTGCGCAATTGAGATGGTTGGATGGATGTTTGGAACCAGCAAAAGACAGTGGTAGCTCGTTGTGCTTGGTGTCTTTGAGGTGTATCATAGCAGTAGGTAGGGTGTGCTGGGGTTGGCGCTGCGCTTATTTCGGCTAGTCAGTGGTAGACTGGGCGTGTGAGAGTCGCTTTGAGGCGTGCAGTCTACATGTTTCCACTAGCAGTATGTGGCTTGTTTTTTTCTTTTATGAGATTTCTTTCATTTTTATTTCTTCTTTTTATGGATGCTTTTTCTTCGTATGATCGTTTGTTTTTATCACATTTTTTGGTTTCGTATGCGATAACAGAATTACGACATGCTCTGGCATTGTGTTGCAATACTCAAAAACCGTAATTTTACTTAAATGACTTTAATGAACGCATATTTAATATAACAACAAAGAAATACAACAAAAACTGTATTAAAAGGAATAAGAATTTCATGTATTAACATGTTAGAAAGGTAGCAAAAGACTGATGGTACAGTATAAACGACTTAGAGTACGATTAACCCAGCGAACGAGTCAAATAAGCTGTTGAGCTACTTTTAGTCAAGTCTCACTATGAGATGTGTTAGCCTTGTAGAGCATTAAATTTTATAGGTTAGATTTGATTGCATTAGGGTGTTTCGTATTTTTCGGAATACATTTCTTAAGCTGTGCCATTGTACTTTCCGGTAAGCTTCTACACTGGACCATATCCGCTAGCGACTTTTTGGCCCTATTCGAGGAGAGGGAACAGCGTGATACAATCCGAAATGCTAAAGCCAGAAGCCCAAAGCTTCGACTGCTAAATAAGTAGCATTCGCCAGGGATGGGTGAGATTAACAACTGGGTTCGAGAAGCTATGAACTACGATGGAAACACCTGGAGGGAGTAGCGCTACACAACCCCTTGAATTCTGGGGTAGTCTGTCAGTCTGCCTCGAAACTTCATGCATCTTTCAGTATTTGGTTTCGCTGACTGGCAGCCATTTACGCGAATTCTTCCTACCTAGCTTATATACTGAAGAATTTGAAGTGCATGAATAGCATACGAATTTTGGTTCTCACAAGAAAAAAGGACTCGCTACGTTATACATAATTTGCCCCTAAATCTACGTTTATCACAAACGCAGGCAAAGGCTCTCACGTACTTTGTGTAGGCAAATGGATGATATCTGAACAAGGGACAACTGTGGTTGGTATGAGCTGTGCTTTTAACACAAAATGTAACTTTGCACTGAAGCCAAAAGGCTTTGATCCTGCAATCGAAAGCTTATTCGTGCACATGAAGAATTGAGGGCAGACGATAGACATGCGCCACTTCGTTTATGGATCCAAGTTTCAGTATAAGGTATAATACCAAGAAAAACTATCACATTGCTTTTTGCTGCAGATCTCAGAACTTTCCTCTCGTGGTCACTTAGCTGATTCCCAATCAACAACCACACCCACTTTTGATACAAATTAGGAGGATAGATGTAACCCAGTTATGTTAGTGTAGTTCGAATACACCGCAATTGAGGAAACAGAAAGAACTTGCCTTTTTAGAATAGAGGTAAATAAGAGCCAAAGGTGGTGGGTGAATGACGAACGATTTCCAAACCTTGGCGAGCTTCTCCTTCAACTTGCGTCGTGTTCTTTTTTATTTCTACTACAATTTTGAGGGATAAGGCCTACATGTTTTATGTCGACTCCGAAAGGTGTCTGCAAGCAGAAAGGCGTCTGACATTTCGTTTAGAAGGGTTGCGTGGTGGAAATACACTTGGGGTGTGTGCCAAACCACTGCTGAGGGGCGACTCCGCTCGGAAAATTTTGTTTCTTACTTAGCAAACCTTGTTTTAAAGATTTTTATATTGCTTTTCCGAAGCCTTGATCTCAATAAGTTCGGTGTGGTAGACGCGCACGCTATCTCCATGCGACAGTGGCCGCCACTTGGGCTATTAAAAAAATGGAAAACGGAATGCATCTGCTCTAATTCAAAAATTTATTCCAATTCTGTCCGAGATATTCCTAAAAACCTAAATTTCCTAATGTGACAAATTTATGTACATAAATATACGATAAAAGAGCTTGTGAGCACGGTTGCCACTTCAGTCCATACGGAGCAGATTTCCAACCCTATTTGGTCCGCTGGTCCATTTTTTTTTTTTTTTTAATTTTCGTCCTTTTTAGGTTGTAATCAAGATTTTGTTACGTTTGTTTTTAAACGTTTTTATTTAGCTTGACTTGATTGGTTGGTTGGATGGCTGGTTGGCTGGTTGGCACGAATTTTGTAATAGAAATTTAAGTAACTTGCCGATAAGCTACAAGGTTGAAACTTGGAATATTGTTCAGAACCCGATGACAATGCATTAACAAGAAAAAAATCGCCGCTAGGTGGCGCAAGGATCGAGATATTCACAAAAATCGTATTTGTGATCCGATTCGGCTCATATTTGGAACAAATAATAAATAGAAGAATAGAAAGCGACTAATGAAAAAAAATCGCCGCTAGGTGTCGCAAGGATCGAGATATTCACCAAATCCGTATTTGCGGTCCGATCTGGCTCATATTTGGAACACATAATACATACAAGAATAGAAAGCGACCTATGAAAAAAAATCACCGCTAGGTGGCGCAAGGATCGAGATATTCACAAAAATCGTATTTGTGGTCCGATTTGGCTCATATTTGGAACACATAATACATACATGAATAGAAATCGACACATGAAGAAAATCGCCGCTAGTTGTCGCAAGGATCGAGATATTCACCAAATCCTTATTTGCGGTCCGATCTGGCTCATATTTGGAACACGTAATACATACAGAAATAGAAAGCGACCTATAAAAAAACGCCGCTAGGTGGCGCAAGGATAGAGATATTCACAAAAATCGTATTTGTGGTCCGATTTGGCTCATATTTGGAACACATAATACATACAAGAATAGAATGCGCTGCTTAACATAAAGTCGACTTCAGTCTATGGTTATTCCGTTTTTCGTATTTCTTGCCAAAAACTGTATGTTTTTGTTTTCATATTATTGCAACGCAGTTTGGAAATTGGTTTTCGAGGTTGAGAGAGAATATTTTCTTTTCACAAACGTCTCATCTAGCACTCGCTGGCACTGAAACTGATTTAGGAGCCGAAAAAAGGCCCATCCCTGCCCTAGATTGATGAGGAATGTGATGACTAGTACCTAGGGCCTACCTAATTATTTTCTAGCTTTTAGTATTATTATTACTTCAGGTAAGTATTGTTTTCAATAAAACTGTTTAACCTAAACATTTTTTTTTTTAAATTATTTTAGTTTTTCACTACGGTAAAAATGTTCAACACTGAACACAAAATTTTCCACACCTTCATTAACCCTCATATAATTTTTAATTTAACTCAATGCCAATCCACCTAGCAGATAGTTTAGAAAAGTGTTGGATCTTGAAGCAAACCAATTTTCGTTAATTGTTGATGAAACAAGCGGCCAATCCGAAAATATTGTTTTGGGGCCTAGATATTTCGATAGGTTATCAAATATTTTTCGTCATAGATTTTTGTCACTTCTTGAGATTAAAAAGAAGTTGTTGCAAATGCACATTCACCTCAAAGAAATTTGACGGAGTTTGCCACTGACGAAGCCATTCTTAAATTGAAAACTAAATCAAAGCATGAAACTAATTTATTTTATATAGTGCAAGCATTTCGATAGGTATTGAGAGTTAGTGAAACAATACATATATTGACATGCCAAGAAAAAGTGACCCAAAAAAAATTTGTACAAAGAAATTATATGCAAAAATTTTGAAAGTGCTACTTTTCGGTTGGGATGTCGATATTTAAATTTTTCTTACACATCCCAAAACAAATTGATGAGTTTAAGAAATTCCAAGGCTATTGTGGAAAGTGGCTTTTTGCGCCCACCTCAAACTGCGATACGTCTATATTTTCTATATTTGTGTCTGGAAGTTAATGGCGTTTCTGCTATACACCTCTCATATTTAATATCACTCACAGCATTAAAAGTTTATATTTATTTCCGGCCTGCGCTAAAGACTTCAATCAGAAAAAGTTTGTCTGTCGATATTATACCATCAATATGAAGCACATTTAGAGTAATTTTAGGTACAATGATTATATCCAAGTAAGGAAGTAAGTAAGATTATATCCAAATTTGGATATTTAAAAAATTTCAGTGTACATAATTTAGAATACTAAGCATCTTAACCCAAGTAATGCTTTTATTGGAAGTTAGGCAGAAATATTTTTTGAAAGCGATAACTTTACAAATGCTCAACGTAGATCTGATATAAACGCTTTGTGCCAAATTATTCGCGTTAGATAGCAGAACTCCAGAAACTTAATAATAACATTGTTAACTAATTTTTCCGGCCACCGTGGTGTGATGGTAGCGTGCTCCGCCTACCACACCGGATGCCCTGGATTCAAACCCCGGGCAAAGCAACATCAAAATTTTTAGAAATAAGGTTTTTCAATTAGAAGAAAATTTTTCTAAGCGGGGTCGCCCCTCGGCAGTGTTTGGCAAGCGCTCCGGGTGTATTTCTGCCATGAAAAGTTCTCAGTGAAAACTCATCTGCCTTGCAGATGCCGTTCGGAGTCGGCATAAAATCATGTAGGCCCCATCCGGCCAATTTGTAGGGAAAATCAAGAGGAGCACGACGCAAATTGGAAGAGAAGCTCGGCCTTAGATCTCTTCGGAGGTTATCGCGCCTTACATTTATTTATTTAACTAATTTCTCATACCTAGAAAAATCTGATAAAAACTTCAATACTACACAGTTGACACTGTTAACACTTCTCAGTGGTTAATCGGAGGACTGTGGCAAGATTATATAAATGTGAGAAATGTATATTTTCCTCGAGCAAAAATTATATGGAATAAAGTGTACAATTCAAAACTCGCACTTACTGAATCTAAGCCATAGATGAGAAAACTGAAGCGCAAGGGTACATTGGTAAACGGCAGAGTAAACAATTGGATAAAAAAAAAAAAAAAATTGGAACACCCAGCCATTGGAAACAATTTTTTTTCTTAACTTTTAGGAGCGTTTTTATTATAAATTGATACAACCGCGCTCTGGAGAAATTTATTTTAAAAATACGATTTTTATGTAAATAAAACAGAACTTGTTCGGCTTGTGGCATGGGCTTTCCTCAAAATTTTTTCGTTAAAACATTTATTTATACTAGCCTTTACCCGCGGCCCGTCCGTAAATAGAAACTCAAATATATGGGCTGTTCACGCTAGCCTGCTTATCAAGTTATCTGTTTAAAAAATGTTTTCTGTCTAATATATTTTATTTTTACATACTTTCGAAAATACTTTGAAGTCGAAAGCTTACATTTTGGTATTATTAAGCGCTGTACGAAAATCAAAAGCAAACATTCAAGAAAAATCTTGCATTTTTCTTGAGCATGAAAATAGCAGTAGGCACAAAGTTTTGGCATTTCACGATGCATGGCAATTTATACATGAATACAGCTTTTATAAAAATAAAAAAAACCACAAGGAAACCAAAAAAGAAATGTTCACGTTATTGAAGAAAAATGATTTTCCCGAAAATCTTATAAAGACATTAATAAGAAATATAAATAACAGCAATCAACAAAACGGAACAAAAAAACCTACAAATTTCAAGTCTGCAACCTACGTTCCCAATCTTTCAGAGCGTTTAGCAAAGTCTGACTGCTACAATAACAAGTAAGGAAGGTTAAGTTCGGGTGTAACCGAACATTACATACTCAGTTGAGAGCTATGGTGACAACATAAGGGAAAATAACCATGTAGGAAAATGAACCGAGGGAAACCCTGGAATGTGTTTGTATGACATGTGTATCAAATGAAAGGCATTAAAGAGTATTTTATGAGGGAGTGGGCCATAGTTCTATAGGTGGACGCCATTTAGGGATATAGCCATAAAGGTGGATCAGGGTTGACCCTAGAATGCGTTTGTACGATATGGGTATCAAATGAAAGGTGTTAATGAGTATTTTAAAAGGGCGTGGACCTAAGTTCTATAGATGGACGCCTTTTCGAGATATCGCCGTAAAGATGGACCAGGGGTGACTCTAGAATGCGTGTGCACAATATGGGCATCAAACGAAAGGTGTTAATGAGTATTTTAAAAGGGAGTGGGCCTTAGTTCTATAGGTGGACGCCGTTTCGAGATATCGTCATAAAGGTGGACCAGGGGTGACTCTAGAATGCGTTTGTACGATATGGGTATCAAATGAAAGGTGTTAATGAGTATTTTAAAAGGGAGTAATCCTTGGTTCCATAGGTGGACGCCGTTTCGAGATATAGCCATAAAGGTGGACCAGGGGTGACCCTAGAATTTGTTTGTACAATATGGGCATCAAACGAATGGTGTTAATGAGTATTTTAAAAGGGAGTGGGCCTTAGTTCTATAGGTGGTCGCCTTTTCGAAATATCGCCATAAATGTGGACCAGGGGTGACTCTAGAATGCGTTTGTACGATATGGATATCAAATTAAAGGTATTAATGAGTATTTTAAAAGGGAGTAATCCTTAGTTCCATAGGTGGACGCCGTTTCGAGATATCGCCATAAAGGTGGACCAGGGGTGACCCTAGAATTTGTTTGTACGATATGGGTATCAAAAGAAAGGTGTTAATGAGTATTTTAAAAGGGAGTAATCCTTAGTTCCATAGGTGGACGCCTTTTCGAGATATCGCCGTAAAGATGGACCAGGGGTGACTCTAAAATATGTTTGTACGATATGAGTATCAAATGAAAGGTGTTAATTATTATTTTAAAAGGGAGTGGGCCTTAGTTCTATAGGTGGACGCCGTTTCGAGATATCGTCATAAAGGTGGACCAGGGGTGACTCTAGAATGCGTTTGTACGATATGGGTATCAAATGAAAGGTGTTAATGAGTATTTTAAAAGGGAGTAATCCTTAGTTCCATAGGTGGACTCCTTTTCGAGATATCGCCGTAAAGATGGACCAGGGGTGACTCTAGAATGCGTTTGCACAATATGGGCATCAAACGAAAGGTGTTAATGAGTATTTTAAAAGGGAGTGGGCCTTAGTTCTATAGGTGGACGCCGTTTCGAGATATCGTCATAAAGGTGGACCAGGGGTGACTCTAGAATGCGTTTGTACGATATGGGTATCAAATGAAAGGTGTTAATGAGTATTTTAAAAGGGAGTAATCCTTAGTTCCATAGGTGGACGCCGTTTCGAGATATCGCCATAAAGGTGGACCAAGTGTGACCCTAGAATTTGTTTGGACAATATGGGTATCAAAAGAAAGGTGTTAATGAGTATTTTAAAAGGGTGTGGGGCTTAGTTCTATAGGTGGACACCTTTTCGGAATATCGCCACAAAGGTGGACCAGGGGTGACTCTAGAATGTGTTTGTACGATATGGGTATCAAATTAAAGGTATTAATGAGGGTTTTAAAAGGGAGTGGTGGTTGTTGTATAGGTGGTCGCATTTTCGAGATATCGCCATAAAGGTGGACCAGGGGTGACCCTAGAATTTGTTTGTACAATATGGGCATCAAAAGAAAGGTGATAATGAGTATTTTAAAAGGGAGTATTCCTTAGTTCCATAGGTGGACGCCGTTTCGAGATATCGCCATAAAGGTGGAGCAGGGGTGACCCTAGAATTTGTTTGTACAATATGGGTATCAAAAGAAAGGTGTTAATGAGTATTTTAAAAGGGTGTGGGGCTTAGTTCTATAGGTGGACGCATTTTCGAGATATCGCCATAAAGGTGGACCAGGGGTGACTCTAGAATGAGTTTGTACGATTTGGGTATCAAATTAAGGTATTAATGAGAGTTTTAAAAGGGAGTGGTGGTAGTTGTATATGTGAAGGCGTTTTCCAGATATCGACCAAAATGTGGACTAGGGTGACCCAGAACATTATCGGTTGGATACCGTTAATTTATTTATATATGTAATACCTGGCAAGATTTTAAGGGTGTTTTATTTCGCCCTGCAGAACTTTTTCATTTTCTTCTACTTAATATGGTAGGTGTCACAACCATTTTATAAAGTTTTTTCTAAAGTTATATTTCGCGTCCATAAAACAATCCAATTACCTTACCATGTTTCATCCCTTTTTTCGTATTTGGTATAGAATTATGGCATTTTTTTCATTTTTCGCAATTTTCGATATCGAAAAAGTGGGCGTGGTCATAGTCGGATTTCGTTCATTTTTCATACCAAGGTAAAGTGGGTTCAGATAAGTACGCGAACTGAGTTTAGTAAAGATATATCGATTTTTGCTCAAGTTATCGTGTTAACGGCCATGCGGAAGGACAGAGGGACGACTGTGTATAAAAACTGGGCGTGGCATCAACCGATTTCGCCCATTTTCACAGAAAACAGTTAGCGCCATAAAATCTATGCCCCTACCAAATTTCAAAAGGATTGGTTAATTTTTGTTCGATTTATGGCATTAAAAGTATCCTAGACAAATTAAATGAAAAAGGGCGGAGCCACGCCCATTTTTAAATTTTCTTTTATTTTTGTATTTTGTTGCATCATATCATTACTGGAGTTGAATCTTGACATAATTTACTTATATACTGTAAAGATATTAAATTTTTTGTTAAAATTTTACTTTAAAAAAATTTTTTTTTTAAAAGTGGGCGTGGTCCTTCTCCGATTTTTATAATTTTTATTAAGCGTACATGCAGTAATAAGAGTAACGTTCCTGCCAAATTGCATCATGATATCTTCAACGACTGCCAAATTACAGCTTGCAAAATTTTAAATTACCTTCTTTAAAAAGTGGGCGGTGCCACGCCCATTGTCCAAAATTTTACTAATTTTATATTTTGCGTCATAAGTTCAACTCATCTACCAAGTTTCGTCGCTTTATCGGTCTTTTGTAATGAATTATCGCACTTTTTCGGTTTTTCGAAATTTTCGATATCGAAAAAGTGGGCGTGGTTATAGTCCGATATCGTTCATTTTAAATAGCGATCTGAGATGAGTGCTCAGGAACCTACATACCAAATTTCATCAAGATACCTCAAAATTTACTCAAGTTATCGTGTTAACGGACGGACGGACGGACGGACGGACGGACGGACGGACGGACGGACGGACGGACGGACGGACATGGCTCAATCAAATTTTTTTTCGATCCTGATTATTTTGATATATGGAAGTCTATATCTATCTCGATTCCTTTATATATGTACAACCAACCGTTATCCAATCAAACTTAATATACTCTGTGAGCTCTGCTCAACTGAGTATAAAAATACATATAAAATAGCTCATAAACCGAAAAATACATTAAAACATATTTTTAACAATACGAAAACTAAAATACCTCACACGGAAAAGAGCAATGTGGTGTATAAAATACCATGTAATGGCAAGGAAGGTGAATCATGTGATCGCGTCTACGTAGGGACGACGAAGTCAAAATTAAAAACAAGACTAGCACAGCACAAATCAGACTTTAAACAAAATCCACAGTCAAATACTTATAAAACAGCTTTAATGGCCCACTGTGCGAGTAGCGGCCACTCTCCCAATTTAAACAATGCAACTATTCTCCAGCAAGAGTCAAACTATAGCAAGCGCCTCACATTGGAAATGCTGCATATAATTAACACACCACCTAACATACGACTAAATTACAAAACAGATGTTGACGGCTCCGCCCACATATTTAGACATTTATTAACTAACAAATCGACAGTAGAAAGCTCCGCGTCAAACAGAACGGACGTGTAAAACAAAATGTATGTTATTATTTTATTGTCAATAGTTTAAGTTGATATTATATATAATGTTATATTTGTTATAGTTCCCTTGAAGATGATTACCGAAGGTTGTAATCGAAATATATCGGAACACAAAATTAAAACTTTGTTGTTTTTATAATAAAATCAACATTTGACCTCGAGCCGGTAAAACCATCTCTGAGTTAAAAAAAAATTTATGAAACTTTTTGATACCAGAGGTGGGCATTTCGTGCAATAAGAGTATGTTGTTTGCTTGCACCCTTTCATTTTACAACGAAATGCATTGCTTCGATGTCGTTTACTTGCATTTTGAGAACATTGAGGGTATGTGCATGATATTTTGAAAATAGTTTAAAACAATCTTTTTCTGAAAGCCAATAAATCCATTTGATTGAAGCAACAAAACCAAGTTTGTTTAATTTACAATTAAATTTCAGTGGAGGACCTCTGCTACTCAACAAAATCATAGGCATTCCACTTTTTTAGTATCTATATACTGCTTTATTCCCAGGCGCCCTTTAAATGGTATGATCTGTTCATCAACACAAAGGATTTCCTCCACCTCTTGCTCCAATAATCGTTTCCGAATAGAATCCATTATAGGTCTTACGCTATATAATTTATCTTGGGTTTGTGGGGGTTGACTAGTATCCACTAAATGCAAATGTGTTCACAGCCCATAAGAACGATTACGTGTCATATTGTTAGCAAATAATGGTAATCTGAACTTCCGAATTTTCTCTGAACTATTTGGTCGAAAGTTTGATTCTTTCTGCACACCATAAAGATTAGTGAAGTTGGATTCATCTTCAAAAAATTGAGTCGGCAAGTAGTTTTGGATATACTCGTACTCACTTTTGACTCTTTTAGGCATCTGCACAGGTGGGTAAAATTGAAATCAGCAATTCGGTCATTACTGCGGGAGTTCCTCCATTGAATGTCCCATTTCTGAGTTATATATGCCCAATCAAAATATTGATTTCCCGTTTCCGCTGCTACTTATTTTTCTAGTAGAAAACTGTAACTTAACGCAATACTCTCACGGAAAAATACTCATTTTGTGGAGTATTCCCTCCTCTCCTTATTGAGGATAGTGTCGAAAAAGATGATTTTCAAATGCTGGACTGAGCTCTCGTTCCATTTCACTTTCCTCACAACTCGTATCGTCACATCCCACCTCTTCAACTCCTTCATAACGTTTCCCAGTTAGCGCTGTGGAATCAATTTTATCATTATTCGAATCATTGTCGAAATTTGAGAAATTATTTAGAACGTCAAACATTTCGTTTTCTGTCAACACTTTGTGCCTAGTCATTATAACTTTTACCTACAAAGTAATATTATCTTCCCTTAACTCACAACTCTTGACAACTCATGTCCATTATAAAGGACATAAGGTTTTATCTCTCTAGAAAACTCACCTGAATTCCAATCATCTCCCACTTACAACCGTTCAAAGAGAAAATTTCGAGCTAAAAAATATCGCTGATACAAGTAAACATAAAAACTTTGTATGATGAAGAATTCAACAACAAAGATATCAAATATAATATTTCAACCTTCCTTCACAAAAGCCTGCACAATACCGACAAAATTTTAAAGCAATTAGCGGGAATATTATTTTTATACTCGCAATAAACCGCTAGGACCGTGTCCACCGAAAATAAGGCTTAAAAGTTTTAAATTCAAAATAACTGTCACTTCAAAGTCATGTCCACTGCAGTGGACATCAGTAGCGAAAGGGTTAATGCGAAAGTTTGGATGTTTAGATGTCCAGACGTTTTTCTTTGTGACTAAATCACACAAGAACGGCTTAACGGATTTAGATGAAATTTGGCACACATATAGCCAATGGTCTAGCAGGATATGCTATCTATATTTTTTTGAAAGGCGGGAGCTCCCCGCCTCCTAGGAACAATTATAATTTAATAATTGTATTTTTTCGTCTTTGTAATTGAATCATGCCAGAACGGCTACAGGGACTTTACGTTTACTGACCTTCACAAATATTACAAACACAATAGGTCAAATACAAATGATCAGTGATATCCCTCCCGAAAACCATCCAGAAATAATACCGGAAGGATCACCAAATAATCCCGGAATAGTCCCGCAAATAGCAATCCCGACGGGAGGCCGGACGAATCCCGAAAACCATCCAGAAATGATCCTGTAAAAGTCCCGAAATGACCCTGACTTAGTCCAGAAAAAGTCCCGAAATTACACTGACGGGATGGCGGACGGATCACGAAAACTACCCCGAAATGATCCCGGAAGGTCTCGATATGACTCCGACGGGATCCTTCCTGTACGGATCCCGAAAAACATACAGAATTGATCTCTGAAGGGTACGCAAATGATCCCGTAATAGTCCAGAAAAGTTCCCGAAATTGCCCCGACAGTCCCGGAATGACACTGACGGGATCCCGGCCGGATCCCGAAAACCATCCAGAAATGTGCCAAAAGGGTCCCCAAATGATCCCGAAATTCGCTTTTTAAGTATAAAGTACACCAAGATCGCTTTTGTGGACGCTCTTTATACATAATTGGCTCGTGTGAATGAGAAATAAATAAAAATTGATTCCAGGAATTTGAACATATTGCATTTTGATTAAACCAATTTAATCCCCAGTATACTTTCGGTTAGAAGTGCCTAATTAAAATTTCAATGCCCTTAATGATGAAAAATACAAAATATTTATTTATACAGCTTATTGAAATAACATTTCTATAGAAACTAAAATTTGATTGTAGCGACCTTTTTACTTTGACTTTATCAAATTGTGATTTTTGCCGGCTCAAGGTCCAATGTAATAAAACACTTTTTTAAATATTTCCCAATATATTTCAATCTCCTTCGGAGATCGTCTTCAGGGGCTATAACAATAACAAACAAATATTCACATATAAAACTGAATACAATTGGGATACAATTTTCCATACATACATACATTAATTATCTTGTCCGATACACGACACTTGTTAATTCGCCATGCAGTTTAGAACTAATTTATTTTTTTGTTCTTTTGTGAGTCAAGTAAGTGTCTATAAATATGTGAGCAATTTTCTGTGTCCGTTTTGTAATTTAGTCTCTTGCTTGGTGATGTATTTGCTATGTGTAGCATTTCTAACGTAAACCTTTTGCTATAATTTGTCTCCTGCTCTAGTATGCTCACCGCTTTAAAATCTGGTTGGTGTCCGTTCTCTGTACAGTGGGCCGTAAGTGCTGTTTTATGAATGTTGCCAGATGATCTACATTTAATTTCCGATCTGTGTCCTGCTATTCTTGTTTTTAATTTGTTCTTTGTTGTACCCACATATTCTTTTCCACAGTTATTATTTTCACTTCCCGCACATGTAATCTTATATATTACATTATGTTTGTCTGAATTTGTTATTTCTATAGAAATTTCTTATTATAGCTATATGTTTTTTCCGCAAGTAGAAAATAAATTATATGCGTTATTCACGTTAGCCTGCTTATCAAGTTATCTGTTTAAATATTATTTCTGTCTAGTGTATTTTATTTTTGTAATAGAGTAAAAAAATAATAAAAAAATTTTTTAAGTTAAACGGTTTTATTGAAAACAATACTTACGTCAAGTAATAATAATACTAAAAGGTAGGAAATAATTAGGGCCTAGGTACTAGTCATCACACTCCTCATCAGTCTAGGGCGTTAATCAGACAATTAAATAAAAGCGTTGAACGCGTCAAATTTCTATTGATAGTCATAAGTAAGACCAACTGAACCTTAATCAGCTTATGCTACGCCTAACATATTAGCAGTTCTAAAACAGATAGAACTAATTAAGTGTGCCTTTGTAATTTTCTCTATTTATTCATTAAAAATACAGTTATTGTGCACATATCACATAATCATTCTCAAATTAAAAAATCTATTCAATTGTTAATATGCTTACGTATTTAAAAATAAACAACTACCACGAAATTTTCTTTAGTTATTTTGATAGAACAAAAACTGTTTTGTTCAATTTTTATTATACTTGGAATTTTATCAAAAACTTCCTCAGCTGTGTACAAAGGGCCAACTGAATAAACAGTAATTAGCATTTACTTCAATTCATTTAACCTTGGTTAAAAGCCATTCTTATTCCGGCTTTTGTTTGTTTTTCATCCAGACAACAAAATTTTGTATAAATAGCGCCTAGAAAATTTAACATGCTCCACTTTAAACTTAACAATTAACGGAGAGTCTTAAATTAAAATGCATTTCCGCAGTTCTTTCGCGATCCTGATTTTCGTCCTTCTCTACATTTTGACTATTGCGAATTCGCAATATCGCATCGTTGGTGGCATTGATTCGAGTATACAGCGTAACCCACATTTGG
Organism: Eurosta solidaginis; assembly: GCF_040869045.1. NCBI lineage: Eukaryota > Metazoa > Arthropoda > Insecta > Diptera > Tephritidae > Eurosta > Eurosta solidaginis. The sequence continues at coordinate 257,795,763 of NC_090321.1, forward strand.
TATCAATAAATGATACCTGCGGATATGCTTGTGTGGGCTCTTTAATAACTCTGCAGCTGGTAGTAACAGCTGCGCATTGCTTTAGTGGTTTAAGGGCTAATACTGTCATCCGTGTTGCAGCTGGTGTAACCGATATACGTGATTTACCAGCAAATGGACAAGTACGCGATGCACAGCATATATATGTTGCACCTGGTTTTAGTTACGCAACATTGCATATGGATATAGCTGTAATTAAAGTGCGTGAGCCCTTTTACGAGTGTAGTACAATAAAAACAATACCACTTTGCGAAGCTACATTAGACCCGTGCACAGAAATTGAGGTTAATGGATGGGGTTGCACAATTCCGGACAGTAGGAACTTATCGCCTATACTCCAATATACTCACATGTATATAATAGATGACAACGAATGTGCGGCTCTTTTACAGACGGAAAGGAAAGCTTTAACGGAATCAATGTATTGTGCTAGAAATGAGGTAACTGAAACGTGTCGGGGAGATTCTGGTGCCCCGGCCGTTGTGAATGGAAAACTTTGTGGTTTGGTATCAGGTGGGGTAGCCCGTAACCCATATTTTCCGACTACATTTACAAAAATAACTAATGCAAATGTTCACGCTTTTATAAATTCGGTGCTACGAAATAACTTGCAGGGTGTGCAGAATCGAAATGTTATCTTAAAATAAATGTTTATAATTGCGATTTAAAAAAAAAAAAAATTGGTTGTATTCAATTAAAGTGTGACGCATGCATAGCCTTAGGTTGTGAGATCAAACTTTAGTCTTAGCTTTCTAAAAATGTGAGGCGTATCATAAGCTGATTAAGGTTCAGTTGGTCTTACTTATGACTATCAGTAAAAATTTTACGCGTCCAACGCTTTTATTTAATTGTCTGATCAACACCCTAGATTGATGAGGAGTGTGATGACTAGTACCTAGGACCTACCTTATCATTTTCTAGTTTTAGTAGTATTATTACATCAGGTAAGCATTTTTTTCAATAAAATCGTTTAACTTAAAAGTTTTTTTTTTAATTACTTTATTTTCAAGTTTTTAGACTTATTTAATTGCCTGTTATTTCTCATTATATTTAGTTCATTTCGTTATTACAAGGACTCTTTCTTGACAATTTGTTGCAATTTGAGTCCTCAATGCATAATCCTTCCAAAGACTTCACTTGACTCTGCACCACGCATGCTTGTTCCCCCTTGAGCTCGATAATATTTTGATGTCACTTATACCGGACTGTATATAATATTTGTTCCAAATATGAGCCAAATCGGACATCATAGGTCGCTTTCTGTTCATGTATGTATTATGTGCTCCAAATATGGACCAAATCGGACCATAAGTAAGATTTTTTTAATATCTCGATCCTTGCGCCACCTAGCAGCGAGTTTTTTCATAGGTCGCTTTCTATTCATGTGTGTATTATGAGTTCCAAATATGAGCCAAATCGGACCACAAATACGATTTTTTTGAATATCTGGATCCTCTCAAAAAGGTTCCCGAAATGACACTGACGGATCCCGAAAACCATCCAGAAATTCTCCCGGCAAGGTCTCCAAAAGGTCCCGGAATAGTACCAAAAAAGTTCCGAAATGAGAACGATGCGATTCTATACTTATCCAGAGTACCACACAGAACTTATTAATGAAGGGTACCCAAAGGATTCCGAAAAAGTTCCGAGATAACCTGACATACTCCCGGACGGATCCAAAACACCATTCAGAATATATCCCGGAAGGTTCCCTGAATTATTCTGACATAGTCCAGAAAAAGTCCCGAAATTACCCAAACGGGATCCCGGACGGATCCGGAAAACCATCCAGAAATGATGCCTGATGAGCACCAAATGATCCCGGAATACCCCCGGAAAAAGTCCTGAAATAAACCGGGCGGGATCCCGGAATAGAGCCAAAAATGTTCCGAAATGACCCTGACGGGATCCCGGACGTATCCTGAAATGATCTCTGAAGGGTCCTGAAATGATCTTGAAATAGTCTAGGAAAAGTCACGAAATGACCGCGACGAGATCCCGGATGGATTCCGAAAACCGTCCAGAAATTATGCCTGATGAGCACCAATGATCCCGGAATACCCCCGGAAAAAGTCCTGAAATAACCCTGACGGGATCCCGGAACAGAGCCAAAAATGTTCCGAAATGACCCTGACGGGATCCCGGACGTATCCTGAAATGATCTCTGAAGGGTCCTGAAATGATCTTGAAATGGTCTAGGAAAAGTCACGAAATGACCGCGACGAGATCCCGGACGAATTCCGAAAACCATCCAGAAATTATCCCCAAAGGGTCCTTCCATCCATTATTAATGCCGGAAGGCTCCCCAAATGAAACCGAAATAATCTACAAAAAGTCACGAAATGACCCTGACGGAGTTCCGTCAACCGTCCAGAAAGGATCCCTGAGGGGTCCCCAAATGATCCCCATATTGGATGGATTCCGAAATCCATCCAGTAATGATCCCGGAAAGATACCCAAATGATCCCGAAATGGCGCTGACGGGATCCCGAAAGCCATCCAGAAATGATACCAGAAGGATGCCCAAAAAATCCCGGAATAGTCCCAAAAATAGCCCCAGATATTATCTCGTGCGGGTCCCAAAATGATCCCGAAATAAGCCCAAAAAGATCCCGACGAGATGCCGAACTAATCTCGAAAACCATCCAGAAATGATCGCGTAAAAGTCCCGAAATGGCCCGAAATAGTCCAGAATAATTCCCAAAATTACCCCGACAGGACCCCGGACGAAATGATCCTGACGGGATCCAGAAAACTATCCAGAAATGATCCCGGAAGGAGCCCCAAATGATCCCGGAATAGTCCCAAAATAACCCCGACGGGATCCCAGACGGATCCCGAAAACTATACAGAAATTATCCCGGAAGAGTCCCAAATTGATCCCGAAATAGTCCCCTACTCACTTTGTATTTGACCTTTTGACTTTGTAATATTGGTGAAGGTCCGTATACGTAAAGTTATAATGTGTAAAGATTATTAAAAAGTAGGATAGATCTACTAGCTATATATTTTTCAAAAGGGGGGAGGTCCCCGCCCCCTAGGCACAGTTATAATTTAATTATTATATATTTTCGTGTTTGTGACTGAATCACGCCAGAACGGCTACACGGATTTTGATGAAATTTGGGACACAGACAATAGTCTACTAGCGAAATTTTTTTCGAACAAGGAAAGGGGGGTGGGGTCACACGACCCCTTCAAAAAATTACTTTTTAATAATTTTTACACATTATAACTTTACCTTTAATGATCTTCACCAATATTACAACTCAATAGGTCAAATAGTTCGAGGGCTATACAATTTTCGAAAAACGTTCGGTGGTGCTCTCCGGCTCCTCCCACCATTCGCCCTCCTTCAATTGTTTTTATACTCAGTTGAGCAGAGCTCACAGAGTATATTAAATTTGATTGGATATCGGTTGGTTGTACAGGTATAAAGGACTCGAGATAGATATAGACTTCCATATATCAAAATCATCAGGATCGAAAAAAAATTTGATTGAGCCATGTCCGTCCGTGAGTCCGTCCGTTAACACGTTAACTTGAGTAAATTTTGAGATATGATGAAATTTGCTATGAAGTTCCTGAGCACTCATCTCAGATCGCTATTTAAAATGGACGATATCGGACTATAACCACGCCCACTTTTTCGATATCGAAAATTTCGAAAAACCGAAAAAGTGCGATAATTCATTACCAAAGACAGATAAAGCGATGAAACTTGGTAGGTGGGTTGAACTTATGACGCAAAATAGAAAATTAGTAAAACTTTGGACAATGGGCGTGGCGCCACCTACTTTTAAAAGAAGATAATTTAAAAGTTTTGCAAGCTGTAATTTGGCAGTCGTTGAAGATATCATGATAAAATTTGGCAGGAATGTTACTCCTATTACTGTATGTACGCCTAAGAAAAATTAGCAAAATCGGAGAAGGACAACGCCCACTTTTAAAAAAAAATTTTTTTAAAGTAAAATTTTAACAAAAAATTTAATATCTTTACAGTATATAAGTAAATTATATCAACATTCAACTCCAGTAATGATATGGTACAACAAAATACAAAAACAAAAGAAAATTTCAAAATGGGCGTGGTTCCGCCCTTTTTCATTTAATTTATCTAGGATACTTTTAATGCCATAAGTCGAACAAAAATTTACCAATCCTTTTGAAATTTGGTAGTGGCATAGATTTTATGACGCTAACTGTTTTCTGCGAGAATGGGCGAAATCGGTTGAAGCCACGCCCAGTTTTTATACACAGTCGTCCGTCTGTCCTTCCGCATGGCCCTTAACACGATAACTTGAGCAAAAATCGACATATCTTTACTGAACTTAGTTCACGTACTTATCTGAACTCACTTTATCTTGGTATAAAAAATGAACGAAATCCGACTATGACCACGCCCACTTTTTCGATATCGAAAATTACGAAAAATGAAAAAATGCCATAATTCTATAATAAATACTAAAAAAGGGATGAAACATGGTAATTGGATTGGTTTATTGACGAGAAATATAACCTTAGAAAAACTTTGTAAAATGGTTGTGACACCTACCATATTAAGTAGAAGAAAATGAAAAAGTTCTGCAGTGCGAAATAAAAAACCCTTGAAATCTTGGCAGGTATTACATATATAAATAAATTAGCGGTATCCAACAGACGATGTTCTGGGTCACCCTGGTCCACATTTTGGTCGATATCTGGAAAACGCCTTCACATATACAACTAAGGGCCACTCCTTTTTAAAACCCTCATAAATACCTTTAATTTGATACCCATATCGTACAAACTCATTCTAGAGTCACCCCTGGTCCACCTTTATGGCGATATCTCGAAAAGGCGTCCACCTATAAAACTAAGCCCCACGCCCTTTTAAAATACTCATTAACACCTTTCATTTGATACCCATATCGTACAAACATATTCTAGAGTCACCCCTGGTCCACCTTTATGGCGATATCTCGAAAAAGTGACCACCTATAGAACGAAGACCCACTCCCTTTTAAAAATACTCATTAACACCTTTCGTTTGATACCCACATCGTACAAAAAAAGTCTAAGTTGCGATACCTCGAAAAGGCGTCCACCTATAGAACGAAGACCCACTTCCTGTTAAAAATACTCATTAACACCTTTCGTTTGATACCCACATCGTACAAACAAAGTCTAAGTTGCGATATCTCGAAACGGCTTCCACCTATAGAACTAAGGCCCATTAGGTTTTAAAATACTCATTAACACCTTTCGTTTGATACCCATATTGTACAAACAAATTCTAGGGTCACCCCTGGTCCACCTTTATGGCGATATCTCGAAAAGGCGACCACCTATACCACTACCACCACTCCCTTTTAAAACCCTCATTAATACCCTTAATGTGATACCCATATCGTACAAACACATTCTAGAATCACCCCTCGTCCACCTTTATGGCGATATTTCGAAACGGCTTCCACCTATAGAACTAAGGCCCACTCCGTTTTAAAATACTCATTAACACCTTTCGTTTGATACCCATATTGTACAAACAAATTCTAGGGTCACCCCTGGTCCACCTTTATGGCGATATCTCGAAACGGCGTCCACCTATGGAACTAAGGATTACTCCCTTTTAAAATACTCATTAACACCTTTCATTTGATACCCATATCGTGCAAGCAAATTCTATAGTCAACCCTGATCCACCTTTATGGCGATATCCCTAAATCTCCCCTCACTCTCTCATAAAATACTCTTTAGTGCCTTTCATTTGAAACACATGTCATACAAACACATTCCAGGGTTTTCCTCGGTTCATTTTCCTACATGGTTATTTTCCCTTATGTTGTCACCATAGCTCTCAACTGAGTATGTAATGTTCGGTTACACCCGAACTTAACCTTCTTTACTTGTTATTAGCACGCTTTTTATAAGCTTTTATTTAGTTTCACTTTTGTTGTATGTAATTGAATCTTGCAAGTTAAATTTGATACACTTCCCGGTGTCCGATTGAGCTGAAATTTTGCACACATGTATAACTCCGATGAGAATGCAATATTACTTTGCGAGAATTCGATAAATTAATCGATACCACAGTTATCGGTAAAGATTTGTGTTTACTTTTGCATAACAGCCTAAGTCCCATACAAACCTGCCGGTACCTAACCGTGGATTTTGAGACTTAGACGTGGTGAATCACGCGTGTCACAAGTGGTGAATCTCACGCTTGCGAAAAGCGTAGACACAACCCTCTGTTATATATCTGTGTATAACCGACATAGTTGAATTTTTAACGCTGTTTAACTCTGTAATCTTGTCTGTAATTTATTTTGCTTTTGGAAAAATTACCTATTTGAAAAAAGCTGGCTGAAAAATATTGGCATAACAGCTTAAAGTTAAATCAAGAATGGAAAATCTTGGAAAATTTGAGCAGATGTGACAATTTCGCGCGTCCGTTGAACGAAATATTGACAATATATTGATCATCGCTAGGAAATTAGCGACATTCCATCAACTTAGCAGCACGTTAGCAATACTACTGTTATTATTTGGCCGCTCAAACACACCCATATTAATTGTGCATTAAATCTAAAATATACAACTCAAAAATGACTACGGTTGTTATGTCCGCAGCATTTATTTGGTGCATAAACACCATAATAATTTACACGGCCAAAGCCATAATAATTTGCACGGGTCATCACTTCTTTCTCTGATTCAAAAGCTGAACTACCAGCGCTACCGGCATCAGCTCAGTGTCATCATTGCCAGTAGCACCAATAACACCAAACTCGTGCCTGACACACAAAAGTCGTTTCACTCAATAGCGCAAGTGAAATGTACTACGTACTCACTACTAAGTACCGTCAAAAATTCGCTTGAAGTCATTTCGTCAATGAGCTACCATTGAGCTGGCCCCGCATTGGCGCTGGCGCCATGCAATTTACATCACTAAAATTGCGCGAATGCCCAGGCTCATGACTTCGTTAATCCAGATGTCATTTTCAAAGTGTAAAAATCTGTGATACAATGAACGCTAACGCGGTTAGGCTGTTATCGGTAAGCGTTGCATACTTTTATGCGCACTTGATTTTGTTTTACAGATTTTTGGCGATGGAATTGTAGCTAAGCGAAAGTTGGAATTTTATTTTAAAACAGATTTAAGCCACAGATCAGAGATCTGCAATAAGTAGTTGTAAACTGAACGCGACATAGGCTAAGTTAAGTTAGTTAACACTGTTTGACACAATTTTATATGTGCTCTCTGTCAAAAACGCTTCAACTAACTTAGTAACATTTTATTTCGATTATGAATATGCTCCAATATATTCGGATCATGATATAACAAGTAAGGAAGGCTAAGTTCGGGTGTAACCGAACATAACATACTCAGTTGAGAGCTATGGAGACAAAATAAGGAAAATCAATCTGGGGTAACCCTGGAATGTGGTTGTATAACATGTGTATCAAATGAAAGGTATTAAAGAGTATTTTAAGAGAGAGTAGGCCATAGTTCTATGGATGAACGCCATTTAGGGATATCGCCATAAAGGTAGACCAGGGCTGACTCTAGAATTTGTTTGTACGATATGGGTATCAAATGAAAGGTGTTACTGAGCATTTTAAGAGGGAGTGGGCCTTAGGTCTATCGGTGGACGCCTTTTCGAGATGTCCCCATTAAGGTGGACCAGGGGTGATTCTATAATGTGTTTGTACGATATGGGTATCAAATGAAAGCTGTTAATGACTATTTTGAAAAGGAGTGATCCTTAGTTCCATAGGGGGTGTTCCACCAGGGGTGTCTGTACGATATGTGCATCAAACGAAAGGTGTTACTGAGCATTTTAAGAGGGAGTGGGCATTAGGTCTATAGGTGGACGCCCTTTCGAGATATCGCCATTAGGGTGGGCCAGGGGTGACTCTAGAATGTTTGTACGATATGGGTATCAAACGAAAGGTGTTACTGAGCATTTTAAGAGGGAGTGGGCATTAGGTCTATAGGTGGACGCCTTTTCGAGATATCGCCATTAGGGTGGGCCAGGGGTGACTCTAGAATGTGTTTGTACGATATGGGTATCAAATGAAAGGTGGTAATGAGTATTTTAAAAGGGAGTAATCCTTAGTTCTATAGGTGGACGCCTTTTCGAGATATCGCCATAAAGCTGGACCAAGGGTGACTCTAGAATGTTTGTACGGTATGGGTATCAAACGAAAGGTGTTACTGAGCATTTTAAGAGGGAGTGGGCATTAGGTCTATAGGTGGACGCCTTTTCGAGATATCGCCATTAGGGTGGGCCAGGGTGACTCTAGAATGTGTTTGTACGATATGGGTATCAAATGAAAGGTGGTAATGAGTATTTTAAAAGGGAGTAATCCTTAGTTCTATAGGTGGACGCCTTTTCGAGATATCGCCATTAGGGTGGGCCAGGTGTGACTCTAGAATGTTTGTACGATATGGGTATCAAACGAAAGGTGTTACTGAGCATTTTAAGAGGGAGTGGGCATTAGGTCTATAGGTGGACGCCTTTTCGAGATATCGCCATTAGGGTGGGACAGGGGTGACTCTAGAATGTTTGTACGATATGGGTATCAAACGAAAGGTGTTACTGAGCATTTTAAGAGGGACTGGACATTAGGTCTATAGGTGGACGCCTTTTCGAGATATCGCCATTAGGGTGGGCCAGGGGTGACTCTAGAATGTTTGTACGATATGGGTATCAAACGAAAGGTGTTACTGAGCATTTTAAGAGGGAGTGGACATTAGGTCTATAGGTGGACGCCTTTTCGAGATATCGCCATTAGGGTGGGCCAGGGTGACTCTAGAATGTGTTTGTACGATATGGGTATCAAATGAAAGGTGGTAATGAGTATTTTAAAAGGGAGTAATCCTTAGTTCTATAGGTGGACGCCTTTTCGAAATATCGCCATTAGGGTGGGCCAGGTGTGACTCTAGAATGTTTGTACGATATGGGTATCAAACGAAAGCTGTTACTGAGCATTTTAAGAGGGAGTGGGCATTAGGTCTATAGGTGGACGCCTTTTCGAGATATCGCCATTAGGGTGGGCCAGGGGTGACTCTAGAATGTTTGTACGATATGGGTATCAAACGAAAGGTGTTACTGAGCATTTTAAGAGGGAGTGGACACTAGGTCTATAGGTGGACGCCTTTTCGAGATATCGCCATTAGGGTGGGCCAGGGGTGACTCTAGAATGTTTGTACGATATGGGTATCAAACGAAAGGTGTTACTGAGCATTTTAAGAGGGAGGGGGCATTAGGTCTATAGGTGGACGCCTTTTCGAGATATCGCCATTAGGGTGGGACAGGGGTGACTCTGGTATGTTTTTGTACGATATGGATATCAAATTAAAGGTATTAATGAGGGTTTTAAAAGCGAGTGGCCCTTAGATGTATATGTGAAGGCGTTCTCGCGATATCGACCAAAATGTGGACCAGGTGATCCAGAAAATCATCTGTCGGGTACTGCTAATTTATTTATATATGCAATACCACTAACAGTATTCCTGCCAAGATTCCAAGGGCTGTTGATTTCGCCTTGTAGAACTTTTTCATTTTCTTCTACTTAATATGGTAGGTGTCACACCCATTTTACAAAGGTTTTTCCAAAGTTATATTTTGCGTCAATAAACCAATCCAGTTACCATGTTTCATCCCTTTTTTCGTGTTTGGTATAGAATTATGGCATTTTTTTCATTTTTCGTAATTTTCGATATCGATAAAGTGGGCGTGGTTATGGTCAGATTTCGCCCATTTTTTATACCAAGAAAAAGTGAGCTCAGGTAAGTACGTGGGATAAGTTTAGTAAAGATATATCGGATTTTGCTCAAGTTATTGTGTTAATGGCCGAGCGGAAGGACAGACGGTGGACTGTGTATAAAAACTGGGCGTGGCTTCCACCGATTTCGCCCATTTTCACAGAGAACAGTTACCGTCATAGAATCTATGCTCCTACCAAATTTGAGAAGGATTGGTAAATTTTTGTTCGACTTATGGCAATAAAAGTATTCTAGACAAACTAAATGAAAATGGGCGGAGCCACGCCCATTTTGAAATTTTCTTTTATTTTTGTATTTTGTTGCATCATATCATTACTGGAGTTGAATTTTGACTTAATTTACTTATATACAGTAAAGATATTAAATTTTTTGTTAAAATTTGAATTTAAAAAAATTTTTTTTTAAAAAGTGGGCGTGTTCTTCATCCAATTTTGCTAATTTTTATTTAGCACATATAGAGTAATAGTAGTAACGTTCCTGCCAAATTTCATCATGGTATCTTCAACGACTGCCAAATTACAGCTTGCAAAACTTTTAAATTACCTTCTTGTAAAAGTGGGCGGTGCCACGCCCATTGTCCAAAATCTTACTAATTTTCTATTCTGCGTCATAAGTTCAACCCATCTACCAAGTTTCGTCGCTTTATCTGTCTTTTGTAATGAGTTATCGCACTTTTTCGGTTTTTCGAAATTTTCGATATCGAAAAAGTGGGCGTGGTTATAGTCCGATATCGTTCATTTTAAATAGCGATCTGAGATGAGTGCTCAGGAACCTACATACCAAATTTCATCAAGATACCTCAAAATTTACTCAAGTTATCGTGTTAACGGACGGACGGACGGACGGACGGACGGACGGACGGACGGACGGACGGACGGACGGACGGACATGGCTCAATCAAATTTTTTTTCGATCCTGATTATTTTGATATATGGAAGTCTATATCTATCTCGATTCCTTTATATATGTACAACCAACCGTTATCCAATCAAACTTAATATACTCTGTGAGCTCTGCTCAACTGAGTATAAAAAATCGTGTGCTCATACTCAGTCAGGGTTATTCAAACGTAGCGATCTCAACGTTTTTATCGATGGGTTGTTGACAGTTGGCTCAACGTATCGTTTGAAAAGCACAATTTCTTTCACTCAGCTGATAACTGATTAGCTGAGCTAGTAGCTGCGCTTTGAAATTCAATTAAAATTTCATACGAAAGACCAAACACGAGAATAGTTCGTGAGAGACCGATGTAGCTTGTATCCATCCAGCATCATAGATTATACTTGCACATCAATTTTTGTATGTAAACGAATAGATCAGGGTAGCTGTGCTTGGTTGCTTTATACGTACTCATACTCAAATTGCTGCGGATATATTAGAGTATCAAAAAGGTTACCTGATACCGATCTCTGCCACAGAGAAAATTTGTTGGTTATGAATGTGGATTTTTTCTGATTTATTATTAGTATTTATGACACAATGCCAAGGTGAGCACGTGCCGAAGGCTGAATGATATGAGGGTGTATTAAAATTTCATATCGCTAATTTTGCGCCTCAGGGTACCAGGGCGAACCTCGTTGTACTGAAGCCCTTATCCCTCTACAATGGACCTCTGGGGGATGGACCGTTTTTGTCCTACACTCGTGGGAACAAAATGAACAAAAATTAAATTAAAGAAAAAAAAACTTTTTTAAAAATAACCAATAATAATAAAATTAACTAAAAAGTAAGTTGATGCATTAAAAGAAATGGATAGAATGAGAAACGTTACATATAACTAAGTAAATATTACGTAACTAATTTGAACAATATTTTACTCTACTAAAAATTAAAAAAAATTCATATTTAAATTAAATTAAAGAAAAAGGCTTTTCTAAGAACAAGCTTATATTACTTGTTAATAAAGCGAACTGAAAATTTAAAAATAAAATTAAAGAAAAAAAACTTTTTTAAAAATAAGCTTTTATTATTGGTTAATAAAATTAATTAAAAAATAAACAATAAATTGACTCTAAAGAAATATAACACTTTATAAGTTCATTGTAAGCTTTAACGATAATTAGGTTTTTCGTCTGCGACAAAAAAATTCTATATTGTACATAATTATATATTTTTAACATTAAAACTTAACACCTAAATTATTAAAGCTTACAGTTTATATCACAGTCCTGATTCTTCGAATAAAAGCGTGTTACATTGCGATAGCAAGAAAATGAGATCCTAAATGTTCTTAATTATACCATCAAAATTTAACATGCTTTTATTAGAACAATTAGGACCGTGATATAAACTGTAAGCTTCAATAATTTAGGTGTCAAGTTTTAATGTTAAAAATATATAATTATGAGGGGATCATTTGAGGACCTTTCCGGCTTCATTTCTGGATAGTTTTCGGGATCTGTATGGGAACCCATCGGGGTAATTTCGGGACTTTTTCGGGACTATTTCGAGATCATTTGTGGTATTTTCCGGCATCATTTCTAGATGGTTTTCGGGATACGTCCGGGATCCCGTCAGGGTCGTTTCGGAACTATTAGGGCATTATTTGGGGACCTTTCCGGCATCATTTCTGGATAGTTTTCGGGATTCGTCCGTAATCCCGTCGGGGTCATTTCGGGATCATTTTGGGGTACCTTCCGACATCATTTCTAGATGGTTTTCGGGAGCCGTCCTGGATCCCGTCGGGGTCATTTCGGGACTTTTTCTCGACTGGTACGGGATCATTTGGGGACCCTTTTACCATCATTTCTGGATGGTTTTCGGGATCCGTCCGGGAACCCGTTAGGGTCTTTTCGGGACTATTAGGGGATCATTTGAGGACTTTTCCGGCATCATTTCTGGATAGTTTTCGGGATCTGTACGGGAACCCATCCTGGTGATTTCGGAACTTTTTCGCGACTATTTCGGGATCATTTGGGGTATTTTCCGGCATAATTTCTAGATGGTTTTCGGGATCTGTCTGGGATCCCATCAGGGTCATTTCGGGACTATTTTGGGATCATTTGGGGTACCTTCCGGCATCATTTCTAGATGGTTTTCGGGATCCTTCCGGGATCCCGTCGGGGTCATTTCGGGACTTTTTCTCGACTGATAGGGGATCATTTGGGAACTCTTTCGGCATCATTTCTGGATGGTTTTCGGGATCCGTCCGGGTTCCCGTCAGGGTCATTTCGGTACTATTAGGGGGGTCGTTTGAGGACCTTTCCCGCATCATTTCTGGATAGTTTTCGGGATCTGTACGGGAACCCATCGGGGTAATTTCGGGACTATTTCGTGATCATTTGGGGACCCTTTAGGGGTCATTTCATGACTTTTTCTGTATTATTTCGGGATCATTTGGGGACCCTTCCGGCATCATTTCATTCATGGTTTGCCGGATCCATCAGGGTCATTTCGGGTCCATTTTGGGATCATTTGGGGACCCTTCCGAGGTAATTTTTGGATGCGTCCGTGATGCCGTAGGAGTAATTTCAAGATCTTTTTGTTATTTTTTCGGGATAGTTTTGGGACCCTTCTGGGATCATTTCTGGCTCCTTGCGGGATCACATCGGGGTAATTTCCGGACAATATCGAGACCATTTTGGGACCCTTCTGGAATCATTTCTGTGTAGTTCTCTGGCTTAGTCTAGAATCGTGTCGTTGGCATTTCGGGTTTTGTGGGACTATTCCGGGAACTTTTGGAGACCCTCCCAGGGCATTTCTGGATGGTTTTCGGAATCCGTCTGCGATATCGTCGGGGTCGCTTCGTGGCTTTTAATGGATCATTTCGGGATCAATTGGGGATCCTATCAGGTTATCGGCTCATTTAAATTTTTTTTTTTACTCAATTACAAAGTAAAATGCATTAGGCAGAAAAATTTTTTTAAACAGATAGGTAACTTGATAAGAAGGCTAACGTGAATAGCCCATATATTTCATTTTCTTCTTGCGGACGGGGCCGCGGGTAAAGGCTAGTTGGCTATATGTGTGCCAAATTTCATCCAAATCCGTCCAGCCGTTCTTGCGTGATTGAGTTACAAAGACAAACGCTTGGACATCCAAACATCCAAACTTTCCCATTTATAAATTATCAAGATTAAGATTAAAATTAATATCAGGCTTTTTGATAAAATGAACGTGTATAGGACATTGTGTGATATTTACCACAACCTCAAATTAAAGATTTTACAACGAATTCGTCATATTTGTGAATTACCGAAGCCAATTAAAGAATACAAAAATTTGGTCTGTTTCTTTTAGATTTGGTCCTTTTTGCAATGAATTTTGGTTCCAAATGAAAACATGGTGTGGCAACCGTGCTTGTAAGTTATAAAAGAATCAGGGTTTTGTGGACCAAACAATATTTCCGTGCTTTGCACACAGAGTGCAGTAGTAGTAGTGATTTATTTATTTTCCTTCCACCAGTAAATACAAAAGTGAAGCAAAATGAATTAAAACTATAAATATATAAAAACAAATAAAGATTCCAGATAATAACAATAAATGTTGTGTGTCTTAATATCAATTATAACTAAACAACTCATTAAACAAAGAGTGAGTTATAGTTATAACCCTTAAGGATATTTACCACCTTCTGCAGATCTAAAACTTTCTCACCAAAACAATTAAACCGTATGTCTTTATATATAGGGCATATCCCAATGAAGTGATGGGTGTCTTCAGCTACACATAAATTGCACATAGAACAGTTTTTGGAATAAACATTTTTAAAACATCGAGCATTAAGATTTAGCAACCCACCCCTTGCTCGGAAAATCAGACTTATGGCGTACGCAGAATACTCATCGTTAAAATAGGTAGAGTACATAGGGAGCAAGTCGGAGTAAAGATCATGTGACGACTGAAAAGAACTATCGGTATAGTCTGCAAACTCTTTTTGAATCAATTTCTCTAGTAAAATTGGTATGCTCATATTAAGCGATGCAGAAGAAAAATCCGACAGGGGCACCATGTCGACACTTTCATAAACGTTTCTCCACTTTTTGACCCAGTACGACCCTCGTTTCACTGTCTCCTCTGCTACAAGTCGAGGTAGTCTTTTTGCTGCCAAACTCAAACAGCGCGCAATATAAAGCATGTGAATGCGTAAGGTGTGACTGAATAGCGACGATAAATCTGATTCAAGGTATAACATATAGTTTGGTGTATTAGCTGGTAAAAAAATTAACTTTTTTAAAAAGAAGCGAAGAAGTTTCTCTACGCATTCAAACTTATCAACACCTCAGACTTGCGAACCATAAAACATAATGGACCTACATGCTGCCTCGAAAATGTTCATCTTATTTGAGATACAAATACGAGGATACACAGAGTATATTAACTTTGATTAGATAACGGTTGGTTGTGCAGAAATAAAGGAATCCAGATAGATATAGACTTCTATATATCAAAATCATAACTATCGAAAAAAATTTTTTTTTACTTAAGTAAATATTGAGATATTTTCACCAAATTTGGAACACGAACTTATTTTGACCCAGAATAGATTGGTATTGAAAATGAGCGAAATCGGATGATAACCACGCCCACTTTTTATATATATAACATTTTGGAAAACACAAAAAAACTGATAATTGGCAATAATGCACCTAGAATGTTGATATTTGACATTTTTTTAAATGGGCGTGGCACCACCCGCTTGTGATAAAATCAGTTTTACAAATATTAGTAATCATAAATCAAAAATCCTTAAACCTATCGTAACAAAATTCGGCAGAGAGGTTGCCTTTACTATAAGGAATGCTTTGAAGAAGAATTGACGAAATCGATTAAGGATCACGCCCATTTTTATATAAAAGGTTTTTAAAAGGGTCGTGGACGAATAAAATTAGGTATATCTTTGCAAAAAAGAGCTTTATATCAATGGTATTTCATTTCCCAAGTGGATTTATAACAATAAATAGGAAAAACTTCAATTTTTAAAAAATTGGCGTGGCAACGCCCCTTTTATGACTAAGCAATTTTCTATGTTTCGGGAGCAATAACTCGAAGAAAAGTTATCGGATCGTAATAAAAGGGGGTACACAAATTTTCCCTATAGCAGGAAATATTTCTAGTAAAAATGGCCGGAATCGGTTAAAGACCACGGCAACTTAGATATAAAACAAGTTTAAAAGGGTCGTAGACTAGAATAGTTAGCTTAGAATAATAAGCAAAAAATTGTTTTGAATCAATGATATTTCACTTATCAAGTTGTATTGTAAGAGGAACTGGGGAGATATTTTTTTTTTAACGGGCGGTGCCACGTGTTATGTAGGAAAGTAATTTATCTGAAATGAAATGTACAATTGAAGCTCACGCTGAGTATATAATGTTCGGTTACACCCGAACTTAGACATCTTTACTTGTTTTATGTTATTCTAATTTGGTTTATTTCTTGGTATTAACAGTTGTAGGTACTTTTTAATATATTTTATTCTTTATATATTTTTATACTCAGCTGAGCAGAGCTCACAGAATATATTAATTTTGTTCGCATAACGGTAATTCGTAACGGCATAAACTAATGGAGATAGCTATAGACTTCTAAATATCAAAATGATCTGGGCGAAAAAAGAAATTCATTTAGCCATGTCCGTCAGTCTGTCCGTTAACATGATAACTTGAGTAAATTTTGAGGTATCTTAATGAAATTTGGTATGTAGGTTCCTGGACATAGACATGATAGAAATCGGATTATAACCACGCCCACTTACGAAAAACCGACAATGTGCGATAATTCATTACCAAAGTCGGATAAAGCGATGAAACTTGGTAGGTGTGTTGACCTTATGACGCAAAATAGAAAATTAGTAAAATTTTGGACCATGGGCGTGGCACCGCCCACTTTTGAAAGAAGGTAATTTAAAAGTTTTGCAAGCTGTAATTTGACAGTCGTTGAAGATATCATGATGAAATTCACAGAAACGTTACTGCTATTACTATATGTGTGCTTAATAAAAATTAGCAAAATCGACTATGATTATGCACCAATATCTTTACAGTATATAAGTAAATTATGTCAAAATTCAACTACGTTAATGATATAAAATAAAAAATAACCTCCGAAGAGATCTAAGGCCGAGCTTCTCTTCCAATTTGCGTCGTGCTCCTCTTGATTTTCCCTAGAAATCGGCCGGACGGGACCTACATGTTTTATGCCGACTCCGAACGGCATCTGCAAGGCAGATGAATTTTCACTGAGAGCTTTTCATCGCAGAAATACACCCGTAGCGCTTGCCAAACACTGCCGAGGGGCGACCCCGCTTAGAAAAATTTTCTTCTAATTGAAAAACCTTATTTCTAAAATTTTGATGTTGCTTTGCCCGGGGTGTGAACTCAGGGCATACGGTGTGGTAGGCGGAACACTACCATCACACCACGGTGGCCGCCGGTAATGATATGGTGCAACAAAATACAAAAAAAAAAAAAGAAAATTTCAAAATGGGCGTGGCTCCACCCTTTTTCATTTAATTTGTCTAGAATACTTTTAATGCCATAAGTCGAACAAAAATTCACCAATCCTTGTGAAATTTGGTAGGGTCATAGATTATTATATGACGATAACTGCAGAAAGGGGCGAAATCGGTTGAAGTCACGCCCAGTTTTTATACACAGTCGACCGTCTGTCCTTCCGTTCGGCCTTTAATACGATAACTTGAGCAAAAATCGATATATCTTTACTAAGCCTAGTTCGCGTACTTATCTGAACTCACTTTATCTTTTTATAAAAAATGGCCGAAATCCGACTATGACCACGCCCACTTTTTCGAAAAGCGAAAATGACGAGAAATAAAAAACATGCCACAATTCTATACCAAATATGAAAAAAGGGATGAAACATTGTAATTGGATTTGGTTTATTGCCGCAAAATATAACTTTAGAAAAAACTTTGTAAAATGGGTGTGACACCTACCATATTAAGTAGAAGAAAATGAAAAAGTTCTGAAGGCGCAATCAGAAGCCCCTGGAATCTTGGCAGGAATACTGTACGTGGTATTACATATATAAATAAATTAGCGATACTCGACAGATAATTTCTGGGTCACCCTGGTCCACATTTTGGTCGATATCTCGTAAAGGCGTCCACCTATAAAACTGAGGCCCACTTTCTTTTAAAATACACATTAACACCTTTCATCTGATACCCAAATCGTACAAACGCATTCTAGAGTCACCCCTGGTCCACCTTTATGGCGATATCCCGAAAAGGCGTCCACCTATAGAACTACGGCCCACTCCCTTTTAAAATACTCTTTAATACCTTCCATGGCGGCCACCGTGGTGTGATGGTAGCGTGCTCCGCCTACCACACCGTATGCCCTGGGTTCGAACCCCGGGCAAAGCAACATCAAAATTTTAGAAATAAGGTTTTCAAATTAGAAGAAAATTTTTCTAAGCGGGGTCGCCCCTCGGCAGTGTTTGGCAAGCGCTCCGGGTGTATTTCTGCCATGAAAAGCTCTCAGTGAAAACTCATCTGCCTTGCAGATGCCGTTCGGAGTCGGCATAAAATATGTAGGTCCCGTCCGGCCAATTTGTAGGGAAAATCAAGAGGGAGCACGACGCAAATTGGAAGAGAAGCTCGGCCTTAGATCTCTTCGGAGGTTATCGCGCCTTACATTTATTTATTTTTTTTTTTAATTCCTTCCATTTGATACCCGTGTCATACAAACACATTCCAGGGTTACCCTAGGTTCATTTTCCTACATGAATTTCCCTTATTTTGTCTCCAAAGCTCTCAGCTGAGTATGTAATGTTCGGTTACACCCGAACTTAGCCGTCCTTACTTGTTTGTTATTATAATAAATTTTTATTTTTATTATTTGTTAACACAAATCATACATTAACCTGCAACTAAGGTGTTGATCTTGTTTGTTGTTGCTCTTAAGTAAAGCTGGCAACCTGCTTGGCCTACGTATTCTGTCCAACTTTTTCAACTTGTTTATTTTTATTTGAATTTCGCTTTCAATAGCTACAACTCTTCAACTTTTTTCATATTTTTTCTGCGTTATTCAAGCTGTAATGTTTTTTCCATTCTCTTACAGATATGTTATTATTATTAACTTTTGCTACTTCCGCACGCAAACCTCTCTACAATTACTTTCATGTCTTCTGATTGCGAAGCAATCCTTGGCATTCTCAAAACGTGTCGAATTTGTTGCCATTAACGGCATATTGTCCGTAAGGCCTTGGAGTGATGTTGTAAGGGAGTCAGTGGAAATCATCGTGTAAAGAAAAGAAAAAAAACAAGATGAATCTGCTTGCGAAAATGCCAAAGAGTATGAAACTATGATGGCCAGGACTAACATGGTTTTTATACACAGCTCTACGCCTTTTCCAATTTAAGTTCAGAAATTTACAATTCAAGTTCAGAAATTCCAATTTAAATTCAGAAAAGTACAATTCCAGTTCAGAAAATTACAATTCAAGTTCAGAATTTTCATTTCGAGTTCATAAAATTACAATGCAATCTCAGAAAATTACATTTCAAGTTCGGAAAATTACAGTTCGAATTCAGAAATTTATAAGTAGGGTGTTAATTTTCAAAAGTTATTTTAATTAATTAATTTTATCCTTATATGTTACTTGCGGAAGCGTTGATGCTTCGTTGACCATGTTGCCAAAATGGTGGCTTGGGTATAGTGTACTCCAAGTTTTCTTCAAGCTGTGTACATCCCGAACCTTTAAATCAAATGGAGGATAATTCTTTCCAACAAGTGCGTAATGACGCTACGGCCAAGTAAGTACTTCAGTCGAAACAGCAGTTTGGAAGCAGTGGAAGGGAGAGACCTCCACAGAGTTGCGAAGGTGGAGGAAGACTTGGCCTCTCATGGTACTCCCAATCGCCGTCAGTTACCTCGAAACAGGGAAAGCTGGCATGATTTGTTATGAAACTACCAAATCGCGAGTAAGTGCCAATTCATGATGAGTGATGATGATGGCGTATAAGTTCAGATATTTTGACATATGGCGCCAGATCTATGCAGACAGTACCTATACGTTACTTCCGGGAGTGTGTACGCTCCGGTGACTGTTTAAGTGGTCATATCTTCGTCATCACTGCTTTCATACTCAGTGCAGATCAATGGTTGTGACGCTAAGAATATAGCTGGATGGCAATTCAATTGCTTCTTATGAGGGAGAGTTTTTTCTTTGCTATCTCGCAAAATTGATTTAAACGAGTTAAGATGTCCAATGCTTCCTTAACACATAGATACCATCTTACACACATTTATTTCAACGAATTGTAATTTTCTGAACTTGAGTTGCGACTTTCTGAATTTAAATTGTAATTTTCTGCACTTGAATTGGAAATTTCTGAATTTAAATTGTAATTTCTGAAATTGAATTGTAATTTTCTGAATTTGAATTTTAAATTTCTGAATTTAAATTGGAATTTCTGAACTTAAATTGTAATTTTCTGAACTTGAATTAAAAATTCTGAACTTGAGTTGTAAATTTCTGAACTTGAATTGTAAATTTCTGAATTTAAATTGGAAATTCTGAACTTGAATTGTAATTTTCTGAACTTAAACTGGAAAACGTGTACTTGTACACAGGGTATTATAACTTTGATTTGATATGTAGGTATAAATCGAGATACATGTATACTTCCACATATCAAAATCATAAGTATTGAAAACAATTGCGATTAGGCCATGTCCGCCCGACCGTCCGTTAACACGACAACTTGAGCAAATATTGAGATATCTTCACCAAATTCGTTATACGGGCTTATCTGGACGCCAAATGGATTTGCATCGAAATAGAGCGAAATTGGACGTAACCACAGCCAATTTCTCGATATCGAAAATTTAGAAAAAATTCAAAAACGAATACCCCTAAACTTAGGAGGATTGGCTTTATGACGCAAAACATAAATTCCAAGAAAATTTGGAAGTTTAACAAGCCGTACGTATTACATTGAAATTTGACAGATACACTATCCTTGCCATATATGTAATACTGTTTTCACACAGAAACTTAATGATCTCATTTCACCTTCTAATGAAATCGTAAATTTTTTGCTTTCACACAGAAGTTACTGCTCGATTAGTATGAAGGATGAAATGTCAAGCGAATAAAATGACAATGCTATATGACGGACAATCATGGCGGACCGATACAAGGTGGCAGCATGGTGACATACCTACAAACAAAAAAATGCCATGTACTTGTAAATTCGATGGACAAATGTCAAAATCGTACTGCGCCGGTAGTTGATGTATCAAATCAAATAAAAAAGGTTATAATCAGCTGTTCGATGCGGCCACCTTGTATCGTTCCGCCATGCAGACAATGACATTTACTTTGACAAATGATATTTTTAAGCACTGAACACACCAAAAACTAAGAAGCGGCACGCGGCCAACAGATTCGAATTTTGTAGGGAAGATTGAGCTCAATAAGTGTCTTAATGTAGAAAACTGCCTTTATTATTCAATAAGCCGTCTGTGTGAAAATAGTATAATACTCCTATATTGCTAATAGAAAATTCTCCCAATGTGTTTTGAATTCGAAATCAAAACAAGACAGCCTATAAAATTTTTGTGATTATAGCAGCATAAGTGTGACAAGAAAAAATATAAATTTAGGTACATTCGATTATTGAATACAAAAACAAAAACGTCTAAACAGCAATATATCGGCACTCTGATGTTTGGGAATGTACCTAGCCTTTTGTAGCAATATAGGAGTATTACATATGTGATCCTTGCCTCGCCTACTTTTTCTAAAGGTCTTATAACACTATTAACCACACAAAGCAAACAACAACAGCGTTTCAAGTGCACAACTGCCTTGATCGGCTTCACCCGATCTTATACTTTATAAGTTGTTATATTTCAGTATTGCTCTAGTTCACAAACGATTGTTCACTATACAAGATAACAATAGTTCGTAAACTAATATTCCCTAGAAGAGGTTTTCACTGAGCTCACACCTTACTGGGATTACTTTGTTACCCCACTAATGGGCCTAGTATAAGAAGGTATTAGTTTCGGTGCATAACTGATTTATATCTGAAGAATTGCTCACATTCGTAACAGTCCACTTCAACTTCGGCAAGAATTTGCTTTGCTGGAACAACAATGAAAATCGTAAAATAACTTACTTCTTACTTAATTGGGAACTGACCGTTTAAACTGTTATGGCCGTCCAACAAGTCGCACCAGTCGCTTCTGCGTTGGGCTAACTGGCGCCAATTGGTACGGCAAGGAAGTATACATCACTTTCCAATTTTCAATCAAGTATACATCAATGCCCTCTTCCTCTGCTTCCTTAGCTGGGTTCCGATAAGAACACTTTTTTGGTCACATCATCATCTATCATTCGCTTAACATGACCTGGCCAGATTAGCAGCTGCGTTTTAATTCTCTGGACTATGTTGGTGTCTGCATAAGGCTCGTAAAGCTCATAATTAAGTCTACTTAGAGGCTCACAAATTTTTCGAAGAATTTTTCTCTCGAACACTATAGCACTACAGCTATATAGAGCAGGACGGTTACGATAAGTGACTTGTAGAGCATGATTTTTAATTGCCGAGAGAGGACTTTTCAATTGCCGAGCTAGTCTAAAGTAGCATTTATTGGCAAGAATTATACTTCGCTGGATTTCAGAGCTGATTTTGTTGTTTGTGTTGATGCTTGTTACCAAATAAACGATTTCTTTGACTATTTCGAAATTATGGTTGTCGACAGTGGTGTGTTGCCAAGGGGCAAATGCACTAACTCTTTGCTCGATGATAGCAGGTACTTCGTTTTGTCCTCATTGATTTCAAACCCATCATTACCGCTTCTTTTTCCGGTTTGGAGTAAGCAGAATTAACGGCGTGGGTGTTCAGGCCGATGATATCAATGTCGTCAGCATACTCCAGTAATTGCACTCTCTTATAACTAGAATATTGTTTCAGAATGTTTAAGTTCTGCAGCTACTTAGTATTAATTTCTCCTGCGTAAAATTTATGAAATCGGACGATAGCGGATCACCCTGTCTGAAACCTCGTTTAGTTTCAAATGGTTCGGAGAGGTTCTTCCCAATTATGACTGAGCTGATGGCGTTGATCAATTTTGACAAGCCGTATAAGTTTTTTAGGGAAACCAAACATAGACATACCTACATATTGGCAGCTCCTTTACGTACTGTCGAAGGTGGCTTTAAAATCGACGAAGAAGTGTCGTGTTCGTTCTGTCTTCTTTGCTTCCTTAACAGATAGTAGGCCTTCATATCCTTGTATCAGATTATTAGCGCTAACATTTACCATCTTACATATTTTAGTTGCCATTGCATGAAAGAAAAAATTACTGACAAACTTTCTGAACTTGAATTGTAATTTTCTGAACTTCAATCGTAATTTTCTGAACTAGAAATGTGTTTTTCTGAACTTGAATTGTAATTTTCTGAACTTAAATTGGAATTTTTGAACTTGAGCTGCAACTTTCTGAATTTAAATTTTAAATTTCTGAATTTAGATTGGAATTTCTTAACTTGAATTGCTATTTTCTGAACTTGAGTTGGAATCTCTGAACTTGAATTGCAAATTTCTGAATTTAAATTGGAAATTCTGAACTTGAATTGTTTTTTCTGAACTTGAATTGTAATTTTCTGAACTTAAACTGGAAAAGGGTAGTGTTTTTTCTGTTTTTAAATCAGCTCCCGTGTGAACTATCCCTTGTATGTGTCCTAAATCTTCCTGAAAGTGAAGCGGGCAAAACTGAAGTGGTTTTTTTAAATAAATTTTAACCTCTTGATAGGTGGAGGAGGCACATACATAAACTGTTATCCAAAATTAGGGAAAACGTCACAAATATTGATAGAGCGTCCTCTCTTTGCGGAGATGATTATATTTTGCTCTAACTTATTATGAAATTAACCAAGTCTTCGGTATAGCACCTAACCAAGGTTATTGTCAAATGTGTCCGTTCTTAAACTAATCAGTTAACCCGTACTATTCTTACTGGGATAGTTAACGTGCATAACGCAAATGGGGGCACACGTGAATCAAGCTAATGCAACAGCGGCAACAGCCCAATGTAAAAATTGTTTGTCCTCACAAGGTGCATTGTGAGCAAAGATCGTAAGCAAATTCTTATACACTAGCAGCAATGCCAACGATGTTCCAATCAGTGCACGGACTTTACCACTTTATTGGTAGATCTACCAACTTTTTAGCCCATTTTCATTTTTTACCACTTCTATCACCAAAGCCCAGAAATCTACCAGCCTTTGCCTTTGTAAGGAATTTAAGAAACTATTCAATTTCGAAGACGAAAAGTTACACCTTTTGGAAAATTTTGATGAGGAAATATTCATGCTAGTCAAATGGCAACGATTGTTCCCTTACTTAAAGCTTTTTCATTTCACAAGACTTCCATGGAAATTCGTAACAACGAATGGCGATCAGTGATGTTATATGATAAGGAAATAATAGAAAAGATATTTTCCGACGATATTCTTAAAGGATGTATAAAATTGGGAGCTGGAAAGAGTCTTCTAGAAGAAATTTTTAGTGAATAAATGTGCTCCATAGCAATATTACCTCACAGTACTGCAGCCGCAGAAAGGTAGTTCTCTATAATGAACGACATAAGGACATAATGGATTAAAAATTTCAAGCATTTCCAATAAAATATTAATAAAAGAGTATTGTATCGGACGGACTTTATTTCAGCATCCAATTAAGTTAATAAGATTTTATAAAAAATTTTACTTTGTAGAAGGTGATTTTGTTCCTTGTATTTAATAACACCCAAATGGAGCTAGATTTTTCTTTTGTTTTTTTTCTGACAATTTTTTTGTTGTTGAAAATTCGTTTTGTGCACAAATTCAAACAAGGAATAAATTTGTTTATGAAAGAAATGTAGTAAATGAGCTCGCAAATATTTTCCTGCGATATTTTCATCAGTTTTTTATGAATAATTTTGAACGAAAATAAAAAAAGTTTTAAGTAAACGATAACATGCCAAATTCGGTTATCTTGTGGCAGAAAAATACTGGTACATTGGAAAATTGTCATAGTAATGAGAAATATCGGTAAAGTTTCCTCAGTATTTCAAACTCAAAATACAGGAAAAAGCAAGTATGATATAGGCATAAGCTATGTATGTATATACAAATTTACATGAATTTTTTGTTTTGTTTAGATGTTTTTTTAAGTGTTATTTCCGTGAAATGTGGTTTACTTGTTTTACAATAAAATATGAATTGTTTTGTACAAATATAAAATGTCGCTATTGTTTTCTTGAAAAAAAAAAAAAAAATCTACCAACTTCTACCACTATTTCAATTTTTCGTCTACCAACATTCTCTTTTTAAAAGTCCGTGTACTGGTTCCTATGAACCTTAACTCAACCGATACAACAACAATATGTATTACTATTGAGAATAGTAATATATACATGATGTGCAACAATTTATTTATTTTTAGCTACCGCAATGTTTTAAGTATCGTAGAGCAATGTCTGATCGCAATATGCAGCATGTGGCATGTGGCATGTGGCAAAGGTAAATCGTGAAGTACAATAAAGGTTGTATCATATTTGTACCCGTCATCAACAGCAGCAATTGCAACGGTAGTGAAAATGGCAGCAGCGATAAAAAAAAACTGTCTGATGATGGTCATAAACCAAACATTCGGAATGCACTTTTTAATTTTTTTTATTTACATAACTTCAATAAAACGGAAATAGAACAAATATACACAGACGAAATCTGACTCATTGAAAAGGGGAAAATGTTGAAGGAAGATGTACGAGTATGTACAAAACAATCGAACACAATGAATAAACAATAACAGGAAAACATATATGTATGTAGAACCGTAGTACCAACAACGAAGAAAACAAGAAAAATAGTTTTAAGTCTATTGAAATTTAACATTATATACCCACTCTCACATAGGTCACAAATTTTGTAATTAAATGGTACATATACATACATACATAGATCAATAGTTTTATAGCGATATTTTAAGGGATGGAGTATTCGAATCTTAGTATCATAGTGCCGAAATTTCTCTCAAGGCATACTGCTGCAGCACTCCTATCCTAAGTATTTACAAACCTTTACTACAAAACTTAAGATGTATGTACATCTTTGATATATGCCCACAGTATGGGAGAAATCCAGAAAGTAAGCGTAGTCTTAGTCTTTGGAAGAGATATGCCGAGGGAGGGAAACCAGAATGTAAGCGTAAGTGTAATCACTACACAGTAGGGTAAAGTGGGAACAATCAACCTGGAAGATTTGAAATGAGCGAAATCAGACGGAAAATTAAGGCAAGGCAAGGAAAGGAAAGGAATGGAACCTACTAGCTTCTAAAACCTGAAAACACGTCCTTATCTCAACAAACTGTTGTATGGGATATATGCCATATATGCAAGCATTTTGTGAAATTTGAAGCTTCTAAATCTTAAAATGCGGCAGAAATAACGACAGCCAGGTTGCATGGGATATCTCAATATATAAAAAACACGTGTCACAACATTTTTGGCCGCGATGGACTCCTAAACTACTGAACCGATTTTGAATTTGTTTTGCACCCCGTGTGTAGTTTGATCTAACTTCAGAGATAGGATACGTTATATCTCCGTTTATAGTCGCGATATTATTTTATTGCAAATGTTTTTATTTGTTTATACGTAATAATAAAATGTTGCGTATACGCAGTGGCACTCATATTTTCAGGTGGTGCGGATATACTTCCGTGTAATTTGTTGGTGTTTAATTAAACAACCTGCTTATCAAAAAAAAAATATTATAGCGAATGATATCAAGTATAACACATCACCAGGCCCGCCGAGAGGGTGGGGTGTTCTGAGGGGGCCCGTGATGTAGAGGTACTCTGACATTTTTTTTTAATTGAGGAGAGTCTTTAGTTGTGTAGAGGGTAATTTTCATACCTCTGGGTGACTAGGGTCACAGAGAACGATACGTGTCATAAATGAAAGCAACTGGTGATATTCGAAGCTTCTATCTGATAATTTGAGGAAGATATGACAAAAAGCCTATTTTCTAAAAAAATCGGTCGCTATATATGCTATAGTGGTCCGATCTGTTTGTTCCGAAAAATGTCTAATCGGAGACCAGAATGGTAGCGTGCTCCGCCTATTATACCGAAGATTCTGTGTTCACGCCCCGGGCATAGCAACATTAAAATTTTAGAAACCAGTTTTTTCAATTTGATGAATATTTTTCTAAGCGGGGTCGCCCATGGGGAGTGTTTGGCAAGCACTCTAAGTATAATTCTGCATTAAAAAGTTCTCAGTGAAAACTCATCTGCCGTTTGGAGTTGGCATTAAACAGGTGGGTCCTGAACCCGGCAATTTGTAGGAAAAATTAAAAGGAGCTCTACCCAAATTGGAAGAGAAGCACGGCCTAAAATCTCTTCGGAGCTTAACGCCTAAAATTTATTTTTTTTATCTCAAAAACTGAGGGACTAGTTTGCGTTCAAACAGACAGACAAGCAGCTATATAAACTCAGCTCGTCATTAAGATTCGCAGCAAACTAAGTATACCATTTCATTTTCATGAGAGATATTAATAGAAAATGAGCTGAGAGGAAAGGAAAGATTTTAAGTCAAAGCTCAAGCCGGCACCAAAACCGTAAGGCGTGTTATCAATTTGTTATCGAAGTATTGACGGTATGTCATCGGTTTTTTGATAAATTGTTATAAATTTTCTATCGATAAAAATATTATCAAAAATTTTCAGATTTCTTATCGTTTGCTATCGAAAACCTATAGGCATATTTTCAAAAACTTATCGATTTGTTATCGATTTCTTATAAAAAGATATCAATTTTTTGTCAAGAAGTTATCAATATTTTATCGATTTATTATAGAAAAGTTATAGATTTTTTAATCGAAAAGCCGAAATGTTATCAATTTCTAAAACGAGTGTTACTTATTTGTTATCGATTTGTTATCGAGTACTCATCGGTTTATTATGAAAGAGATATCGCTAAACCTTCAATATTAAATTAATGACAAACCTGTACCCCATCGATAATAAGCCGATAAGAAACCAATAAAAAGTCGATGACTCGCGATCACATGCCAATAGCTCGACGATAATAATTCGTTATCGGTGATAGGCCGATAATAAAACAATAACTTGACGGTAGCGGTTTTTACTAATAAGAAGTCGACGAAGCTCTTATCAAAAAGCGCCAAATTATTCGTTTCTGGTAAAGTAACCTCTGTTGTGGTTTAACTTCAACCACTGGTCGAGCTCTATTTAATCATTTTTTTTAAACCAGTTAACAAGCTCACTTGACTTAGCTTTGACTGAGAAGTATATGGGTAGATAAAAAAGTGATTTTCCAATTCAATTGGTGTTTATGACGAAACGAAAAATGGCACTGTAGACGGCACAGCGCCAAAACCGGTTTGGCTCCACATTAAAATCGACGTGGGATGATCGCAAATGATTCCAAGATAATTGGACGCTAAAGGCACGTTAACTAGAAAATTTGTATTTCCTGTATGTTTTTTTATATTCTGTTCTATTGATTGAGATCTCAAAACTGCGGGCTGGTCATCATATTATTGTTTTGTCGGCAACTGCAGGAAAGGAGAGGGATTTGAAACGGGAACGGAAAAGTTAAAAGTAAATGGAGGAACGTTTTTACAAGCCGTAAGAAATATAAAATAATGGGAGGAGTATCAATATCAAAAAAGAGGGGCAGAAATAGAGATGAAAAAGGAGTAGATGAGAAGTGGAAAGATAGCGAGGGATCAAAAGAGCTGAAAAGCGCCTGCGACTGTAGGGAAGGGGAATGATAGCTAACGGAAAGAAAAGGTCAAAATTAAATGGAGGAAAGGAGTGTAAAAACAAGCCGAAAGAGATATAAGGGATAGAAACAGAAAGGAAAAAAGAGCTGAAAAAGGAGTGAAGACCGCAGAGTAGAAGAAATAGGAAGATGGACACGATAAATATAGGGGAAAAAGGAAAACCCTATCCTCTGGAATGGTATTCGTGGGAAAAATTGAGTAAAGAGATACAGCAAGTGAGAAATAGGAGAATAGTCGAAGGTGGATAGCTGAATTCTGAGAGTAGACTGAAGAGAGACGGTCAGTAAAAAGGGAAATAAGAAGATAAGTACGAGGAAGAAAAGTTAAAGAAAAAGGAGTAGTAAAGATCAGAGGTAAGACCAGAGAAAATAAGCTGGCTGCTAAGGTGATTTATAACAGTAATGGGTCTTATTGCCATTCTAATGAGAACCTCTCCTCTTTGGAGAAAACCAGCTCGCATAAGAAACTAAGTATTTAAAGCCCTCCAGCCACGGATACTGGCTGAATGGCGATATTCTTATGCAACTTCTGGGATCTTTGGGGGTTTCCTGTATCTAGTTATGAAAGGGTGGTCTTCTAGCTCTAATCGTCTATGTAATGGATTGAGGGGACACACAAGACCAAAAATTTTCTATTGGGTGCCTTTCTTAACAACGAAAGAGTCTTTGGTAAAGTCATGCTAGCCGACCCTCTTTAGTTACAACGGGTTTAAGTTGACTCTAGAAAAATTCATTAATAGGCTGCTTATAAGCAGGGCGGTCACGGTGGGTTGGGGTGCTAACGGCTGCGAAGAGAGGTAAGTAAGGGTACAGGATGGTGCTCTTTATCTTATAATTTGGGTCGTGGTAGAGATTAACCTACTTTGGTACAAAGTGGGGCTAGCGACCTGGAAATCCTTGTCAGGGGAAAATATCAGAATACCCTGAGGGAGCTTTACACTGTTTATTGTGTGTTGGCTGGAGAGAGTACGGCTTATACTGTGTGACAGTGCTACGTACATTGGTATTATTCTTAATAGCAAACTGTCATGGAAGTTTTAGATAGAGTACATGGCTAAGAAGGCTTCGGTTTCTTTGCACGGTTCGTGAGGAGAAATTGGCAAACGCTATTCAGCCAGAAACTCGTCATAATATTACATTTACAATGTATATTCTATTATACATATATTTACTTATCTAGTCAGGCACCTATCTGCCACTCAGGATTCTCAAAGATTGCTTGACCGTGTACCGAGTGGCAATATACTTTTTAATAAAAAGTATCTGGGTACCAGATGTCATGGCCCAAGCAGACACCTCCGAACCGAAAGTGGCTGCCGTTATCACTAGAGAATTTTGCTGCTCACTTCCTTCCTTCGAGGCAGCTAGGTAAGTGCACACGGCGAAGCTATACGGATGTACCAAACATCATCTATCCATGACGAGTGGAGTGTTATCAGGCTACTGCCCCACCCATCATACAATGGTTAAGAATTCACTACATAATAACGTTATCATTGCGTACAACCGGGTATAAAGAAAAAAAAAAAAAATGAGATGAGAACGTGGTACGTGCGGCTAGCAAACAAACGTGCCACAACCGCCACACATGTGCCACAAGCAAACAATCAACCCAAACTTCAGCGGAACATCATTGCATAGCCGGCAGTTGGTGCCGACGAAAACAACAACAACATAAATTTTCAGCTACCTAAGCTTTCTATTGCCACTCGAAGGTGGCACATTTTCTTTGCCGACATTTTTTCATTGTTTTTTCTTTGATTTTCCACAAGTTGCTAAAACAATAAAATTTTGCTGTTCTGCATGGCGTGGAAATGCTGTAAACTTCAAATATAAAATTTGTGTCTGCATAAATGCAGCTGCCAATGCGCAGTGTGCAATAGTGCAATATTTCAATAGACAAACTTGTATGTATATATGCAGCTATCGGAAGGGTGGCTCATAATTTGGTTTGTCAGAAACCAATAACTTCTGGCTATTTAAGAAGAACTTCCACAGTTTTTTTATCAGAATCAACCGATACCGATAGGTTTTCGTTTCACTATTGGCTATTTCTATGTAGGAAGAGATAGTATCGTCGAGTTTTCGGTGTCATTGACTTGTTATTGATTTCGTATCCGCTTGTTATCGACGGGCTACAGATATGTCATCGACTTTATACTGAAGTTTTATTGATAGTTGTTTCATAACAAACCAATGAATAAAAGATCGAAAACATGCCGATAAGAAATTGGTGACACTCCAATAAAAAACTGATAACTTTCTGATAACAAATCTATAAATATTCGATAGCAAATCGATGATAATCCCATAGCAACACTATAACTTTTTAATAACGTATTCAATACTTTTAGATGAATAGTAGATAGAAAAACGATACTAAACCGATAAATTTTTGATAGTAAGTCGAGAAGTTTCCGATTAGAAATCGATAACACTCATAATGATTCGATCAGTGTTCTATGAGAAATTGATAACTTTTCGATAAAAATCTATAACTTTGGGTTAAAAAACAGATAACTTGTCGATAATAAATCTATTACAAGTTGACACCATTAATAAGGATTCAATAACAAACAAAAAGAGAACTTTCTGATAACATATCGATAACTTTTCCACTTTATTATCGGCATTGCTATTGTACTGCACTTCTTCTTCCTCCCTTTCTTCTGTTTCGCCGTCTTTACATTTACTACTTTTCCTTTGTCGTCTTACTTTCGCTTGGCTTCCTTAATTAACACTGACTTATTTCCTGTCTGATTTGGCTCATATCAACTTTACACTTACGCTTACATTCTGCATGCCATCATACATCACACCACTTCCAAAGCCCACGCTTACGCTTACATTCTGACATTCACCATACCGCGAGCAAAGATTAATTAAGGAGAGTGTAAGTGTAAATTTAAGCGAAATGCTGTATGGAAGAATACAGAATGGAACTCTGAGGTAATTGTGGACGTAAAGTGTGGAAGTGGCAGGAGGAAGGGTGAGGAAAGGAAAGCGGAGAGACCAAAACTGTCACCTAAGCCGAAACCGAATGGTGTGTTGTCGATTTGGTATGGTAATGCTAACGGTTTATTATTAATTATAACCGGTATCGCCGAGATACGGGTTTGCCATCCTTTTTTATTTTTTGATAGTTATCAGCGTGCTATCGTCGAGTCGTTGGAGAGTTATCGATTTGTTATCGATAACAAATATTATCGATGAGTGTCGCTTTTTAAACAAAAATTTATCGAAAACTATCGATTTTTAACAAAATTGATCGATTGCTTATAGAAAATGTAGCTGTGTGCTATTGATTTGTTAAAGAAAATGTATCGATTTGTTATCGAAACAATATTTGATTTGCTATCGAAACACTATCGATTTCTTTTGTGACTGTGACCGATTTTTTTTTCACGAGTTATCAGTTTGTTGTTGCAAAGCTTTGGACGTACGTCTGTATGTTTACGTATTGAATTTAAAGTGTACTTAATAATGGCGCTTTTTTTCAACATTCCAATTTTTATGAGCCACCCTGTAAAGGGTTTTCTTGACCACCTTCCTGCTTTCTTTTCCACAGCAATTATTGCTTATTTCTATTTCCACTGGCAGTGACTGTTGATATTTATGGCAGGAAGCAACTGTGCAAAGATGAAGTACCGCCTCAGTGAACGGAAATATTATTAAACAAGCATATTTCTCCCATTTCGATCCATATAGCTATACATACATACACATTAGACTGGGTTGATCCACATACAAAAAAAAAAAGTTGCTAATGTCCGCCCTTAAATTTGAAGATTATGTTGAGAGGGTTTCGGAAAAATTAAAAAAAATTTTTTTTTTTTATCCTTCGAAATACAGCCGAAAATGTTTTTTCGTTGTAACTTGGTTATTTGA
This sequence comes from Eurosta solidaginis, assembly GCF_040869045.1. Taxonomy (NCBI): domain Eukaryota; kingdom Metazoa; phylum Arthropoda; class Insecta; order Diptera; family Tephritidae; genus Eurosta; species Eurosta solidaginis. The sequence goes on from NC_090321.1 coordinate 257,828,235, forward strand.
CGTCCGATTTTTAAAATTGATATGTCATTATTTTGGCCTTGGGAAGCTTCACATTTCCGTTTAATGTCCTTTTAAGCTATGAAGTCGTTTTCACATGATTACGTCAGCTAACAAAATTTTACCCCTCTAATGTATGTTTATTTCCTTACCAAACGAAAGTACTTAAAAACTCAAGAAAATGTTGCTTTGAAACCATATTACTAAAATAATAAACAAAGAAGTTATAGCACTTTCAATATTTATTGCAACTGTTATTTTACCTGATTCTTATTATACTTAGACCTGAAACTCATTATAATTTTGGAGGAAAAATTGCAGGGTTTGCATTGAAAAGTTAATAAAGATATACCAGATATCATGAATAGGGGAAGTCAAAGTAAATAAGTGAGTCAAACCTGTTGTTTCGTATTTATTATAATAACGCTATGCGACAAAATCAAATTTTTTTCTGGGTATTGGACAAAACCCACTTTTTTGTAGAGATTGAGGCTTAAGTAAACAAAGTACTCTCTCCGTTTTTCGAACTTAGCCTCCCAAAAATAGATATCGGCTTACAAAGTTCGAAGTTCGAAATTCTACATTTTGAAATTTTATTTTTTGTTAACGCGTTCAGCTAGTTTTAAATATCGGACGTCAAATAACCAAGTTCCAACGAAAAAACATTTTCGGCTATATTTCGAAGGATCAAAAAAAAAATTAAAAAAATTTTTTCCGAAACCACCTCATCATAATCTTCAAATTTAGGGGTGGACATTGGCAACTTTTTTTTCGACCCAGTCTAATACACATTAAGCTATGAGTATAAAAATCTCCACTTTCATGGTAAAATGCCACTAACCCTGTCTGGACTGGATGCATAAGGATGTGGAAAGAATTTCAAGAAAATATAAAAATTATTTCTTGACATTTTTTTCTACACATCCATGATTTAAATTTGGTGCAATTAAGTAAACTGGATTTCCAAAACCCCCATCTGTGGTGCTTAAATGGTCAAGAGATGATGTCATCTTTTACCAAAGCTACACCTGCACTTGCTTATATTCAAACTTTGCGGCATAAGAGACTCTCCCGTCTTATGTCACATTTCCCCTCACTAGGGTGGGCCCCTTATCATTGGTTTGAGGGCTACGCTGAACTCCATAGCGCCCCACTATGAGGTGGATCGGTTTAGGACTGGCATCTACGCCGTTTCGCCTCATAGGAAGGCGGCGGAATGTCGGTGAACTGCCAACTCCATACTCCAGGGTGTTATGCGGACCGTGCCTATTGAACGATATTCGCTGTATTCGAGTGGAGTCTTCTCGATACCGGGCCAACTCGGGAAGTATTGATGGCCTTACCACAGTAAGGGGCGCTGCTTTGGCGTACGGTTCTTTCCCCTTATATAATACTGGACCGCTGTGGCCGCCATTTCGGGCCTACGACCAAGATCAACGACTCAATACCTAATTTTAATAGGGACGATGATAAGGGGAGGACAGAGTCGCAAGCCAAGGACGACAAAAACGCATTAAGCGATGTGGCGGACTCGGTGAGCGAGAGTAGTGCTGATTCTATGAACTTCGTGTTGGAGAAGCATACAAATGAATACGGAGTAGTAGAATGGAGAAGGGTGCGTAGCAGAGGAAGTAATAGAGCTCTGTCGCAGTACCATGCGGCACTAAAAATTGGAATGGGTTCATGCGGTGGTAGAAGTAGGTAGAAGGCAGTTCAAAAGGTTTGCTACGAGAAACCCTCGGTACTGCAACCGGTACTGGGATGAAGAAGCGTCGATTGGCAGAATAAAGAGGCAACGTTCGGCAGAAGACGATAAGCCGCATATATATAGTTTTGTGAATATGATACCGTGCGACAAATACGCGAGATTGTGGTGGCTGGAAGAAGTGGTTCCAAACCTCTAAAGGCAAGGCAGGAATGCGCGATGAGGTGGTGGATAACCGAAAATCCTCCCAGTAGCAAAAGTTTAAGTATGGATGCCATGCGTGATGAAGTCGGAGGATACGCTGCGACTTTTGCAGATTCACAATCCGAATATACCGACACAGGATTGGAAGGTACTTACTGTATCTCGGCCTACGGAGGAAGGTCAGTTCTACATCTTCCAAATAAACAAGCAGGCGGAGCATATATAGTACACCCAGCTTGGAAAAATGTACTGGGGTACAACCAAAATTTACATGCGACTCAGGAAAAGAAGTCCCGAGGATAAAAATCCTAACACGCTAGAAGTGGGCGACGTCGAAAGGGCCTCAAAAGCCTTACCGAAAAGGGACAGGTGGAGGACGCAGACGTCACCACGAAGGTGTTAGAGGGGGACCAACAGCCAAATGTTACTGCGAGTCGCACACAGGACCACCCAGCACAACATCTACCACCCGGGAAAAGAAGTCCCGAGGATAACAATAGTAATTTACAAGAAGTGGAAGAGGCTGAAGAGAGCCGCGAAAGCCTTAAATAAAAAGGTCTAGGGGAGGGCGAAGACGTCACTACAATGGTGCTGGAGGGAGACAAACAGCTCAATGGTGCTGCGAGTCTGACAGGTAAACCTCAAACACAATAAAGTGGCGTCGAGCGAACTCCTAACACTTGAGGAGCGTTCGTTTTTTGATATCGTCGACCCAAAACCGGTACAGAAATCCAGCGATGAATCACTCTTGCCCATAAATTCTAATTTAAACTAGGTCGGCATTCAAGTTTTCTAGCGGCAAAGAAAAATTTTTTGAAAGACTGCATGCACGTACGACTGTACGAGTTTACGCAGGCATCATCATAGCCCAGCGAATTAAAACACAGCAGCGACGATGGCTAGGCAATGTTATGCGAATGAAAGATGACATTCAGGCTAAGAAAGTATCTTTACCGGAACCCGCCTACGGAAACAGGGGAAGAAGTACCAGGTGGAAAACGATTTAAGTTCCCGCGGTGTGATCAATAGGCGTCGGTTAACCCAGTGCTATAAGCGTTTAATCGTAAAATAGGCATGCCTGTCGTAATATGTGATCTACAGACTCGAAGATTCGAGGGACCATAAACAATAGTTCGCTAGGCACTTGACTTTTATTCGACTTTGACTTAACTTCGACTCGAATTATCTTTGACATAAACTTAACTTTCTCTCAACTTTGAATTGAATTAGACTTAATTTTGAATCGACTTTGCCGTGACGTTGACTTAACTTTGACTGGACTTTGATTAACATTTCCTTGTTTTTGTCTTGCCATTGATTTGACTTTGCCTTGACTTTGACTTAACTTTTACTCGACTTTTGCTTGACCTAGACTTAACCTTCTTTTAACTTTGACTTGAATTAGACTTAATTTTGAATCGACTTTGCCGAGACGTTGACTTAACTTTGACTGGACTTCGACTAGACATTTTCTTGCTTTTGCCTCGTGTTTGATTTGACTTTGCCTTACTTTGATTCGACTTTGATTTGACTTTGACTTAACTTTGATCTTTCTTTGACCTAACTTTTACTCAACTTTGATTTAACTTTGCCTTGAATTTGACTAGACTTGCATACAGGCTTGACTTAAGATCTACTGTGACTCTACGTTGAACTGACTTTGACTTGACTTTGACTTAACTTTGACGTGGTTTTAACTTGACTTTGACTTCACTTTCAATTGATATTGACGTGACTTTGACTTATCTTTGACCTGGCTTTGATTAAACTTTGATTTGACTCTGACTCGACCTTGACTTCGCTTTGGCTTAGCTTTTACTCAACACTCACTTTATCATTACCAAAATTTAACTCGATTTTGCTTTGACTTTAACTTAAGTTTGACTCGACTTTGAATTAATGTGGCCTTGACTTTGATTTGAATAGACGCTTTTGTTTACACTACGCTTCCGCTTAAATTCTTGATTCCACATACCGTGCACAAAGAAGTTTACACATCAGTAACATTTAACTCTACACATGGCCTTAAAACCATTTAAAGATGTTCGTTTGCACATGTTTTGGCCCCACATATTCTAGGTCTTTGCTTTTTTTTTGCTTGGCGTTCTGATTGGGTCCCTACACAATGCAGCCTTGTAGATTGTTTTCATTCGCTCTGAAGTTACGCAGTATTCCTCATTGTTACTGTTATTTTTCCGATCTAAATGGTCTTATTTTATATCTTGAACGGTATTACATAACAAATTATAGATATATTCACTACACACTGAAGTTTCTCATCATTCTTGTTCCGCTTTTCGTTGGAGGAACATTTTATCTATTCTAAATATTTACTTTTTCAAGCGACACCTATCTATCATTTAATTAATTGCGGTAAAAATAATAGAACTCTGGAAAACTGGGCCAAATGCACTCACACGCTAATAAATATGGAATACAAACAATGAAATAATGTAATTAAATACCTAGAAATATTAAATTAAGTGCATCGCTATCACAAAGACAATGGGACAGACTAATGAGCACCACACATTTCCCCTTCACCGGCATCAAACTTGCTAACGACATGATTCCACATGTAAGAGCGCGTTCTTAAAACAAGAAGAGGAAATTAAAAAAAGTTCATTCACAAATAAAGAAATTCATTACTCGGATTGATGGTAAATTGGTAAATTGAGGCGCTTACAACGAGAACTCAACAAACCACAACTTCGAATCATTGCGCATGCACCAAACGAGTTGAATGACAACTCGCGCAATTTGACTTCACACCTGACAACAAAACACAAACCGCTGACACTTGTAACTACAACAAACACATTAAGTGGTGCCAAAGTTGACAATGCGGAAAAAATTATGTTGATTATGGTAAAGAAAATGTTGATAAAAAACGAAGCAAAAGACAGAAAACTATTATTGAATTAAATAAATTACCCACAACGGCTGAGAAAAAAAAGGTTTGGAGAGTTAATGAGAGGTAGATTGAAGAAATTATTAACTTAGTCAATTGAGAGCAGAGTTGGGCATAGTGCATCAAAGTTTTAGTGCGGAACATATTTTCAAAGTGTTTGTTTAGAAAAAGGAAGTACTCCCCATTAGGGAGAGGAAAAAAATGCTAAACAAACAGTTTTTGTTGAATATCCAGAAGCCTGGGCATCCCAACAGGCATCTGATAGGTAAGGCTACACCTCCCAGTGGCTTAAGGGGTCATCTCCGCAAGCATTATGAGGAAATACAGCACCTGAGAACACATTCGTATGAAGCAAGAAAGCACAAGTAGGTCCTCAGTGATATCCACAAACACGCGTCGGACCTCTATGCCAGGAATTTCCCGGCGAATCCAGTACTTGGTACCCAGAACTAGCAGAAGAGGAACACACTCTGCCTAGAGAAATGCGCGTCACTCTAGCTCAACTTCGACCTGGGTAGTGTAACAGGTTAAACTTTTACCTATCCAGAATCAACCCCTACATACAAAATGTATGTCCTGCTTGCAATGTGTTTCCACATGACACCAATCATCTCTTTAATTGTAATGTGAAACCAACACCTCTAACACCCCTCTCGGTATAGTCCACCCCTGCTGAAACAGCAAGTTTCCTTGGACTCCTGCTAGAAAACATTGATGACAATTTGTGACTGGTCACACCTTCTTGATGGGGCGAAGCACTGCTACAACAACAACAACAACGGGAAGTTCGAGAAAAGTTTTAACATAAAGCAATACATTTCGGCCCATGTATTTCTGAGACCAACACGAATAAAAATTCAGTTTCATTAAGTTTCAAGCAACTTTTTCCAATTTTTTGTCACGTATCACAGATCGGTGGATATATATATATATGTAAGGCGCGATAACCTCCGAAGAGATCTAAGGCCGAGCTTCTCTTCCAATTTGCATCGTGCTCCTCTTGATTTTTCCCTACAAATTGGCCGGACGGGACCTACATGTTTTATGCCGACTCTGAACGGCATCTGCAAGGCAGATGAGTTTTCACTGAGAGCTTTTCATGGCAGAAATACAATCGGAGCGCTTGCCAGACACTGCCGAGGGGCGACCCCGCTTAGAAAAATTTTCTTCTAATTGAAAAATCTTATTTCTAAAATTTTGATGTTGCTTTGCCCGGGAGTTGAACCCAGGGCATACGGTGTGATAGGCGGAGCACGCTACCATCACACCACGGTGGCCACAATCGGTGGATAGCGAAAGTATTTTTCATAGTAGAAACATTAGGTATGGTATATTGGAAAGTTATGGACTTCCCGTTTCTTTCTGATGCTACAAGTAATCGCCATGACTACAAAAAAAATTCCAAAAATTCGAAAAAATTGTCGACGAAAAGTTACCCAGGCGTTATCGATATGTTTTTGAAAAAATATCGGTTTATCATTGAAAATTTATCGATTTATTTTCCAAAAGTTACCGAAAAAAATTTTTTGTTATTGAAAAGTTGTGTGTACATTTTCGACAGCCAATCGATAGCTTTTCGAAAATAAATCGTTGGCTTTTCGGTAAAATATTGATTATTATTCGATAAAAAGCTGATAATATTTCGACAACTTTTCGAAAAGAAATCGATAACTTTTCGATAATACTTTATTATTTTCGATAACTCTTCGATAACAAATCGATGTTATTTCGATAACAAATCGATTAATTTTGAAGGAAATATTTTTATTTCTATCTATATTCTATCATGTCGTCGGTTGCACCTATCTCATGGGCCGTTTCTGCTAGATTCGCTGCCTCTCCGGGGATGGTCGGAAAATGAGAACCTATAACGATGTTCGCTTATACATCCTTAAATACTCGTTGCTTAAAAAGCTGACATTGCTTTCACTGTTAATGCTGCATTTCAGATGAACGAAGTCTTTCACAGTCTCGAATGTATGCCCATCAACAGCGATGTAGCTAGCCGCGTGGCACGAGTTTGTCGAATCCCTTTTGGTTGACAACAAGTACGTCGTCTTGTTCTCATTTTCTGCATGACTGATTTTGTTGCTCTTTGTCTAGGTCAAGTTAAAGAAGTCGCCTCGACAGAGAGCCGCCTTGTGAAAAGCTCTCCAACGAACCCAGAACTCGTGATGTTGCTCAGCGTAATTTGACAAAGTCCTATAAGCTTTGCATGGAACTCAAACTAAGACATAGCAGTATACAAGCAACTTCTATGGTGGCGTGTTGCGAAGACCTGGTCGATAGTACATTGGAACTCGCACTGAGAAGTTTCAATAACTATGTTTACTATGGGCTTCAGCCTTTGCACAGTAGTTTTTGTGATTGTCTTTCTTGTTAATTGGACGAAGCACACCTAAATTCGTGTCGCGAAACATGCGCTCGTTCGACCATATATAGAATAGGAGTTGTTACACGCTTTTTGCCAGCTCTTAGCTTTCGCGTTTGAATAGCTCGGCGGATAGTTCTGTGTTACTCAGCGTCTTAGTCGGGATAAGTTACAGCAGTAACCAGGTCTTCGTAATCATTACTCTAAGTATCTGCCCCAGTCTTGAAACATTCCGTCATCCGCCAAATTTTTTTTATAGAGTTTTCGGGCACTATGCTAAAACAGCCAGTATCTGAAGCTTCGCACTCTCGCCGTTCTACCTCAGGTTTTCTTTATTTCTAGTTAGTCGTCTCTTCTCGTTCTTCGCATCACGGTATTTCCGTATTACACCGATCGTTGCTGCGTTCGTTCTACGCGTGGCCCTATAAGCAATATCTTTTCTCTCTGACGCCGCTCGACTTTCTCCGTCATACCTGTTGATTTATCGGGTACAACGAGGCTCGCGCACACCCTTAAACGATAGAATTTGGTGCCTAAGTCTCTTTTCAACCACAAAACCAAGAAATTGGCTCTTTGTTGTGCGTCTGCGTGATTTGGGGTTTTTGACAGCAGCGATACTCACCGCGGATATATTTTAAGCCCCCAGCTTGCAGGGGTCTTTTTTCTACAGCACCTATTACAAACTATCCTCTCGATTAGATTCGAAATGTTTGTTTTGGATTTCTATTCGGCGTGATTTATCGCATTCCCCCAATCTATATCAAAACGGGTCCAACGATGTACAGACAGGGAGACATTTTTCGACATTTCCAAGTTCTTTGCTAAAAAACCCTGGGCATCAGTCGCTATTTTGCTACTAACGAGTATACAAATAGTATATGCTAAAGAGAGACTTTTCATACACTAAAATATATCACCGATCCCACATAGAGTCATCCTCTTTTCTCCTGGCGGGCCAGTGGAGAGGTGCGTGTCGATCGGGAGCCATGCACGTCGAGAAAATAGCAGCAGAGTCGTAAGTACTGCTATCAGGTGCAAAGAGTATTCCTAACAAAGATATAAGCTCTAATTTTATCTTCTCGATGTTTAACACAGGTTATATCTTCTGGTCCCTAAGCTGTTTCTGCTGGAAAATTTTACTTTGGCCTCGCTGACGTTGAACCCTAACATATTTCCCTTTTGCAAGAGTGCCCTCAGTGACTCATTACACATCAGCAAATGCGCGTATTGCCTGGTCCCTTGGTGTTCCTCGATCTCAACTGTACATATATTCGTCCCCAGTGGAGCTTCACATTGCCCGAACTTGCATTCCTTTATTATTCCCAGCATATACAAAGGCAACCTGATCTCTGCCCTTCTCGCTAAAGCACTGCTTTGCCAATGCTTGACCACTCTTGGAAGGGTCCTGATTCTGCTTGCTGCTATCCTTCTTGGCATTGCGTTCATTGGCGCGATAAGTCCGATTCCGTTTTTTCGACTGCTGTGGTCGTGGCTGTGTTACGCTTGTAAGCAAGGACGGTATCTCCTTAAATACGTAGGCCACACCAGTCTTATCTTTGTTGGACATATTTTAAGAGATAGCTTGTAACGTAGCGTTACAATAACATCACCCCCCTGTATTTCCTTATTCACTTAAACCTGAACCTCCCTGTATTATTTTCTATAGCATAGCCAACAATGGTAAATAACCATACGCTACCAACGACTGATAGCAAACCAATGGTGTGTTCCGTCAACACAAGAAAATCACAACCAGTTTGCGGCACCACCCATATAAACAACGAATTTGCATTTTTGCAATTCAGTCCTCGCAGATGAGCCAGCAGGAAGTGTTGTCTTTTTAAAGACAAAATTGCCAATCCGGCTAGCTAGCTGAGTGGAAGGGGGCGCTGTCATGGTGCGGGTCACCCTCCACCAGAGCTGGACGACGCGAGTGGTGTCTTCGGACTATCCTTCCCTCCGTCGCCCACCCTGGTGTTGAGCGGCCCGCCGCCTCAATGACCAAATACCCCCTTCCCCGCGGCTCGGACTGAGCGGAAGGGGGCGCTGTCATGGCGCGAGTCACCCTTCACCTGGGCTGGACGACGCGAGTGGTGTCTTCGGACTATCCTTCCGTCCGTCGCCCAGCTCGGTGTTGAGCGGCCCGCTGCCTTAATGACCAAATAACCCCCCTCCCCATCAGCTCTGGTTTTAGTAGGCTGGCCGTAGCGGAGGGACCACTCCCTCTAGTTAGCTGGGGAGAAGAGGGTGCAGCCGTGGCGCGAGTCACCCCCTGCTGCACCAAAACGACGCGAGTGGTGTCTTCGGACTACCCTTCCCTCCGTCGTCCTGGTCTGGTAAGGAATGACTCGCCGCCCGAACGACCGCACGACCCCCTCTCCTCAGCTCTGGTTTCGCCCGTGAGCCGATGCGTGCGCACAAGGGGATACCGCTGTGCCGTTAAGGTGCACTTCCCCTCCGCCACGGGTCGACCCGTCTCGGCTGGTACAACCCGCCCCCCTTACGCACCTTCTACTAGTGTGCAAGTAGGGAGGCGGGGGTGTTCAGCGGTAAAACCAGCACTAACCCGAGTCCTCGCAGTCTCCTCCCCATGTGACCGACCCCGCTGACTACCGATCCTGCCGAAGAATACCGATCAATCCGACCCCGCCCGGAACGAGCCGCCGCTGTCCAGGTAAACACCATCTCCAGACTACTTCCCCTCTATTGCTACGGCCCTGGTACGCGCTCCGCCGCTGCGTCGCATCGTCGCCCCTCTCCACACTACCGCCGTGCCCATCCCGCCTCGCTGGTGCCTCCGCTGCCACACCAGCCACTGGTCGCTTGCCATCCTACCGCCGTTAAGCCTCTGCATCCGTCATGCCGCTGCTACGAAGACCGTTGGCGACCGCCATTAAACCGCTGCATCCGTCCCGCCGCTGCTACGACGACCGTTGGCCGTCCGCCATGCTACTGCCGTTAAGCCGCTGCTTTTATCCCGCCGCTGCTTCCGTACCGCCGTACCAATCCATCCGTTACCCGACCGTGCAACCGCCCTACCGAACCTCCTCTACTCCAACGATCGTTAGCCGCCGCTCCGCCCCCTCGCCATCTTGCGACGGAAAGCTGCTGCCCGTCTAATATCAACAGCCGTGTGTGCATGTGTTCGTAACACATAAATATTGTGTATTTATTCAGTAGGGGTTTGTGGGACCTTTACTCGACTCTGGATTGACTGAGCGTTACCCCAGCCTTAGACAAAACCCACCTCATAAGCTTAGGTACCTACATTTATGTAGGGCTCCTTCGAGTTTTGTTGTGAGCGCCAATATGACTCCTGCACTTACTCGAGTATTGTGTATCGATTGGCCTTGAAGGGCAGAGTTACCATGCTGATAATAATCCTTTGACTTGAGGTTCTGGTTTTCAGGGTATAAGAGACATTCTTTGCAAAAAAAAGATAGTTATTTTCATTTTACGTAGTATTGTAAAGGATGTAACTTTTGAACGGATTGAAGCAGTTCCCTATGTGGCTGAGTTCGAGTAGGAATAACTTCAACAGCTGTGAAAATCCCGTGACAGTCTTGAGAAGGCTGGTCTGAAAGAACAGCTTTGACTTTGCGCACTGCGACTTTGTTTTAATCCTGGTTTACTTATGGCCTGTCTAGTCAAACAGAGTATCCCTATATCTCCTCGAGTAATGCCGGCGAGGGACTTTAGGATTTTGTTACTACTCAATATATCCACTTACGGTAAAAAAGACTGATTTGTATTATTTATATTATTTAAGAGAAAGGCTCGACCATGCATTTTAGTAATGTTAGCTTCGTGATTAATTACACCAACAACAAGCGAAAAGTATAAACCCACTCTAACTCTTGGCAATACGACTGATAAACAAGAGAAACAAGGGAAAGAAATGAAAGAAAGACATTTTTTATGTATGTATGTATGTATGTAGTATATATGTATCGGACGTAGATAATTGCCATAATTGGACAAATGCCAGCAAAACAAGGAGAATGTGCAAATGCAGCATAAGAAACAAGTAAGGAAGGTTAAGTTCGGGTGTAACCGAACATTACATACTCAGCTGAGAGCTTTGGAGACAAAATAAGGGGAAATCACGATTTATCAAAATGAACCTAGGGTAACCCTGGAATGTGTTTGTATGACATGGGTTTCAAATGGTATTAAAGAGTAAAAAGCGAGTGCGCCATAGTTCTATAGGTGGACGCAATTTCAGGACATCGCCATAAAGGTAGACCACGGGTGACTCTGGAATGTGTGTTGTACGATATCGGTATAAAATTAAAGGTATTAATGAGGAGTTTAAAAGGAAGTGGGCCTTAGTTGTACATAAAGCGTTTTCGAGATATCGACCATGGACCAGGGTGACCCAGAACATCTTCTGTCGGGTACCGCTAATTTATTTATATATGTCATACCACGAACAGTATTCCTGCCAAGATTCCAAGGGCTTTTGATTTCGCCCTGCAGAACTTTTTCATTTTCTTCGACTTAATATGGTAGGTGTCACACCCATTTTACAAAGTTTTTTTCTAAAGTTATATTTCGCGTCAATAAACCAATCCAATTATCATGTTTCATCCCTTTTTTCGCATTTGGTATAGAATTATGGCATTTTTTTCATTTTTCGTCATTTTCGATATCGAAAAAGTGGGCGTGGTCATAGTCGGATTTCGGCCATTTTTTATACCAAGATAAAGTGAGTTCAGACAAATAAGTACGTGAACTAAGTTTAGTAAAGATATATCGATTTTTGCTCAAGTTATCTTGTTAACGGCCGAGCGGAAGGACAGACGGTCGACTGTGTATGAAAACTGGGCGTGGCTTCAACCGATTTCACCCATTTTCACAGAAAACAGTTATCGTCATAGAAGCTATCTACCTACCAAATTTCACAAGGATTGGTAAATTTTTGTTTGACTTATGGTATTAAAAGTATTCTAGAGAAATAAAATGAAAAAGGGCGGAGTCACGCCCATTTTGAAATTTTGTTTTATTTTTGTATTTTGTTGTACCATATCATTACTGGAGTTGAATGTTGACATAATTTACTTATATACTGTAAAGATATTAAATTTTTTGTTATAATTTGACTTAACAAAAAAAAAAATTTTTTAAAGTGGGCGTGTTCGTCATCCGATTTTGCAAATTTTTATTTAGCACACATATAGTAATAGGAGTAACGTGCCTGCTAAATTTCATCATGATATCTTCAACGACTGCGAAATTACAGCTTGCAAAACTTTTAAATTACCTTCTTTTAAAAGTGGGCGGTGCCACGCCCATTGTCCCAAAATTTTACTAATTTTCTATTTTGCGTCATACGGTCAACGCACCTACCAAATTTCATCGCTTTATCCGTCTTTGTTAATGAATTATCGCACTTTTTCGGTTTTTCGAAATTTTCGATATCAAAAAAGTGGGCGTGGTTGTAGTCCGATTTCGTTCATTTTATATAGCGATGTGAGATGAGGAACCTACATACCAAATTTATCAAAAAAATAAAAAAATCAAGATACCTCAAAATTTACTCAAGTTATCGTGTTTACGGACGGACGGACATGGCTAAATGAATTTCTTTTTTCGCCCAGATCATTTTGATATATGGAAGTCTATATCTATCTCGATTAGTTTTTGCCGTTACAGATTACCGTTATGCGAACAAAGTTAATATACTCTGTGAGCTCTGCTCAGCTGAGTATAAAAATAATAAGAAGGCGCAAAAAAGCAGAAAAGCTAAAAACGTGCCGCCAACTCTCAAAGGTTGTAACAACGTCATTGCCACCTTTTCAGCAACGACCACTAGTGATACTAGAATCGGGGAAAAGAACGCGAAAACCCGTATGCACAAAAGAGATGCGCGTCACTGTGGCTGAAATTCGATCTGGATACTGTAATAGATTAAAATCCTACTTACCCCGAATGAAGCGCGACATACCCAATGTATGTTCCGCTTGTAATATTTCGCCACATGACACCAATCAGCTTTTCAATTGCAATGTGGAACCAACGTCTCTAACACACTTATCTCTCGTTCCAACCCTGTTGAAATTGTAAGTTTCCTCCGACTCCCCTTAGAGGATATCGATGACAATTAGTTGTAGCACTTATTGGATGGGGCGACGCACTGCTACAACAACAATAACAGGGTGAGCCCACAGAAGTTTATTCCTACGTTCCTGATCTCTGTTGAGCACTCCAACATGCATCAGACCTGACTTCTTGATGTATGGTCTTTGGACTATTTGAGAGAAAAGTCACCCGGAAGATACCTGTTCCTTGCAGCGATGCCAATGGTGTTTTACGAATAATTTAATAATAAGCGGAGACTGTGGAATAAGGCATAAGAGGAAGAGGTGGGTCCCCACTGATTTGGTAGTAACAATTGGAGAACATTTCTACTTCTTCCTAAGGTACCAGCCCAACCATCTCGGGAATTATTTAATATAACCACATTGAAACTTATAGGTCTTGCTGCCACCATCCCCAGAGCCCCTAGTTCCATGAGAAACTTGGAGTCGCCAGAGCACCGCCTGTTAAATACATGAATGATATATTCATATTTGTAAGAGGATTCGCCTCGGGTAGTTGAGGTTGAGCACTGGGTTGGGGAAGCGGTGAAGCTAAAAACTTTGTATTGCCCTGAACAACCCCGTCGTATCCTGAGAAGATTTTTTCTCCCTTGGTGGTTTTAATTGGTGACCGTTTACGCTAGGACCCAATGAGTGACGTTGTAGCCTAATGAGCAGCTCACTTGAAATCTTTTACGCATTGACAAAAGTCAGCACTGACTTCCATCTGAAATCACTAAGTGAACCCTAAAAATTTCACCGGGCGCTTGAGAGCAGAAAATACACGCCCGAAATCATGTTAATTGTCCTGTTACTAGAACCTGGTCAAATTCCATGGCGTCCATAATTGGTGTTATCGCTATGAAGAGGCATGCAAGACAATAGTGGTTACGGAAAGTGCAGATAAAATCTGGCAACTCTTGGGGATCTCGGGTCAGCTATAAAAACTATAAACATGGTTAGGTATTGTAGGGAGTGGACCATCCACTTGGTAAGCCGCCAAATCCTTTCTTTAGTTTTGGCACCGGTACATCGTAATGTTCAGACAAAGAAGATGGCTCGGTGTGGACAAGTGAAAGTAAAGATTGAAGATCCCCAAAAACCTACTGGGAACGCAACTGGGGTATCCGTTTGGTAACCGGAAAAGTTAAAATGGCAGCTCCGCTTATGGAGAGGTAGCATTTATCTATGCCTTAGCCAATAAACTAAGTTGTTGTTATTGTGTGAACAGTGTTTCGTCAATACAAAGGGTTGGACCACTCACAAATTGTCATCGAAATCCTCTAACGAGAGTCCAAGGAAATAAGGAATTTCGACAGGTGTATATTGGAACGATTTTCCGTCATCCCTTGTCAAATTGGGTTTCGAGACAACCCGGTTTCGGCGCTGTGCCATCATCGGTGTCGAATTTCGTTCTACAAGGGTAGACCGAAGTAAGTTTCTATTAGAAGTGTAGGTTGCACATCACAATTGAAAAGATGGGTGTCATCTCATTAAAATTAAGCATGTCGGGCCTGATTCTGAACAAGCAAGTGTTTAACTTGTTACAGCATCCATAACGAAGTTGGGCCAGGGTGGCTCGTGTCTCCGTTAGTAGTATGCTTTCTTCTTCTGCAAGGGTAAGATAGTGTATAGTGGTAACGGGGTTATCTATATCAAACGGCTGTGTAGGCATGTGCCGGATATCATCATAGTGCTTACAGAAATGTTTCCTTATTGAAGGCGGGGCTAGATCAAGTAGTTGTTTGTAAGGGTGTCCTGGTGTCTTTTACCTCACTATGTGGTTAATGTTCAGGGAGCATTAGAAGACATTCCATGGTAGTTTTGAGTGCAGCAGGCCTGCAACTTTTTCCACTGCAACTTCCTGCAACTTTTTCCACTGCGTTTTAAAAGCCAGGCGACCAAACTTGTTATGGGTAGGACATGAGTTGCCGGCCAATTGCTTTGTTCGTAGCTAGAAGCGTTTATTTATCTTTTGCCCATGTGCTGCCGGAAAGCTTCTTTTGGATTTTGTTGCCTCTTTGTACTTAAGATACAATTTCAGCGTCATGCGCCTTCAAGGTGAGAGTATTATCGAACGTTACCCCTAAGATCTTTGTGTGACTGATTGCCGCTAGCTTTGAAACATCGACGTGAAATTCTAATATTTGCGTAATCTGTTCTTTCCACGTCGCAAGCTGAGTGGCCGCGGCCACCACACTGTGGTACCCCCTGCTTAATTCTCCTGTGTTTTAAGGTTTCATTATTAAAGTGAACCGACCATTCAAATAAATTACAGTCCATTCTTTTAGATAAGGGGGAAAGGTTCACCCCTTCTATGTCTTGGAGTAGCGTGTGGCTAATCGAAGATTCGCAGTGAAATGAGGTAGCAGGATGGTTTCCAGTGTCTGCGCTACTGACGAAAGAAGTGATATCGGTCGATATAACTCGCCTTCGTTAGCCGGTTTCCTAGGGCTTAGTAGTGGAACTATCCTTGCCATTTTCTATTAATAGGGAGCCACAAAGGACTGCAACGAAAAGTTGAAAACGTGCGTCAGGCAGCTTTCACCCCCATCGTAAAGGTGTTTTAAGCATTTAAATGGCTATACCGTCTGGGCCTATCGATTAAGAAACCTTGGCTTTTCTAATGATTTCTTCAGCCCCTGTGGGTGGTGATAATGGGTGACATTCCTGTTTGCATTTATGCGCTCGTCTTTTTGCACGAAGTCTGGTCGCACATTTCTTCGATTCAGTCAAAGTTTTATCACCAAATGCAATGGATAATTGAACATTGTGTTTTGTCAAGCAAGACAAAAATTTAACGGTTGACCACAATTTCCCGACACTTGCAGAGGGGTTGCAGTTCTTTAGATATTCTTCCCTTGCTATGCTTGCAACTTCAGACGGGAAATGAGGTATGATTTCAGGTATTCGACCGGCTAAAATAAAACGTGTCGAAGCTGAAGCGATGACTTTGCGGAAGGGCCACATCCGTACAACGGGGGAAACTCTGCAGTACCGATTCCTAAAATACTCGGAACCGCACATCACTATAAGCCATTGAGATGAATAACAAAAAGCGCTTCTAAAAAACTGTAAGACTTTTGTTTTGCTTTTGTTGGAAATTTTGTCTTTTTCCAATTCTTAGCTGGTAGTAGATGCTGCAATTGTCGTAATTGGCGATCACGACGCATATTGATGGCGGCAAAAGCTAAAAAGGAAAGGAAGTAAACCAACAACAAGTAATGCAGGGAATATCATGGTCCGAATGAAAGATGGAGCGAAGCCAAAAAAAAAGTTAATACATTTAAGTAAATGACAGAAAAGCCGCCAATATTACATAACAAACAACAAGCCGAGGCAAATGTAGAAGGCGCGAAAGTCAAGCAACACCGCGAAATACATCAACAGCAACAACACATATGCATTCATACAAAAATTCTCCTTTCCAATGCAATTTTTCATTGTTGCTTATTACCACCTCTCTAGGCTTCCCTTAGCTCAGCTGGCCTCAACGCACAGATATGGTTAGTCCACAAATCAATCGTGCGACTTCGATGTGTGGTAATTATGCCGTTACTTCTCGACAACTGACATTTTACTGACAATTGGCAACACGTTGTTGTCTGTTTAACTGTCTGTTTGAATGTCTGATTAGCCATTAAATACTTATGTAGCTGACCCAACCAGTTCAGTGAAATATGTTACGTATTTACACACGAATACTCAGCTTAAATTGTGAAAGTAGTGAGAAAAGATGCTTCATAAGGAACTAATTAAATGTATATAATTTTCGTATTTTATATGTCGGTATATTACACACTTGTAAATACTTACATATAAAGGCTCATCTGCTTATTTGAGCAATTACATATCTTGGAAACGGCAATTTACGAAGTGCGAATTGTTAACAACTGTGGATTCCTTCTATCAGAGCTTAGATCAAGCTTACCATAGCTACCAAGATATCACGACATTAATATCAATTCTATGCGACATTACGGTAACCAGTTGCGATTGGCCGCACCATAAATTATTAAGGCCCAGTTTTTTAGTTGTTGATTAAGCTAAGCTTAAACTGACTTTGCTTAAACTCTAGTCAAATTTAAACGACAACAGCTGGATTTTGCTTACCCAAAAAAATATTTAAAAGGTATTTCTCCAGCGAAATATATATCTAGTTCCGGAGGTGATATCCAACATCACTATCTAGTTATTGCTAAAGCAGATAGTTCTCAAGTTGATATACAACCTCATTCTCTAATCAATATCCAACCTTTGAGAAATTTTGTTAAATTTATGGTTCTCGAGTTGATCTCCAACGTCATTAGCATTTTCAAATTATTATCCAACCTTTGAGAGATTTTGAGAAATGTACAATTCTCAAATGAATATTCAACACATTTCTCCAGTTGATATTATACATTGGATATCCAGTGGAGGTGAAGTTGAAAAATATTCTCTAAGGTGGTACCACCAAAACCAACAGCTGCTTATTGTGAGAAATAAACACCTTGTTGATAGCAGTAATGAAGCGTAATTAATCAAAAACAAGTAAGAACGGGGCTGTGCCGAAGACTTCATACCTTTCATGAATGGGGCTGAACAATAATCTTATCCCGTTCGTAATATCCGAATAATCGGATGTATAAGATAAGAAATATATAGTGAACAGATCTACATACCTAAACGATTTTTAAGATAAATATAAAATGAAAAACAGGTATGTACTTTGTGTGAGGATGCAAAGTTTCAGGTTTTTTGTGGTCTGCGTGTAAACACTATGACTACGAATCACGTATTTCAACAATATATGACGTAAACGTAACTATTTGATGAAATTTGATGAATTTTGAAGCTTCTAGCCGTAAAAAAGGGTCAAAAATGACAGTTTGTATGAAGTGTATAATATATATACCACCGATCTCTATAATTTTTTCAGACAACAATATATCCTATACACGTAAGCATTTGGTGAAATTTGAAGCTTCTAGCTGTTAAAATGGGGCAGAGATTGCGCAAAGTTTATTATCTGAACAATCGGTTGTATGAGATATATACTATATATACCTCCAATCTCAATGATTTTTTCAGACAACAATATATGCTATATACGTAAGTATTTTATGAAATTTGAAGCTTCTAGCTGTTAAAATGGGGCCGAAATCGCAAAAAAAAAAATATATATACTATATATATATTATATATACCATCATATATATATTATATATATCACCGATCTCTATGATTTTTTGACACAACAATGTATACTATATACGTAAGCAATCGGTGAAATTTGAAGCTTATAGCTGTTAAAATGGGATAGAAATTGCGAAAAGTTTCTTATCTGAACAATCGGTTGTATGAGATATATACTATATATACAACCGATCTCTATGATTTTTTTAGACAACAATATATGCTATATACGTAAGAATTCGGTGAAATTTGAAGCTTCTAGCTGTTACAATGGGGCTAAAATTGCGAAAATATGTGTATATACTATATATATATACTATATATACCACCATATATATACTATATATACCACCGATCTTTATGATTTTTCAGACAACAATATATGCTATATACGTAAGCATTCGTTGAAATTTGAAGCCTCTAGCTCTTAAAATAGGGCAGTAATTACGAAAAGTTTCTTATCTGAACAATCGGTTGTGGGGGATATATATTATATATACGACCGATCTCATCAATTTCTTCAGGCAACAATATGTGCAATATACGAAATTATATGATGAAGTTTGAAGCTTCAATCTGTTAAATTGACTAAGATATGACAAAAATCCTAACCACAAATTAGGAATTATATGTTTTTAATTCAAGTAATAGCATTTTATGCTTTATAGAAAAATCCCTCTTTTGCTGAGTACGCTGTGGTTTTCGAGTTGAGCGACTGTTTCGAAACAACTCTTGATATTTCAGATGTATGCCTACTTATCAACATGAGCTCTAATGGTTGGTACTCAAGCCCAAATGCTTGTTGGGTATATTCGACGCCATTTCGAACGAATGCAAATAACTGAGAGGTTAACTTGAGTTTAATCCTGCTAGATCGTCCGTTTAAGCTCAACTTAAACTTCAGTTAAGGTATACTGAAAATCTGCAGAATAAGTTTAAGCGTAGTCTAATTGGCAAACTGAGTTGAACTTATACTGAAAAACCGGGCCTGATACAAACTTTGCAACATATAGGATATTAGCCTTTACTCGCGGTCCATTCCGCACGAAGCCTAGGTTGAAATGGCTGGTGAGTGAAAAGCTCACATAGACTAAATAAGTCCATAGCATCGCAAGAAGTTTGCTTAATGACCAAACTGAAAAATCCTATCAGAAATCATGACTTATGTTATAAAATACTAAATACTCTCTAGAACCTATACTACTTGCTTCTAATTCTGATAGCTGTGCCACTTCTAATAGCTGGTGTCTTAGCCTTGCGAATGCAGTGCACGAGCACAAGACGTGCTCGATTGTTTTCCTCCTGCAACCCGCATTTCTTATATCTGCTGTCACTGGCAAGGCCTTATTTAAAAGCATAAGACGCCAGAAGGCAGTGTCTACGCAGAATTTGCTACTCTCGCCTTATTTTAATCTCGCGCAATCTGATTGCAACGTCTACGTTAAAAATTTAGAGCGATGCTTCATTTCTATCTATTCCCATATGCCCATGTACCCAATTTAGATGTATATTTCTCCCCATACCTTTTGTGCTTTATGGAGTGCTTACACTCTAACACACTTTTCGATGTTTTGCTATGAGAGATTAGAGATTGAGCCCTAATTTCTGCGCCCTAATTTGACGCGTCTGCAGTTTAAGCTTTTTTCCTCCAGTGTTTCTACTGCTTTAGTTACGTCTGCTACTTCCGCATAAAAAAACTCTGCAGTTTTCTAGCAGCTTCTGGGATCTGTTTATTTCCGGATCAGCACAGTAAACCACAGACGCTACTCCTTTTCTTACTTTTGAACCATCGGTGTCACCTAGTCTTCGATTTTAGCGTCCTTGCGCTAACCTTTCACTTCTATCGTGGCTCTAAGGGACCTATCGAAGAGCAGGTAGGGAGCTGCGTAGGCTCTCCGTCCAATATTTGTTGACGCTATACAACTATGGCCCTATGGTTTGCGCTCAAGCTGCTCCGAGGCATTGAGTGTCGTTGCAGTTGTTAACGTTATGTTCTCCGTCACCAGTTTTGTAGGTGGAATAAGTAGAATGGCATACAGTGTAGCAGCCGGGGTTATTTCCAAAGCTCCCGTTATTCTTGCGTTGATAGCCTACATACCTCCCGTAATTCCTTGAGGTATGGCGTGGCTATATAGTAAAGGGTTAGCTTTACAATTGCTGTAAATATCTAATGAGAGATGGACCTCACATTCACTTCAGCATCCTTTTTCATGCATAAAGTGCCGTCGAGGCCTTCTTCACTCTCTCCTCCACGTTGAGCTTCCAGATATAAGGTTTCTCCTGCAGGGTCATACCTCCGAGCTTAGACCAAGACCAATCCGGGACCTTAAACCGCCTAGTAGACAAGATCATATCTGTCTTCTCCGCATTTGCGCCTAGCCCGACATTAGATGCCCGGCTGTGTACATATATCCCGAAGCGCCCTATCCATCAAAGAGCAAATTGTTGGAAGGCACTTTCCACTTATCACAACCGCAACGTCGTTTGCGTACGCCGAAAGTTTGACGGGTCCCACATCGAACTGAACATTAAAGAATCTCCCCTGTGTTATCACTCTAATAATCTCTTCGCATTTCATACTACGAATAAAGAAAAAAAAGAAGCTCGCATCTAGAGAATGAGTCTCCAAAAATTTAAAGTGATACCCCCTTAGGACGTAGGGTCCAACCCCTAGATAAAATGCTGCATTTTTCTATACTGGGTTCCCGGTCATAAAGGGATAGAAGGTAACGAAAAGGCCGATGTGTTGGCAAAGGAAGGTGCAACACACGCTGAAACGACGATAGATGTCCAATCAATTTGAGAGAAATCAAAAGGAGACAGGAGCTGCGAAAGGTCTAAGACCATGTGCTTACGAGTTAGACCTTGTCAGTAGCAGCAGGCGGAGGAAGTGCGAGCTGTATGAAGAAACGGCTGAGAATATTTCGTGTTCGTGTCCTGCCCTCGCCAGGTCGAGGCTCCAGCTATTAGGGGCGGCAGAGTTGCTGGATCTCGAGGCAGCAATTAAGCTAGGTCCTAGAAAACTTTTAGTATTTGCAAAGAGGACGGAGTTATTCCATAAAATTAGTCGCAGCACCTGACTGGTGTTCGTCCGTTTGGTCACCGAACAAATTTTGGTAACACTATGTACACATTTGGTCTATTTGAGGTCTTTATGGACCAGCCAGTTCAACTTAACCTAACCCCTTTGACATACGCAATGAGCGTACAATTGTACAATGGAATGCGGACCCCTTATCTTGAGCTGCATCAGACTTTGCAAAGAAAGCTCCTAGCAAAGCACTAACCAGTCATTTTTTGAAGACTGGCAGCTAACTTCCAGCGCTGGTGGAAGTCTGCTAGCTATCTCAGGTCTTTATAGCATGTCAGTTTGCTTGACAACAAAAAATTTATTAATTTAATTGCT
The DNA here is from genome assembly GCF_040869045.1 of Eurosta solidaginis. NCBI lineage: Eukaryota > Metazoa > Arthropoda > Insecta > Diptera > Tephritidae > Eurosta > Eurosta solidaginis. The sequence goes on from NC_090321.1 coordinate 257,850,087, forward strand.
TGAATTTGAAACGAAGGTTGATGTTCCCATACATTTCCTAGTAAATTCATTTATAATCTTAAAGCTCTATCAAACCCAACATTCTGAATTAAGTTTACTCTTCACAAACAGACCCATTCAAAATTTTTGTGTATCCTTTACAAATATTTATGAAAGCCTTAGGCTGTACTTAGTTATGTCTAAACACTGAAATACAACAACCAAACCGTAAGCCAGGGCTCACAAGCCATCAACTCCCCCACCATCAAAAGAAACAAAAATACAAATCACTAAGATTATTAAAAATAACTTAACAATAGCCGAGAGCAAAGAGCCAATGCAAATAGAACATAAAAGGAGTCGAGTAACATAAGAACAAAATTTCAATCACAATATAAATTACAAATACAAAAACAATGGCAGAAAAGCCTATAAATGAATATTTTAAAATGCAGTTAAAATTAGATGACTGGAATGATGCAACACTGGCAAAGTGTATACAAAATGTAAAAACGTATTAGCACCCACTTTTGCTTGGCTCATGGGAATCGAAGGTAAGGTAGAATGACAATGTTTGTGCAGGCCTGCGCATACTAGTGAGTGTTTATTGTTAGAAATAAGGACATTTCAAACCACTAGCAATTGATTTCCCTTACAATTTTTCCAGGCTTTGATGCTCATGGGTATGCCAAGTTGTCCGAGAGCATTGATATGAGGATGCAAGTGTCTCACTAACCATTGAGTGATAAACAGCAGTCGGTATATACGTAAAGCGCGATAACCTCCGAGGAGATCTAAGGCCGAGCTTTTCTTCCAATTTGCGTCGTGCTCCTCTTGATTTTTCCCTACAAATTGGCCGGACGGGACCTACATGTTTTATGCCGACTCCGAACGGCATCTGCAAGGCAGATGAGTTTTCACTGAGAGCTTTTCATGGCAGAAATACAATCGGAGCGCTTGCCAGACACTGCCGAGGGGCGACCCCGCTTAGAAAAATTTTCTTCTAATTGAAAAATCTTATTTCTAAAATTTTGATGTTGCTTTGCCCGGGAGTTGAACCCAGGGCATACGGTGTGATAGGCGGAGCACGATACCATCGCACCACGGTGGCCGCCGCTCGGTATATACAGCGGACATTAAAAATGGGAACAAATGTCTCAAGACGCAAATTTATCTAACCACAAACATGACCTAACTTTAAGAATTTAGTAACTAGAACTATTAGAATTCCAGCACAATAACGGCCACAGGCCCAGGCCCAAAGGTCGATGAGCTATGCAATAAAATAAACGGCTACCTCCCTGACCTCTCCAGTTTTTTCGCCTCGCGAAACCTGTCATTATCACCGACTAAATCTTCTGTGACCTTATTTACAACATGGACGTCCCAAATGTCGACCATTTTGAACATCCACGTCGATGGCACTACGCTACCGACTGTCCTACACCCCAAAATCTTGGGTGTGACGTTTGATCAGGGTCTACATTTTGGTGAGCACGCAGCCGCAATTGTTCCGAGAATTCAGAGCCGTAACAAAATCCTCAAATCTTTCGCTGGCAGTACCTGTGGAAAAGATAAAGAAACGGTCATGACTACATACAAAGCAATTAGCCAGCCGATTACGTGCTACGCGTCACCCATATGGGCGCCAAGCCTAAAAATTACCCACTGGAAGAAGCTACAGGCCTGCCAAAATACTGCTCTCAGAATTGCCACGGGCTGTCTTCTTATGTCCCCAGAACACCATCTGCATAATGAGGCGAGAATACTCCCCATCAGGGATAGAAATGAGATGCTGACCAAACAGTTCCTGTTGAATACCCAGAAACCTGGGCATCCCAACAGACATCTGATTGATGAACCAGCACCGCCTAGGGGCTTAAGGAGTCATCTCCGTAAGCATTTTGAGAAAATACGGCACCTGAGAACCCAGCCGTATGAAGTGAAAAAACACAAGCAGGTCCTTGGTGAATTCCATAAACAGGCGTCGGACTTTTATGCCGGGAATTGCCCGGTGAATCCAGTACTTAACGAAAATTATCCAAAACTTGCGGAAGAGGAACGCATACTCCCCAGGGAAACGCGTGTCACTCTTGCTCAACTTCGTTCTGGATACTGTAACAGGTTAAACTCTTACCTATCCAGAATCAACCCCGACATACCAAATGTATGCCCCGCCTGCAATGTGTCCCCACATGACACCAACCATCTCTTTAATTGTAATGTGGAACCAACGCCTCTAACACCCCTTTCCTTATGGTACACCCCTGTTGAAACAGCAAGTTTCCTTGGACTCCCGTTAGAGGGTATTGATGACAATTTGTGATCGGTCGCGGCTGTTAGGTGGGGCGAAGCATTGCTACAACAACAAATTTGGAATTCTAGCCGCCAAATTCCAAACTTCGCTAACGCTTAAACTCCATCGTCAAAAATACCTAAAACAGTATAAAATGCGCAGAAAAGTATGCAACATTTAATAACATATCTTACGACCTGGAATTTGGGCGCTGTATCGCAACAAATATTCCACCACCGCTTTCCCATATACTTACAATTGTTCCTTCTGGTAACAGGACACCCCCAAAAGAGATTTAATTTTAAATTCGACAAAACTGTCAGCTCTTCGCTATTTCTTATTGCATACATTTAGGCGTGCGGCATAATTTCTTATGACAATGCAATGACAATTTGTGAAGGTGTATAATTTGTAAATACCTATAGAGTTTGGTAAATAATCACTAATGCATGAGGGTTGCACTGCATGCCGGCAAAGCTTGCAGGCAATATGCAAATTTACAAAATTGACTTGAATTTCAGCTTGATTTGATTTTATTCAATTTGCCCGTGATTGTTGGGTGAAGGCGGAGAATGCCAGAGGATTATAGAGATCTTTTATATGCGACGCATAAATTTAATAAAAACAATACGTTTATGCAAGTTGAAGGAAGAGGCCAGCATTCTTGATGTATGTAGAAATGACAGCTAACGAGTGAAGTGAATAATTCGTTAAGAGCAAGAATGACAGCTGTTATGGGTATGAATGAGATTGCTTAGATATATGCGCGCAACATTTTATGTGTTTAGCAACATGTTGCTACAGAGTTATGTAGAGAGGAAAGTTATTTTTTTGATGTAAGATAAACCAATCTATAGTCGAAAATGATTTCACTTATCCCAGTTGAAATAGCTTGAGCTATCTACATGTTGATAATTAATCTAATTTTGTTTCGGGTGCTTACTTTGTTCGTAACGATAACCTGCAGTCCATTACAGCAGAAATATTCTTCTTACCCAGTCATGAACAAACGCTTGAGTGTCTTTTCAGATACATGGTGGGAATATTTAAGCTCCCACCACTAAATTTTATTCTGCTATAGAGATGTTTTTCGAGAGTAAGCCAAACATATTATATTTTAGTTTTCCCTTGCGCTCAGTCGTCCAAAAGCAACGATGTTATGTACTCGGGCTTTCACATAATTTGTCTGTTTGACCATATTTAAATTCTAGTTCTTTTGAGTGCACAGGCAAGCGTGGATGCCACCCGTTAGCAGCGCACTCAGGCCTATTGGAAAAAGCAGCTAGAAAGACGAATGTTACGCTGTAAACCCTTGACGCCAGTATTTGTAAGCAGACCTAACCATTCTAGAAGTAGAGCATTAAACTTGAAGTTCTGTGCTTTTCGTCGACTTTTAAACTTCTAAAGTGTTGCCGGGTTCTTTCCGTGTGCCTTTCTGTGTGCTTCTTCCAAGGCGGAGCCCAGTTGAAAGCAGTACAATGGTAGATACTTCGTTCCTCATTACGATCCTAGGTCGGCTAAACTGAGTTGACATTTAGAAGATTTGGCTTCTTCGTACCTTGCTTTGTCAATTAATTTGCCATACAGTCTACCGATAACCCAGAAGAGATGATGTTTCTTATCTTAACAACCGCTTGTGTGAGATATACATATACTATATATACCACCGATCTATACAATTTTTTCAGACAACAATTAATGCTATATATGTACCTAAGCATTCGGTGAAATTTGAAGCCTCTAGCAGCAATTACGAAAAGTTCCTTATCTGAACATTCGGTTGTGGGGGATATATGCTGTATTATCCATTTTTTACACAATAATATTTACAATATATGAAAGCACATGGTGAAGTTTGAAGCTTCAGTCTGATAAATTGAGGACGATATGGGGGATATATGCTATAGTAGTCCGATCCGGCCGGTTCCGACAAATGTCTAATCGAACACCTAAATATACCCGCTCACCAAATTTTATCAAGATATCTCAAAAATTGAGGGACTAGTATGCATGCAAACAGACATAGGGCTAAATGAACTCAGCTCTTCATCCTGATCATTTCGGCATACTTATTGGTGGGTTCTGTTCTCCTTTAAGGACTTACAATTTTGAGATTCATCTCGAAGTTAATATACCATTTGATTTTCATGAAAGGTATAAAAAATAAACCCTCGAGAAATCGCGGAGTTTTTTGGCGGGTCATTTGCGGGTAATTTATCGGATACCTTGGGGATACTTCCGGGGTCCTTTGGGATAAATTTTTGTGGTTTTTCGCGATCCTCCTGGGGTTTTTCGGGGTCATTTCTGGATGGTTTTTGAGACTCCCTCGGGGTCCTCCCGGGGTCATTTGGTGGTCATTTCGGGATGGTTTTGGGGACTCATTCGTGGTCATTTGGGGGTCATTCCGGGATGGTTTTGTGAACTCCCTCTGGGTCCTTCCATGGTCATTTGGGGTCGTTCCGGTATATTTTTGGATACTCTCTCGGACTCACTTGGGGGCATTCCAGGATGGCTTTGGGGACTCCCATGGGGTCCTCCCGGGGCATTTGGGCGTCATTCCGGGATGGTTTTCATTTCGTGATAATTTAGGGACTCCCCCATAATCATTTTGGGATAATTTCGGGATCTGCTCGGAACCCTTACGGGATCCTGGAACCCACGCGAAATTTCTATGGACCCTTTAGGAGATCGTCAAGATGTATATTTCGAAAACTCAGAAAAGGAGAGACCGCGGTGATGGGCCCTTAACTTCTTACGTTCTTCGTTTTTTTTTTTTTTAATTTTAGAAACCAATTTTTTCTCAGAAAAGCCTTATATGTATGTATTTATAAATGGGATCTATAATTCATGTATTATTTAAAAAAAATTTATGTACAGATACTAACGGTTTACTATATCGGTGGCGTCGGCAGCGCGCCGGTTTATGCCGGTGTTCTTACTTTAAAAACCTTGATTTTTCTATTTAAAAAAATTATATTTAGGAAAGATCTTGTTTGTATGAATGAGAAGAAATCAACGTTTTGGCCATTTCGGAAAGATGCGGGGTTTTTGCCTCAAAGTATCGAGGACCGTTCAAAAATTGCAAGGGAAGCTCTTTGCGGAGGGACTGTCCTGCATTCACTTAATCCAGGAAGGCTTCGAACCTATTCGAGGTTAACTGGTACTTCTGCGTCTGCCTTAAAAAAATTTAATACTTAAAATGGTTAAGGTTTAGTTTTTATGTCTCGCACAAAGCGTAGTTTCGCAGAAGGAGATGTTCTGGTATAACTCTTAATACTCGGTGTAGACACGATTTCTCTAAATTATTTGTGGCCCCTTGCTGGTCACACACAAAGCTTTGACACTTACGTTTGCTATTAATGGCGGTTTAATACTCATGGCTCACAGTTTTAACGACTAAAACCAACTCTGGCCTATTGTTGATCGCGGCAAAAGGCGTCTTTAGTTTTTTCGGGTGTTTTAAGAGCTATGATTCCCGATTTGCGAACAGTAGTAATCCTGTCCACAACCAGTCACTACCACGCCTCCTTGCCCTCACACCACATGCCTGCTCAGAAGCTGTAGGACTGCCACTCCGAACTCATACCTTCGTGGACGTCACTTTCCTATAAGCACTAGGCGTAACTCCGAAGGCTTTCTGATTGATTTTTTTTTGTCGCCCTTTATGGGAATAAGTTCAAACCATTTTTACAAGAAATTGGGCGCCCTATTTATTATTACCCGTTTACCCCTGTGACCCTGGGAAGGAGCCCGAGTGAGTCCCCAAAAACATCCAGGAATGACCACGGGAGCATTTCGAGGGTGTCCTCAAAACCATCCAGGAATGACTCCAAAATTACCCCGAAGGAGTCCCCAAAATCATTCAGGAATGAAACCAAAATGACCCCGAGGGAGTCCAAAAAAATCCAGGACCCCACATAACTTCGGGAGGACAGCGAGGAATCCTCAAAACCATCCCGGAATGACCCCCAAAAGACGCTGAGAGAGCCCCAAAAACTTCCCGGAATGACCCCCAAATGACCCCGAAGGAGGCCCCTAAATCTTCCAGTAATGACCCCAAGTGCCCCGTGGGTGTCCTAAAAAGATCCCAGAACGAACCCCAAGTGACCCCGGCGGACTCCGAGATAGTCCCCAAATTAGCCCGCGGGAGTACCCAAAAAGATCTCGGAACGACCCCCAAATGACCCTGAGGGAGTCCCAAAAAAGATCCCGAAAGGACCCCCAAATGACCCCGGTAGGACCCAGAGAGAGCCCCCAAAACCATCCCGTAATGAACCCCAATTGACCCCGAGAACCACAAGAACCACAGGAGGATCGCTAAGGGGCCCCTGGAATGGACCTCAAAAGAACCCGGGAGGATCCCCAGGGTGTCCCAGAAACTACCTCCAAATGATTTCCAAAAAGCCCCACGAATACTACCCAAAATTATATCAATATTACCCTCCGAAGCTACAGAGCTACACGGGTACTGGTTACGCATATGGGTATATTTTCAGGGCATCTCGAGGGTTTATTTTTGTTTTTTTTTTTTTGAATAATTAAATAAAAATTCAAATTTTATTAGTATTCCATATTTTTTAAATAATGAATAGTAACTCAACTCTTTATTCAAAATTTACAAAAATAAGAATGACCGATTATCATCACTCAGAATATTTTAAATAATGATAAAATGTTATTCATTATTCAAGAAATGCTTGAATAAAAGATAATTTGTTATCATCATTCAAGTTTTCTTGAATCGTCTATCGTTATTCAAATTTGTTGATAACGCCCATCCCTGTTTGGGACACATATTACATACATGAATAGAAAGCGACATATGAAAAATCGCCGCCAGGTGGCGCAAAGATCGAGATATTATAAATACTCGTTGTTTAAGCGACTTAAACTATGAACATTTTTCGTTCGTTTGTTTCAGTAGCCATTGAGTGTGCTTGTAATTCTCAACTGGTTAGTGAAATATTCTAAAGACATAGTTTGAGTTTTTTAATTAAAATCGAGGTTCTTCGGATGGTGTGCTAATACATCAGAGCCCAGTGCTCGCCTCCATATCACACTTTGAACGGGTTCTTCAAATAGAAGATGAGGTGGCTCATTAGAGCGAAACCTCAGAGTGCCCAACGCTCGCCCCAAATTAAATAAATAGAGGTTTTTCTTGTAGAAAATGGGGTGCCAATACCTCAGAGCCGTCCCGTGCTCGCCTCCATATCACATTTTAAAGGGTTCTTCAAATAGAGGATGAGGTGGCTCAGTAGAGCGAAGCCTCAGAGCCCCCAGTGCTCGCCCCCAAATTAAATAAATAAAAGGTGTACTGATGCTATGCATCCTCCCATGACTTAAACACACCAATAACATTAAAACTACCCAACTTAATAAACTGAATCCCTTAAAATAAACACAAATAAATAAATAAAGGTGTACTGATGCTATGCATCCTCCCATGACTTAAATACACCAATAACACTAAAACTACCCAACTCAATAAATGGAATACATTAAATCAAAAACCCCATAAACTCAATACAGTCCATTAATAATAATAATTTATAAATTAAAAAAAAGGAATGCTTGGTGGGAGTTGAACCCGCAACCCCGGGCGTTTGGTCGGGTACGTCAGCCACTGTGCCACGACTCATACGCTTACAAGCACATAAAATTACTCATTTATAATTCTTATTAAACTGCTTGCCCTCAATTGCCCAAAGCTTAGACACTCGTATTTGTGGTCCGATTTGGAACAAATATTACATACAGTCCGGTAGAAGTGACATCAAAATACTTTGGAGTTTGAGGATGTACAAGCATACGTGGCGCTGGGTCGAGTAAAGTCTTTGGAAGGATTATGTATTGAGGACTTCGATTGTAACAAATTTTCAGGAAAGAGTCCTTGTAATAATGATTCACTAAATGAACTAAATCCAATGAAAAACAAGTAAGGAAGGCTAAGTTCGGGTGTAACCGAACATTTTATACACAGATGAGAGCTTTGGAGACAAAATAAGGGAAAATCACCATTTAGCAAAATGAACCTAGGGTAACCCTGGAATGTGTTTGTATGACATGTGTATCAAATGAAAGGTGTTAATGATTATTTAAAACGTAGTGGGCCTTAGTTCTATAGGTGGACGCCTTTTCGAGATATCGCAATAAGGGTGGCCTAGGGGTGGCTCTAGAATGTGTTTGTACGATATGGGTATCAAATTAAAAGTATTAATGAGGGTTTTAAAAGGGAGTAGCCCTTAGTTGTATATGTGAAGGCGTTTTCGAGATATCGACCAAAATGTGGACCAGGGTGACCCAGAACATCTTCTGTCGGGTACCGCTAATTTATTTATATATTTCATACCTCGAAGAGTATTCCTGCCAAGATTCCAACGGCTTTTGATTTCGCTCTGCAGAACTTTTTCATTGTCTTCTACTCAATATTGTCACGGATATTAGCATCACTAAGCTATACCATAACTAAGGCGATGCTAAGGCCATGGTAAGCGGTATTTACGTCAATAATCAAATCATGTATACACACATATAAGCAGCCGAGAGATGTCACACACCGATGCATTTACTTATACGCCTATGTGTGTGCGAGAGACTGTAAACTACAAACTCACATACATCTGAGAGACGATGAAAAGTAGAAAATTGTAAACAAGTAGAAACTATATGAGAACTATAAACACTCGAAATAGTTGGTAAGTTCTGGAAATAGAAGAGCCTAGATGTATGCAGCGTAAACTATAAAAGTGGCGCAAGCGAGTAAAAAGTAATTCAGTTTGAGCTATCAATCAGTTTGATTAAGCACGCGATCTGGCGGCAAATAGTAGATTTTCATTTGAGTTATCAGTCAGTTTGGTTATTAAGCCAGCGAGTAGCAAAGTATAAGTGTTATTGTGAAGTACTTTAATAAAGGCCATTTTTCTATTATTCAATATTGGAGTTATTTATTCAACAGTTTAGTGATTCGAACTTAGCAGAGGATTGCAAATAGGAGGATTTGCAAGTAAATTCTTTACAATATGGTAGGTGTCACACCCATTTTACAAAGTTTTTTCTAAAGTTATATTTTGCGTCAATAAACCAATCCAATTACCATGTTTCATCTCGTTTTTCATATTTGGTATATAACTATGGCATTTCATAGTCGGATTTCGGCCATTTTTCACACCAATACAAAGTGAGTTCAGATAAGTACGTGAACTGAGTTTAGTAAAGGACAGACGGTCGACCGTGTATAAAAACAGGGCGTGGCTTCAACCGATTTCGCCCTTTTTCATAGAAATAAGTTACCGTCCTAGAATCTAAACCCCTACCAAATTTCACAAGGATTGGTAAATTTTTGTTCGACTTATGGCATTAAAAGTATCCTAGACAAATTAAATGAAAAAGGGCGGAGCCACGTCCATTTTTAAAAATTTTCTTTTATTTTTGTATTTTGTTGCACCATATCATTACTGGAGTCGAATGTTGACATAATTTACTTTTATACTGTAAAGATATTAAATTTTTTGTTAAAATTTGACTTAAAAAAAAATTTTTTTAAAAGTGGGCGTGTTCGTCAACCGATATTGCTAATTTTTATTTAGCACACATACAGTAATAGGAGTAACGTGCCTACCAAATTTCATCATGATATCTACAACAACTGCCAAATTACAGCTTGCAAAACTTTTAAATTACCTTCTTTTAAAAGTGGGCGGTGCCACGCCCATTGTCCAAAATTTTTCTAATTTTCTATTTTGCGTCATAAGGTCAACGCACCTACCAAGTTTCATCGCTTTATCCATCTTTGGTAATGAATTATTGCACTTTTTCGGTTTTTAGAAATTTTCGATATCGAAAAAGTGGGCGTGGTTGTAGTCCGATTTCGTTCATTTTAAATGGCGATCTGAGGGGAGCACCCAGGCAATACATACCAAATTTCATCAAGATACCTCAAAATTTACTCAAGTTATCGTGTTAACAGACGGACGGACGGACGGACATGGCTAAATGAATTTCTTTTTTCACCCAGATCATTTTGATATATAGAAGTCTATATCTATATCGATTAGTATATGCCGTTACACGGATTACCGTTATGCGAATAAAGTTTATATACTCTGTGAGATCTGCCCAGCTGAGTATAATAATAGGGAATTAAATAAAGACTTAAAACTTGAAAATAAAATAATTAACAAAAAAAATTTATGTTGAACAGTTTTATTGAAAACAATACTTACATCAAGTAATAATAATACTAATAAGGCAGGTCTATCGCGTTGATCAGACAATTAAATAAAAGCGTTCAACGCGTCAAATATCTATAGATAGTCATAAGTAAGACCAACTGAACCTTAATCAGCTTATGCTACGCCTTACATTTTTAGAAAGCTATGATTTAAGTTTGATCTCACAGCCTAAGGCATATGCATGCGTCACACTTTAATTGAATACAACAAATTTTTTTTTTTAAATCGCAATTATAAACATTTATTTATAGATAACATTTCAATTCTGGGGCATTGAATTTCGTAGCACTAAATTTATAAAAGCGCGAACATTTGCATTAGTTATTTTTGTAAATGTAGTCGGAAAATAGGGGTAACGGGCTACCCCACCTGATACCACACCACAAAGTTTTCCATTCACAACAGCCGGGGCACCAGAATCTCCCCGACACGTATCAGCTTCCTCATTTCTAGCACAATACATTGATTCTGTTAAATCATGCCCTTCCGTCTGTAAAAGAGCCGCACATTCGTTGTCTTCTATTATATACATGACAGTAGATTGGAGTATAGGCGAAATGTCGCTGCTGTCCGGAATTGTGCAACCCCATCCACTAACTTCAATTTCTGTGCGCGGGTCTAATGTAGCTTCGAAAATTGGTATTGTTTTTATTGTACTACGCTCGTAAAAGGGCTCACACACTTTAATGACAGCTAAATCGTTATGCAATGTTTCGTAACTAAAACCAGGTGCAACATATATATCCTCTCCAACGCGTACTTGTCCAGTTTCTTGTGCATCACGTATATCGGTTACTCCAGCTGCAACACGGAGGAGATCAGCCCTTAAACCACTAAAGGAATGCGCAGCTGTTACGACCAGCTGCAGAGTGATTAAAGAACCCATGCAAGCATATCCGAAGGTATCATTTATTGATACCAAATGTGGGTTACGCTGTATACTCGAATCAATGCCACCAACGATGCGATACTGCGAATTCGCAATAGTCAAAATGTAGAGAAGGACGAAAATCAAGATAGCGAAAGAACTGCGGAAATACATTTCAGTTTAAGACTCCGTCAATTGTTAAGTTTAAAGTGAAGCATGTTAAATTTTCTAGGCGCTATTTATACAAAATTTTGTTGTCTGAATAAAAAACCAACAAAAGCCGGAATAAGAACAGTTTTTAATCAAGGTTAAATGAATTGAAGTAAATGCTAATTAGTTTATTCCGTTGGCCATTTGTGCACAGCTGAGAAAGTTTTTGATAAAATTTCAAGTATAATAAAAATAGAACAAACAGCTTTTGTTCTATCAAACTAACTAAAGAAAATTTCGTGGTAGTTGTTGATTTTTAAATACGTAAGCATATTAACAATTGAATAGATTTATTAATTGAGAACGATTATGCGATATGTGTACAATAACTGTATTTTTAATGAATAAATAAAGAAAAGTACAAAGGCACACTTAATTAGTTCTGTTTTCAAACTGCTAATACGTTAGGCGTAGCATAACCTTATTAAGGTTCAGTTGGTCTTACTTATGACCAGGGCCGTAGAGAGAAAATCCGGGGCCGGCACTAAACAATTTACGGACCCCCTATAAAAAATCCACTAATACATTTGATTAACTTGAATTAATGACGTCTCATTCGTGAATTATTATTGATGGATTACTTCAAACAAATTTTTGCCACATCAACTATATAATTTTTGGACTGTATTTGTATGACGTGGGTTTCAAATGGAAGGTATTAAAGAATATTTTAAAAGGGAGTGCGCCCTAGTTCTATACGTGGACGCCATTTCGGGATATCGCCATAAATGTGGAACAGGAGTGACTCTAGAATTTGTTTGTACGATATGGAATTCAAATGAAAGGTGTTAATGATTATTTGAAATGGGAGTCGAGATATCGACCATAATGTGGACCAGGCTGACCCAGAACATCATCTGTCGGGTACCGCTAATTTATTTATATATGCCATACCACGAACAGTATTCCTGCCAAGATTCCAAGAGCTTTTGATTTAGCCCTGCAGAACTTTTTCATTTTCTTCTACTTAATATGGTAGGTGTCACACCCATTTTCCAAAGTATTTTCTAAAGTTATATTTTGCGTCAATAAACCAATCCAATTACATTGTTTCATCCCTTTTTTCATATTTGGTATAGAATTATGGCATTTTTTTTTTCATTTTTCGTAATTTTCGATATCGAAAAGTGGTCGTGGTCATAGTCGGATTTCGGCCATTTTTTATACCAATATAAAGTGAGTACAGATAAGTACGTGAACTAAGTTTAGTAAAGATATATCGAGTTTTGCTCAAGTTATCGTGTTAACGGCAGAGCGGAAGGACAGACCGTCGACTGTGTATGAAAACTGGGCGTGGCTTCAACCGGATTTCATTTTATCGTCATAGAGCCTATCTGCCTACCAAATTTCACAACGATTGGTAAATTTTTGTTCGACTTATGGCATTAAAAATATCCTACACAAATTAAATGAAAAAGGGCGGAACCACGCCCATTTAGAAATTTTCTTTTATTTTTGTATTTTGTTGCACCATGTCATTACTGGAGTTGAATGTTGACATAATTTACTTATATGCTGTAAAGATATTAAATATTTTGTTAAAATTTGACTTTTTAAAAAAATTTTTTTTTAAAAGTGGGCGTGTTCGTCATGCGATTTTGCTAATTTTTATTTGGCACACATATAGTAATAGGAGTAACGTGCCTGCCACAATTCATCATGATATCTTCAACAACTGCCAAATTACAGCTTGAAAAACTTTTAAATTTCCTGATTTTAAAAGTGGGCGTTTCCACGCCCATTGTCCAAAATTTTACTAATTTTCTATTTTGCGTCATAAGGTCAACGCAACTACCAAGTTTCATCGCTTTATTCTTTTTTCGCCCAGATCATTTTGATATATAGAAGTCTATATCTATCTCGATTAGTTTATGCCGTTACGGATTACTGTTATGCGAACAAAGTGAATATACTCTGTGAGCTCTGCTCAGCTGAGTACAATTAACACAGAATATTTACTATTTATACTGTTTTATTGTAACGTAGAAATAAAATTCTCTTTTAACAGCCACATATTGTTCCAAATAATCTTTTCTAGTAATTTGGTAACATTTTAATACATTTCTGATAAATATAATGATGATTATAAATTTCAATTATTCCATATAGAAGGTTCGGATATCAAAGAGTGGCTTTTCTTGCTTTTTTCCAAAATTTGTATAATAATATCAAAATTTAACTGTCTTGCCAAAACGAATTAAACACAAGGCTTGGCAAGTCCTAAAACTCGCTCTTGAGATGAACACGATCTATGAAAGGTTTTGGTTCTTGCAAGGACGCTGAAGGAACGTTGTGCACTAGCTCCAGTGACAGGTATAGTGCAAAATATACGTAAAACAACACAAATGTTGGGGAAAATTGTATACAGATTTTGAACATAGATGGCATTTAGCAATTCCAACGGTGGCAGACCTTTATCAAAATTTGCTTCGTAAATTTGTTTCAAGTGAATTATTTCGCATTCTAAGCGTTGAGAAATATCCGACTTGTATTTTTCGACAAATTTTGCTGCGCTCGCCCGAACCGTAGTTTCATCCATGTCTTCAAATTGCCACAAAAAGGAAAACGTCTCGCTCAAATTTCTCATAGCTGCAAATCGTTCAGTAATGCCAGTGATTGCCGAATCACGATCACCAGGAATGTATTGTTTTTCAAAACAGACTGTGAATCATCCATAATTATCGCATTTAAATTATCTTCAGAACGTCTTTTGGGTTTTCTCTTTCGAATGTATGGAAACTTTGGCGAGATGTTCAACTGAATAGCAACTGTTTTGCATTCGTTTCAAATTCTTTCCCATTGGTTCCTGATTAAATTCAAATCAGCTAATAAGGCATCTGGATGTCAGACCTGAATATCTATGGTGGCGTTTCTAGCTTGGAGCACCATGTTTCTTTCATTAATGGTAGTCAGTATTTTGAACCAAATTGAGGACAGCAAGATACATTCGAACTTGTTGATGTACTTGAGAATGCCGCTAGCATCTCCGTATGCTTGCGCAGTCAAATTTGGCTTTTGTCTGAAACCCTATGAAGAGAGCTCGGTACATTTTTTTGAGGATGTCCCATCGTTGTGAAGTGCTGCTGGAAATAGTAAAAGATTTTTGTACAACTCCAAAGAAAGTAATTACAGCCGTACAACATTCTGCAGCATCAACACCACATAAACTGAGACTGTGGGTTGCACAAGGCGAGTAATCAGCATTCGAGTTTTTGTCGAGAATGTGACGTTGTGCTCCGCTGTAAGCTCCTTTCATATTGGCGTCGTTATCGTACCCTTGTGCACGACAACCTTTTAATGGGATTTCGTGTTTACCTAGAGTATGGCAAATTAGATCAGCGATTTTCTGAGCAGTTTTTGGTTACAATTCACGAAAGCCAAAAACCGTTCTTGAATTGTAAAATTTGTTGCTTTCGAATTGAGATGGAGTTAGCGCAAAATGAACATAGTTAACGTGACTAGCATCAGGCATAGCATCAACGATAATAGCAAAATACTTGGCTTTGTTTCCTTGATCTATTATAGTTTCCCTCAAGTGCTTTGCACAAATTTCTATAAATTCGTTCCGAATGTCTGGGGAAAGATAGTGAACTTGTAAACGGTTGTGCTGCTGTTGTGAAATCCTAACTTTCTCCAAATGATCTCTAAGTATCGGATCATAATGGCTTATGAGATTTTAGATGCCCAAAAAATTTCCATTGTTTCGTTCACCAAGATATATACTTTCGCCGTTAAAAGCTAGGCCTCTTTCACCCAAAAATAAAATAGTGTCCAAAATTCTATATAAAATTTCTTTCCATTTTTGAGTTTCAGTGATTAGCTGTTCATTGATAACTGTATCAATTGCAGCCTCCTTTTGAATTAACTTTTGTAAAGATCGCCATTGAATATAACATTTAATGTGATCTTGAGTATTTTCGTGTGATGGCAGTTTATCGTATAGCTTCTTCCATACCTGGAATTTCGAATATCCGGCAGGACAACAAATTCTAGGTCGATTTAAAGTATTGGTGCTTAACAGACGACATGGTAAGCAATAAAAAGCATTGCTAATGGCACCATACACCAACCAGTCACGCTTCACTTTCTCTCCATTTGGCAAGATTCTGTTTAATAACGAGGCAGGAAATGCCTCCTCATGACAATCACGTGTAAAAATACCAGGACTCTTGATAACCTAGACAAATTATTTCGTTGATTTCTTCAGATCGCAAAAACTCATTATTCACGGTACCAATATCGAAGTCGTTTAAATAATCAGGACTTTGATACAGAGTTGGTGGTATTGTTGGAAGACTTTTTGTCTCGTTCGCATACTTCTAGGCGTTTCTATCTTCTAGAATTTACTACTTCTTTACCTTAACTCATCAGCTATAACTACAGATGCACGTTTATAGCTTCTCGCATAGCCATATGCGCGTGTATATGTGAGTGATACTTCCACCGATGATTGCCTACTTTTGGGAGTATCTCAGATATATGCATGTATTTGTGCGTTTCTCTCCGCTGCTTGTATGGACATATGTGTAGACATAATGATCAATTTATTTACGTACATACAAGTGTGGCAGCTTCCTTTATTGTTGTTGTTGCTTTATTTACCTAGTATCAGAGTAGTGATGTGAGTATCACTTAGTGTCACTAATATTCGTCACAGTATTATTATTACTTAATGTAAGCAGATATTATTTTCAATAAAACTGTTTAACTAAAAAAATTTTAAATGATCTTATTAAACGGTTTTATTTAGCTTGACTTGACGGGCCGGCCGTTGTGAACGAAATTTGTAATTAAAATTTAAGTAACTTTACGATAAGCTACAAGCTTAACGCTTGGAATATAGTTCAGAACCCGATGACAATGCACTGCGCATGGATCGAAATATTTCATAAAATCGTATTTATGGTCCGATTTCGAACACATATTACATATATGAATAGAGAGCGACATATGACAAAAATCGCCGCCAGGTGGCGCAAGGATCGAGATATTAAAAAAAATCGTAATTGTGGTCCGATTTGGCTCAGATTTGGAACAAATATTACATATAGTCCGGTAGAAGTGACATCAAAATACTTAGGAGTTCGGGGATGGCAAGCATACGTGGCACTGAGTCGAGTAAAGTCTTTGGAAGGATTATGTATTGAAGAGTTAGATTGTAACAAATTGTCAGGAAATAGTCCTAGTAATAACGAATCACTATATGAACTAAATAGAATGAGAAATGGTAGGAAATTAAATAAAGACTTAAAACTTGAAAATAAAGTAATTTAAAAAAATTTAAATTGAACGGTTTTATTGAAAACAATACTTATATCAAGTAATAATAATACTAAAAGGTAGAAAATAATTAGGTAGGTACTAGTCATCACTTACTTACTTACTTAATGGGCGCTTAACCATCTAAACGGTTATGGCCGTCCAACAAGGCGCGCCAGTCGCTCCTTCTCTCCGCCAACTGGCGCCAATTAGTCACACCAAGGGAGTTTAAATCGTTTTCCACCTGCTCCTTCCAACGGAGTGGGGACCGCCATCTACCCCTGCTTCCATAGACGGGTTCCGATAGAAACACTTTCTTGGCCGGAGCATCATCTAGTAATCACACTCCTCATCAATCTAGGGTGTTGATCAGACAATAAATTAAAAACTTTGGGCGCGTGTATAAAAACAAACAAAAGTCGTTTCCTCTAAATCTGAGGTATAAGAATAGATTTTAATCAAGGTTAAATGAATTGAAGTAAATGCTAATTAGTTTATTCCGTTGGCCATTTGTGCACAGCTGAGAAAGTTTTTGATAAAATTTCAAGTATAATAAAAATTGAACAAACAGCTTTTGTTCTATCAAACTAACTAAAGAAAATTTCGTGGTAGTTGTTTATTTTTAAATACGTAAGCATTTTACAATTGAATAGATTCATTAATTTGAGAACGATTATGCAATATGTGTACAATAACTGTATTTTTAATGAATAAATAGAGAAAATTACAAAGGCACACTTAATTAGTTCTATCTGTTTTCAAAGTGCTAATATGTGAGGCGTTGCATAACCTGATTAAGGTTCAGTTGGTCTTACTTAGGACTATCAATAGAAATTTGTCGCGTTCAACGCTTTTATTTAATGGTCTGATCAACGCCCTAGACTGATGAGGAGTGTGATGACTAGTACCTAGGACCTACCTTATTATTTTGTAGCTTTGGTATTATTATTACTTGATGTAAGTATTGTTTTCAATAAATCCGTTAACTTAAGATTTTCTTTTTTAATTACTTTATTGTACATCGCACTTTACGAGTACTTGGTACTCACGCCAAAAATTCCTTCAACTTATAACGAACATCTTCCTCTCCACCTATTATCGGACAAATGCTAACGAGTATCTCTTACCAACCGCACTTTATTTCCGTTGATTGTAACCCATGCGACTTGTTACCATTAACAAGATATCTCTTTAAGGCCAGACGAATTTCATGTTTCCCCCCCAATTGTAGTAATGAAATACTAAAATAAATCCAATAAATTACAATACACACGTCAAAAATGTAATAAACCCACACACACGCTAAAAACGCCATGCCGAATCCAAATATTCAACCCTCTCAAATGATACATTCAATACCATAAAAATATTAACCCAAAAAACTCTAATCGTAAAACACAGAGATGGAGATATTCGGCTCAAACAGAAACAACCCACCGATTTAGAAGATATCGTCAACACATTTTTGGCAAAAATAGAATTAGGTATTCCTACAAATATGCAACAAATCGAGTTAAAGCTATACATTAGAGAAGTGCGGGCAGGTCGAGTGTAGCTACATAGCTTTTTATTTCAAAAGCAATTGGGGAGTCAGCTTTAGAGGAAAGCTTGATGCACAACCACGTACTTGCTTCGACAGGTAATTAGGGATGATGCGAATGTTCGCACTCGTATTCACAATAATTAAAGCGGAACTTTGTGAAGTTACAGCATTCGGTGAACTTTTCACTCTTACCTCTATCGTAAAAAACGACAGTGGGGTATACATTTAAGGATGAACGGAAGAAGAATAAACTGTGCGGAATGTGACCCCACCCAGAGCATTCACAATGAAATGTAAATCGCTGCATATAATAAATGTACAGATTAACCAGATTACTTCCTAGTGGAACGAACCATATGTGCTTTCTGATGAAGCTGAGTATGATTGAAAGATCCAATTTCTCAACCTCTGTCGAAAAATCGCCAGACCAGAAATCTGATTCGTCTTGTTTGCAGTCATGGACATCGGCAGACAAAGTTGTGAATCGAGACATCTTCCCTCCTCATCCTGAGAACTTATGCAGCGGGAGCTTCTTGGTGTGCGCCAGCATTGGAGCATTGGTGCCATAGCGCAATGCGCTATGATAACACCACTGTTTATTCTCACTGCAGATTTGTTTAGCTTTCGAAGGAAGCTAGTTCTTCTCTAAAGATAAATAAACGGAAAATGCGCTTCACATCCTTGTTTCTTAAAAGAAATATCCTCGATCGAAAAGGATTGCTGTCTTGTGGCCCTCATAGACATTGAAGGAGCGTTGAGCAATATGAGCCCAGACGCCAATAACAACTCGCTAACGAATCTGGGTGTAAACAAGTTCCCAGAGGGACTGATTTATCAACCACTCAAAGGAAAGAAAAAAATGTCATTTTTGGGGAAGTCTGATAAAAAGTCAGAAGGGGTATAGCTCAGTGAAGTCTAGCTGCTGTAGAAATTGTAAAAGAAGATGAAGGGGACGAATTATTGGATCATTTCATTTGCAGCTGCACGGCGTTAAGTAGTGCCAGGCAGCTGAGATCTTCCTTTTTGTATAATCTAAGCCAGGTCGTAGAGTATGCGATAAAGGATTTCTATCCACCAGGTCCTCGAAATGGATAGAAAATGAGAGGTAATGGTGTATTTTTATGATAACACAATGGGCCGCCAGACAGTAGCCCGCGTTACTTATAAGATTGGTAGTCAAATACAATTTCGAGTGCATAATATCAGACCACAACCCATAGAAAAGCAATGACTATTATTTCAGAAATTAAATGGATCACGCCTAGTGAGAGCTCTTTGTATTATCTGCCAGGACCTGAATCCAAACCGAACTACACACCCACAACTACTACCGAAGCGTTAGTTTGATATCCGGCTCGGAATCTGCCGGTGCAAGTTATCACACATTCGCATTCGTTGATGTCTAATATTTCCCATTCGTAATATCCCAACTAGTTATTTAGGCAAGTTGCATGCGATGTTGTTGTTTTCCAATAATCGTTGCTTTCATTGTTTTGACAGTCTACAAGGACGTTTGCTTATTTAATTGTTGTTGTTTTTCGAGTGTCTGGTTGTTTGGAAACTGTGCGGTTTCCCTGCTTTTCCGGCTGTTTAGTGAATTTTACAAATGAAATTTTCTGCCTTCGATTTACCCCACGAGTGCAAAAACAAACAATCAAATTTCGGCAAGGGTGGAATTCGTTTTGAAATTTCACGTAATTATTTTATGCTGTTTGTGTCGATTTGGTTTTTATTCTATATACATATATATATATATATATATATATATATATATATATTTTTTTTTTTTTGAAGAACCTTTACATGTGTTTGCTATTTTGAGTGGGTGGTTGTTTTTTTTTATAATTTTGCATCTGCTGGGCTCTGTATTTATTTAAGTCGCTCTCAATTTGAGGGTGGATTTTTTTGGGCTCTAGATATGTATCTGAAAAGTGAAAGCCCGACACCTTAAAGACGCATTAAACTGCTACAAATAGCGCAAATTTTCTTTGGAAAAGAATATTTAAAATTTTTTATTGTTAAGTGATACTTTAGTAACGGGGAAATAGAGATGCCGGGTCTCTTGCGCCGCCAATTTCATTATAAAAAGAGATTTCTGCTTCGCCAAAAAAATACGGTAATGCAACGAGGTCAGACCAAAGAGTATGAACACACAACTCAGCGAACAGTCAAAGTAACGAACATAACTAATCATTAAATAGTTTGCCAGATCCCTGCAAAAATTGTTGGACCATGTGGTCCACTGGAGTACTTACCATTCTGCTCCACTGTAATGCAGCGATGGATCAACTCATGTTTCTACACGAACATGTTGTAAGCCGATTATTGCTCGTTTTTAACGATTGTAATCACTACACGATGTTTATTGGACTGTGGGTACTCCATGGATTACTCTGATGTAATGCGGAGCTTGAGTATATGGTCTGGTCCTAGGACATCGCAATGTTAATTGGACCATATTTTTTGTATGAATTGTGGTTAATTTTGGAGCACTCGCTTGGTCCATAGCGAGTACTCCATACATGCATGCATGGAGTACTCGCGATTTTTGCAGGGGATGTCATAATGTCATCTGAAAGCATCTCTGGGCCAAAAAAGGGGGAACAGTCTGAAACTTCACTTTCTGGGATCATCAAATTCGTAGTAGTGCTTAAGGCAGACAGAAGCAAATTCACTCGAATATGTCGAGATTGCTGCTATCGACACACACGCACATATCTGCTTGAAAATCTAGGCCGCAAAGTTCTTTTAAGTGTGCTAACGCTGTCATTGTGTGAGTTATCTCAAGAGAGAAGAGACTTGAGGCAAGGTACTGTTGTCTTAGTTGTGTTGGCAGTGCTTGGCCCCATTCACTCATCAAAGTTCTCTAGCGGAAGTCCATGAAACTAACAGTTTCAACAGGGTTGGACCTTAGGAATGTTGCTGTTAGGGGCGTAAGTTCAAAATTACATCTGAAAACATGTTTTGTGTCATGTACGGACACATAGCATTAAGGGCATATATTACGTATATCCGGATTGATTCTATACAAGTAAGAGTTTAACCTATTATAGTATGTAGACCGAAGTTGTGCCAGAGTGACTTGTGTCTCCTTTGGTAGTCTGCTTTCTTCTTCTGCAAAGGTTGGATACTGTATAATGATAAATGGGTTTAGCGGAAGCGACCTATCAAAAGTGTTTATCGATTCTGTGAGGTTTAGGCCCTTATGCGTATATGGATCAAATGGCGGGTTTCGCGTATTTTTGTTGTTGTTGTAGCGATAAGGAAACCCCTTAAAAGGGTTGCCCAAACAACCCGTTGAATCAATTTGGTATTGTAGTCGCCTCTTACACCAGGCACAGCTGCCGCGGATATATCTTAAGTCCCTTAACCTGTTGGGTGAGCTGGTGCCGGATCTTATCATGGTGTTTACGGAGATGTTTCTGTATCCCTTTTGGAGGCGTGGATAGATCAAGCAATTGTTTACTAGGGTGTCTATATTTGTTAAAGTTTAGCGAAAACTCTCTGTTCAGCATTCGTTTATGCTCTTTTATGTCGAGCTCTTTTGCCTCACTATGTAGATGATGTTCAGGGGACAGAAAACTACATCCCGTGGCAGTTTTGAGTGAAGATTTCTGGCTGACCTGCAGCCTTTTCCAGTGTGTGTTTTTTATACCAAGCTACCAGACTAGTGACGCGTGGCATACAAGCGACCTTTGTAAGTGGTTGGCAATACTTGTTTATGTTTTCCCCAAGTGCTGCAAATTACTTGAGGTTTTATTTTTGTGGTTTTGTACTTTAGATACAATTTTAGAGGCATGCGCTTGCAGATAAGAGTGTTAACGAACGTTACCTCTAAGATCTTTGGGTGACTGGCAGTCGGTAGCTTAGTGTCATTGACGTAAATGTCCAATATTTTCGTAATCTGTTCCTTCCACATTGTAAACAGAGTGGCCTTGCATTTTGTCGGTGATAGTGAACCAAAAAGAATGAGGATATATCTATTTATTTTAAAAACTGACTCGTCTATTTAAGGTTCAGTTCCTGTTGCCACAAAACATTCGACGGTACACGAAATAACAGTAACTTCTTTTGGTGGGGAAGGCAGCTTTGATATGTAGGAATTAAACAGAAGTGGGGATAAGCACACGGTGTTAAATTTTCGTAGCTTTTGTGCTTTCGTTCCGCGCGGTGGTAATGGATGGGTGGCTAGGCAAACATTAGCAATAAAATGAGGGAGCAAGGCGGATTCAAATGTCTTTCGTGTGCTGCCCTCGTGATATCAAGGCTCCGGCCACTTACGGCAGCAGAGTTGACATGTGTGGAGGCAAAAATTAAGCGGGATCCTAAGAATTTTCTGCTGATGTTTAACAAAATAATTTAGGTAAGACCTTGTACTGAACTGAGATTTTCCATTTGCTCGTTAAACAAATTGAGGTTCTTTTTTTTTACCGAAGAGTTCAACATAACCTTCCATACTTTGTGGCAAGGACAAACTATTGACGAAGCAAAGCAATTCGAATTAAACGGGATAGCACAGAATACCTAGAAACCATGGCATCCCAACAGACATCTGATTGAAGATGTCCGACTCGACATGAACTTAAAAAGTCATCTCCGTAAGCCCAATGAAGAAATTCGGCACTCAAGAAATCAGTCGTATTAAGAAAAGGAGCACAAAACGGGCCTTAAGGGACATCCCTGAAGAGACGTTGGATTACTTTGCTGTCAATTTCACAGTGAACGCCTTTCTCATAGGCAAATACTCTGAATTCGCAGTGGAGGAAAGCAACCTCCCCGGGGTGACGTGCGTAACTGTAGCTCAACTTAGAATTGCATACTGTAATAGGTTAAAGTCTTACTTATACAATATGAACCCCGATATTCACAATGCAAAACTTTAAATTTACTTGGTCTTTCGTTAGAGGATATCGATGACTATTTGTGAGTGAACACACCAATTGGATAGGGCGAGGCACTGCTACAAGATTTAGAAGAAGAAGAGCAAAGTAATGGAAAGGAATGAGAAACGGGGCAGAAGGCCCCACCTTCTGTTCAATTTGGCTTTCTCAGCTGAGTTTATTCGTCTGTTGACCATACCACTGTGAACGTGGGATTCTTATGTGTCAAGTTTAACGTTAGTCAAGTTTGATATTGCCGCTTGCTCTTGGATAAGTGTTTTATTATTTAAATGGAACTGCAAATTTACAAAATTGAATGAAATTTCACTAGAAAAATAAAAAATGACTTGTCGAAATTGACAGTTGTCGAAAACTGACAGGTGTCACAAGTGACAAATAAAAATTGACAGTTCCTAGTAAAAATTCCAACACACCCTGTGATAATGGGTGGTTGAATAGAATAGAAATTGAAGTTTAGTTAAAGGTCAAACTACCGCTGATTTGCCTACTTCTCCCTTATCCGACATATCCGATTTACTCCTACCTACTCCATTAACCCTTTGCCAGAAAGAGTCCATTAAAGCAACAATTTCACCAGTAACCTCACAACACATTCGCTTTTTAATCTCTATTTACCTCCCACCTTGACTTAACATATTTATGCAAATGAACAATAAATGCATACAAAAGCTTTTCAGCACCCCTTTTCGAAATGGAAATTTATTTAATGTTACACATACGAAAACGATTAAAACACTCCAATCGAAATAAAAATTAAAACAAAAACATGTATTAAAACGAATTCCCAAAAGAAGGGGGACCAATACAAAACAACTCAAACTCTGCTACAACACTCGAGATTTCCGTTTACATTGCAATCGAGTGCAGTGGCAGTCATCAAGTGGCAACTACCACAGCAGAGAGTTTATGGAGCGCAGAGGAGTAGTGTACAAGTAACGGTGTTACGCGAACTCATTAAATGTGTCTAACGCATATACAAGTAGTGAAATACTCACGGATGTCCTGTCGAATGCTGTTGATGTTGTGGTCCTTCAAGTAAGCAGCCTCCAAACGCCAACGGCATCACTCAACGCTACAACAACAGTTATTAAAGCAATGTCATACCAATGAGTCTCTTCCTTTAGCTACGCTCCATCACTCAGCGAAGCATAAAGGTACAGGGTTGATTTGCAAAAATATTGCAATGCGCAATTTGTTTCGTGTAATGTGCAGAACACGTGTTATGTTACGATAACATACATACACACAAGCAAATATCTGCCTACTTACCGGCTTTTAGGTGTATTGGTTTGAATTTGAATTTGTTTGTGATCCAACAATGTGCAAAGAAAGTTAAAGCTTCAGCACCATGTGGCGCCATTTAATCGGCAAACAAATTTCATTTTACATTCGAAGGTCGTCTACAACCTTTTTGTGGCGCTACCCGAGTTGTGTGTACCCCCAAAGGTCTCGTAAGCGTTGTTAACATTTACCGACAGCGTTAAAGTATTGAATGAACGCTTTGGGGGTTGTTTGACTTTTAGAAAACATTCATACGTTTGTTGTTGTTAGGGTTGAAATTTGCTGCTGATGTTATTGGAATGTTTACAGATACATGTTGCAAGGGATTTGATAACAAATCGCTTATTCAACCGTAGCCTTCCTTCTTTCGTAAGTGGCATGCTCCTAAGAAAGGTGAAGAAAAATAGAGGGTATCGCAACATGATATGAAGCGAACATTAGTTCGCTCTATGATGTGTATCTAAGCCCGAATGAGACTGCGGAGTTCTTAGTCGGGAGGTCTCCATTTATCAATTTCCAAGCACTAAGGTGACTTCAGCACTATCTGTTTCGTTCATAGAAATCATGTTCAGAAGCTTATAGCTAAAACCGAGTCTGCAGGCTGTATGTTCGTCCAATTTAATGTGACGAAAAACATTCCCTGTATTAATGGATATGAGGCAGTGCATCTTCAACGAGACAGTGTACCCAAGATTTGTAGAGAGACGACGATTTGAGCAGGGTTCGCGAACATTTAAACAGGACTTCACAACGATAGTTTTGGGAATGGTTGATCAGAATCTCGATTTCCAAGACTTTATAATAATAAAACTTTGGGGCGTCATATCTGCGAGGATCTTTAGCACGAACTTCGTCTTAAATTTACTATGTAATAAATAAAATAAATAAATGTAAGGCGCGATAACCTCCGAGGAGATCTAAGGCCGAGCTTCTCTTCCAATTTGCGTCGTGCTCCTCTTGATTTTCCCTACAATTTGGCCGTTTTATGCCGACTCCGAACGGCATCTGCAAGGCAGATGAGTTTTCACCCGGAGCGCTTGCCAAACACTGCCAAGGGGCGACCCCGCTTAGAAAAAATTTCTTCTAATTTAAAAACCTTATTTCTAAGATTTTTGATGTTGCTTTGCCCGGGGTGCGAACCCAGGGCATACGGTGTTGTAGGCGGAGCACGCTACAATCACACCACGGTGGCCGCCACATTTACTATGTAATACTTTTTTTTTCCTACACAAAATTTGTGGATCTAAAGTTTGCATGCCGATTCCGAAACTCTTGTACCAGAGCAGATGTTTTGTAATACAGAAATATAAATAAAGTTTAGGCTAACTTACTGTCAAGCTGACTCCGTTTTGAACATTTTTTTTTAACAATTTCATATTTTACTGGTCCCATAATACGAGGCTGGCAGCTTCGGTATGGATGGTTTGGAAATGCAAGCACATATTTCTGGATTGCCAAGGCTACCCTTTTGAATTCCACAATGATAAGAACAATCTAACAATAAGAACTTAAGACGTCTGTTGACCTCTTTAAGTCTAATCGCTGGCTTAGGTCAGCTAGGTAAGCTTTAGGGCGGAATCAACTTTTTCCAAGCGGACAGATATTTCTGGTAAAATACTCAGGCCAAGTGCCCTTTGGCTGAACAACCTTAGTCCATTAACACTAAACATAAGAGTACATAAATGAATGTTTATGGTACCCAGGGGAGACTTTCTTCATCAGCATATTCTTACTCAACCTAGGTTGAGATAGATGCTATGTGAGCTCTAACTTCGATCTTATCGACAATTAAAGCAATGGTTTGTGCCTTTCCATAGGCTCTACCACTTTCTATGGAAAATTATCAAACCAGAGGTCATATGTCATCCCTCCATAGAAATTATTGCACTATAACCTATATCTAAGTGCTCTTTGCAGATGCCACTTTTAGTTGTCCTTGATTTTATATGACGGAGACAACGCCCCTTTTTGCCGCATTTGCCTTATTGGTCTGCAAAGAGCTTTTAAATCTACCGAGCAGCTTGATTAGTGTAGGTTGAACTGGCCGGTCAGTAAAGACATAGACTGAGTGTGTCCATAGTGTTACCAGAATTTGTTTGACGACCAAACGGAAGAACCCTAGTCAGGTGTCAGAACTTATGTTATAGAATAACTCCATCCTCTTGGCAAATACTAGAAATTTTCTAGGACCTAGCTTAATTGCTGCCTCGATACTTGTAAACTCTGCCGCCCCTAATAGCTGGAGCCTTGACCTGGCAGAGGACACGAACACAGCACGTGCTCAACCGTTTCTTCCTGCAGATCGCACTTGCTACACCTGCTGTTACTGGCGCGGCCTAACTTGTAACCATGTGGCGTCAGATACCAGTGTCCAGTTAGTATGCCTATCGTGAGCCTTAAATCTTCTCTTCAGAGATATGAGCCAGTCTAATATCGTAGGCTTTGCACATGATCTTAGAAAGTTTGCAGCCCCGCGCTTTTGTCCACGGTTTTCCTGTTTGATGGATGAAACTCCTGTCTCCTTTTGGTTTCTCCTAAATGGATTGGGACGTCTATTGTTGTTTCAGCGAGTGTTGCACCCTCCATTGCCAACACATCGGCATTTGACCGGGAATCCAGAATAGATGTATGGTTCGGCTTGATTAAAATTCCCAGAAAGTCAACTGTTATTTGATCGCGAACTCAAAGAGGAACATTTGCAAACCAATTGGTTAAATTAACACTGACTGTTCGCAAATCGAGGATGGATCTAAGATGGGTTGAAGGATGAATGGAGGCGATTTGATGCTAGCAACACAACTTTAACTTTACCTTTTGGTTTCAGGATAACTTTAGTGACTTTCCATAGTACATGTCGGCCTTGGTAGAAAATTTCGTCGGAACGTCGCTGTTGCTACAGTGACCAACGCTTTCGTCGGACTTTAAGGTGGACCTAGAACCTTTGGCGTTGTCAAAGCGTCAGAGAGAAGCAGCTTGGCGAAAGCGGTTATGTAATTCCGCCTTTAGTAAGGATGATGTTAGTTTTTTGATAAGTCATGCGAAAATGTAGCTTTTATTGTTGGGGGCTTAGAGGCGGGTCCCTCGAATAAGCTCAGGTTTCTTTATTGCAATATTTGGTGATTGAGCTTCTATTGCCGAACGGAAATTTAAATTTCAACTAGCAGATCTCTCAAAGTGTTTAACTAAGGCAAAGGTTCTTATTCATTTGTTGGTAGGTTGGTTCCTGTTCTATAGTTTTAGTACACATTCTCTGTAATCAACCTTTGTGACGCTCTTATTCCTTGACCAACGTCAAGTTCAAACCATTTGGTTTGGACAATGGACAATGAACGTGTTGGCCTATCAGTAAAAAATTTGTGCTGAAAAAAGCTTGCTTATTCTTTGTTCTATGCCTATCGTTGTTGCGACATATGTCTCTTGTAACTGGTCTTAAGTTCTCATTTGCATGTTTTGACTTGACCTCGTGACTATTTCAGTAGAACCCAACGCAGCCCCAGCCCTTGCATTATGGGATTCCTCGTTATGCTAAACACCTCTGTGGCCA
Organism: Eurosta solidaginis; assembly: GCF_040869045.1. Taxonomy (NCBI): domain Eukaryota; kingdom Metazoa; phylum Arthropoda; class Insecta; order Diptera; family Tephritidae; genus Eurosta; species Eurosta solidaginis. Next base: position 257,878,199 of record NC_090321.1, read on the forward strand.
AAAATCCTTAAGAGTTTGATAGCGGGCTAACCTCAAATGTTGGAGCGACGTAGGATATTCCTAGAATAGGCCTGCCTCTCTAGTAAAAATAATCGCTCGGGAGGCAGTTGGGCTTCCAGAACCATTTCGGTATTATTTTCGTATTGTTTTGGTATCTTAAGTATCTTGTTTGGATAATTTCAAGACTGTTTCGTGTACAATTCGTTACTACTCCAAGATCATTTTAAAATAATTTTGGGAGTAGTTTCGAAGTCTTTTATTAACTATGTCGGGGTTGGTCATTATGCATTCAATCATTTCATGACTTATGTGGGATAATTTTTTAGCATAGTTCCAGCATTATTTCCGTAGAATTTTTCGGTATTGTTTTCAGATTATTTTCGGCATATTTAAGGGTCTATTTGGGTAAGCTTGACGGTATTTTCGAAGTAGTAATTGCTGAGCTACTTTGGATCATATCGGCATTGTATTAATGATTGTTTCGGTATCTTCTAGGGATAACTTCAAAGCTTTATCGAGAAAAGTTTGGGATTATTCGAGGATATTTTAATTTTTTCTATTTCAATTATTTTCAGGTGCAGTTGTGTCCTGTTCCAGGACATTTTCGGAATCAGTTCATCATTACGAGACTGCTTCGGAATTGTATTTGCAGCCATATAAGCAAGATTTGTATATAGTTTCGGTATTTGTTTTGGGGCAAGTTTGGGACTATTTCGGGAAGCTTAACAGAGTTCTACCGTACCTTTTATTTTACCACAACTTTTATAATGTAAATGAAATAAGTTTTTAAGTTTCTTAGACAAATTTTATACATTTAAACAATTCACAAAAGTGTCGTATTTGTCGTAAAGTCTTAAAATTTTAGTTGTTTGAAAGGTTCTTAATAAAAAATTTGAATAAAACCTAGTTCGTTTGACCTAATAGAAGGCCTTTTAAACTTCCTTATTTTAAGCTGGGACCCTTTTTAGCGGTTGCACTTTTCACCATTCGCCCATGTCCAACCAATGACAACTTGTAAAGCATCTGTTGGACAGAACGAAAATGCTCTTGTTATGGCCTGGCTGCACGTTCAACTTAATTAAGTTTTGTAATGATATGTTGCTTGCCCAGGGCAGGCTTCCAAGTCATCGTCCAGTACGATAGTTAGGATCTACCCGTTGTTGTTGTTGTTGTTGTTGTAGCAATGCTCGCCCCACCTAAATAGCCGCGACCGATCACAAATTGTCATCAATATCCTCTAACGGGAGTCCAAGGAAACTTGCCGTTTCAACAGGGGTGGACCATAAGGAAAGGGGTGTTAGAGGCGTTGGTTCCACATTACAATTAAAGAGATGGTTGGTGTCATGTGGGGACACATTGCAAGCAGGGCATACATTTTGTATCTCGGGGTTGATTCTGGATAGGTAAGAGTTTAACCTGTTACAGTATCCAGAACGAAGTTGAGCAAGAGTGACACGCGTTTCCCTGGGGAGTATGCGTTCCTCTTCTGCGAGTTCTGGATATTTTTCTTCAAGTACTGGATTCACCGGGCAATTCCCGACATAAAGGTCCGACGCCTGTCTATGGAGTTCACCAAGGACCTGCTTGTGTTTTTCCGCTTCATACGGCTGGGTTCTCAGGTGCCGTATTTCCTCAAAATGCTTACGGAGATGACTCCTTAGGCCCCTAGGCGGTGCTGGTTCGTCAATCAGATGTCTGTTGGGATGCCCAGGTTTCTGGGTATTCAACAGAAACTGTTTGGTCAGCATCTCATTTCTCTCCCTGATGGGGAGTATTCTCGCCTCATTATGCAGATGGTGTTCTGGGGACATAAGAAGACAGCCCGTGGCGATTCTGAGAGCAGTATTTTGGCAGGCCTGTAGTTTCTTCCAGTGGGTGGTTTTTAGGCTTGGCGACCATATGGGTGACGCGTAGCACGTAATCGGCTGGCTAATTGCTTTGTATGTGGTCAAGAGCGTTTCTTTATCTTTTCCCCAGGTACTGCCAGCAAGGGATTTGAGGATTTTATTACGGCTCTGAATTCTTGGAACAATTGCGGTTGCGTGCGCACCAAAATGTAGATCCTGATCAAACGTCACACCCAAGATTTTGGGGTGTAGGACAGTCGGTAGCGTAGTGCCATCGACGTGGATGTTCAATATGGTCGACATTTGGGGCGTCCATGTTGTAAATAAGGTCGCGGAAGATTTAGTCGGTGACAATGCCAGGTTTCGCGAGGCGAAAAAACTGGAGAGATCAGGGAGATAGCCGTTTATTTTATTGCATAGCTCATCGATCTTTGGGCCTGGGCCTGTGGCCATTATTGTGCAGTCATCGGCGTAGGAAACGATTGTGACTCCTTCCGGTGGTGAAGGTAGCTTAGATATGTAGAAATTAAACAAAAGCGGGGATAGGACACCACCCTGTGGCACCCCTTGTTTAATTCTCCTTTGTTTTGATGTTTCGTTTCTGAATTGCACCGATGCCTGCCGACCACCCAGATAATTTGCGGTCCACCTTTTAAGACATGGGGGAAGGGTGGACCCTTCTAGGTCTTGCAGTAACGAGCCATGGTTGACCGTATCAAAAGCTTTTGATAGGTCTAACGCTACGAGTACTGTTCTATGGTGGGGATATTGATTCAAACCGCAATTTATCTGTGTGCTAATGACATTTAGCGCGGAGGTAGTGCTATGGAGTTTTCTGAAGTCATGCTGATGAGGGGCTAGCTGCAAATGTGCTTGGAAATAAGGGAGCAAAATGGCTTCAAGCGTCTTTGCCACTGGCGATAGGAGAGATATCGGACGATATGACTCACCTACATTAGCTGGTTTCCCAGGCTTTAGTAGCGGGACCACCTTGGCCATTTTCCATTTCTCGGGTATGACAAAGGTGGAAAGAGACAGGTTGAAGACATGCGCTAAATATTTGAAACCCTCTTTCCCAAGGTTTTTAAGCATCGGCATGGCTATGCCGTCTGGGCCCACTGCTTTGGATGGTTTAGCGCGACCAATGGCGTCCTCAAGCTCTCTAGCGGTGATGGTAATTGGTGACGCGCTGAGTTTGTGTTTATGTGCGTGTCTATTGGCTCTCCGTCTATCTTTGTCGACCGTAGGATGCATTATATATTGTCGGCAGAAAGCGCTCGCGCATTTTTTCGCATCCGACAGCACCTTATCGCCAAAGGCGATGGAAACTTTGTCTTTGTGCTTAGTTGGATTCGATAGGGACTTTACGGTGGACCAAAGTTTACCCACACCGGTAGAGAGGTTACAACCTCTTAGGTACTCTTCCCATTTCGCCCGCTTGTGTTCGTCCACAAGCAATCTGATGCGTTGGTTTATATCCCTTATTTGGGGGTCGCCTGGATCAAGCTGTCTTATAAGGTCGCGTTCCCTCGCTAAGCTCGCGGCCTCCGCCGGGAAGTGGGCCGGATTTCGGGAATTCTCCCGGCGGGAATGAAATGTGCCGAGGCGGATTCAATGACCTTACGGAAGGCACGCTCCCCTTGGCGGGCATCAGTCGGGATAGGGAGGGCAGCAAAGCTGCTGTCTGTTGCAGATTTATATTCTTCCCACTTTCCTTTTTTGAAGTTTATGAAAGTGCGTTTTTCGGTGATCTACCCGTCTTTCAATGCTGTATCAATCAAGTATGCCTTGCTCCCAGGATACTACACTTTGGCGGAAAGCCAGATGTTAGTGCCACTGAGAAAGGACTGTAGGCAACGCGTTCTATTGGATTTGTTACCTTATGCTCCTGCTTTTATATCGAGTCGGCCACATGTTGCTAAATTTGTAGCAACATGTCATATTTTGTATCTTAAGCTAACATATGTACATACGTACATTTATAGGTATGTAAGAATATTTTCTGTTTTTGATAGATTGCTGTTCCTCATTTGTATTTTCATTTGTATTTTCAACCCCAATATTAATTTACATTTTCTATCCGAAAACAAATCCAAATATACACATTTATAGTCAAATCCAAGTAATGCGTAGGTACAGATCCCTTCACGAGATATGTAGAAAGTCATAAAATTTAACGATCACAAAAGCTCAACAGAATACGCACAAAACAACAAATCATACACAAACAAACAACCAAAGCAAAGCCGGTCAAACTATATTCAATATTTACCACCTTTAACATCACTTCTACCACGACCAGGACCACCACCACCTATTCCACCTTCTAACGTCGTCACGTTAATGTTCTCGAACCACCCTCTTTTTGCAGCGCTTACTTTGCCTGTGCTCTCGTGCCAATGCACTGTCATCTACGACGCTACCCACACTCCCGCCATATGCATTCCCTTCATACCCAACCTAATTTGTATCCTGCAGACGCATTTTTATGGCTACAGTAACGAAACGTGTTCTCGCTAAAGTCGTAGCTCGCTCAAACGCATACCTCAAGAGCGCGCTCTCTTCAAGTTGAACTGTAAATGCAATGCAAAAACTTTTTATTTTACGCATTACAACAACAGTAGCAAAAATGCGAAAGAAAAGCGAAACTGACAGCAAAGGATATTCTATTTTGTAAAAGTGTCTTTGTGTGCGAGTCTGTTTGCCTGTGTACGTACCTCTGCTGCACGTGGTTAAATTACCGTGAAGCAGATTAGGGATGAAAGTACATATTTCGCTCGGCATACCGTTAACACTTTGAACTGAGTGAATTAAGTCTCGCGCACAACCGTACCAGGACTACACAAAATCTAGAGATAAATTTTTGTTTGGCATATGACAGCAAAAAAAAAAAAAAATAACAGTAGGGAAATAAATGCATATTATAAATCCCGCAGATACTCGCTTTAGCGTACATATCATGCAGGGTAGCACCAAACTATTACATAACCAGAATTTTCTGACGGATTTCATGCTCGTCCGAAAATGATCGAACTTCTGCGACAAACCCTAAGTGGAAGCTTAAAAACTCTTATTATAGCTTTTACGGCTATAAAGCAACATCGGCGCGATAACCTTCCGTGGAGTATTTTTCTACTATGGCCTGCAAGAATTGCATTATCTTCACTAATTATCAATAAACTAGGGCTCAAATAAATTTTGAAATTAGCCCATAGTTTGATTTTTGGTAAAGAGACTGCTAGTTGAATAGTTTTATCGTGAATCCATACTGAGGTAGTTTACAACTACTTTGTTTGATCGCTGGGTACATACACTCCTATAAATAAATGGGTAATCGACAGTGTACTCTCTTACATATGGGTATAATGACACTACAGAAAACTTCGAATAATGCACAGTGGGCTAATATGGTTAAAACTTTGCTTTGAGAATGCATGCCCTGCCAAACCCAAATCATGATAATCAAGCCACACCACTTGTTGGCGAGAATGATTCTCCGTTGCTTTCTAAGTTCACATTGCCTGCTGGTTCGCAGGTAGAGGAAATTTCTCATAGGCTCGTACTTATGTCCATCATCAGCAGCGTGGCTATCAAGGCACGAATACGCCGACATTTTCTTTGCCTTGCCCTCATTCACCACTTTATTTGCTTTTTCATAGAATCCAAGGAATGCAGAACTAACGGCGCGTTTGTTAAGGTCAATGATATGAAAATTATTAAATCATCAAGGATAAATGAGCTTCATTGTACAGAGTGCGGTCGAATGAGCTCCTATCAGTCCATTCTGGCTAGAAAGTTTTCGTCATTCAGCAAGGAATAGTCTAAGCCCACCGTTCGTCAATTTGACTGAAAGCCAAACATTTCCGGTGCAGAAGTGCAAATGGGGATGTTTCTTGGGATCCGCTTAATATAGAGAGCTTGGTAAGATGATCTTAGACCTAGCTGTTGAGCTCACAGTCCTAACTGCTATTTAGATATGTGAGCAAATACCGAATTCCCATGAGTGCCCATGGTCCACTATCCTTTAGCCCACCAAGCCAAATTAGACCCACGCAGTGTTCGTTTCGCCTCTAATGTGCGCAGGATATATCTTTATTACAAACAAAGGAAACGGCTTTTCATTCGGTTGTCCAACTGATAGAGGGCTTCTTCGAGATCAGAGAATAAATGTTGATTAATAAAAATGGGGCCTTCAACGGGGGACCTTTCTTCGACACCTACACTAGTACTAAACGCAATGCTGAATCTGTACCCGACTGACATTGTAGGAAAAATCGCCGCTGACCGCGTCAGAATATAGCTTTGTGATGCGGAATAAGTGAAATACGCTCCTGTTGTCACATCCACCACTCATATTTTCTCAAGGGAGGAATGGAGTGGGAAATTAATATGAGTCGGGATGGATGCAGGCTGGACGAGAGGGCTGGGGTGGAGTGTTTTGACATGAGTTTGGTGTCAGCCAGAAATTTAGACTGCCCATTCCCTGAAGCGTCTTTCAGGCAGAGGTCGCCGCTGTAAAAGATATGGTTAGATGGGTACCCATCATCCACCTTAACTATTTGAAAATTTAACATCTAGGTACTCAGATAGTCAGCGCCGTAAGGTCGGCAACTGTACGGAACTGACAGTGAAGACTTTGGGATTCCTCTGGCTAATTAATATATGCTCCTGGACTGGTGGGTCTTGAGCCAGTTAAGCAAACGCTGGGATGACACCAAGTCTTGCCGTAGTTCGAGATCTTTCTGGCCCTTTGTTGTCTTTAAGGGCTTGGCTACGCTATCAGCTTACAAAATCTCATATATCTATGTTTGTTGTAATTATAACAGGGTGCGAGACTTGTTGAACTCTATGGAAAAAATTTCCAAGGCCGATGTATATCTTAGTTGTAGCTTAGTCCTTGCCACAAAGCCATTCGCTAAATAACTAGAAGCCAGTTTCACTGTTAAAGTTAATGGGAGCACAATGGGCCAAAATAAAATTCTCGAGGTGTTCCTTAATTGGACAGCTGCCAGCCAACGTCACCTACAACCAATATTAAGGGGACTGATTTTCTGAGAAGTTCGCTGATTCTAAACATACGTTTCCATTATGTAAATTCCAACATTTTAACAGTGCGAGCCATATTCAGGCCATGCTACCAGACAAAATCTCCCATAAACTCGTTTAAGTTTTATCAGAATTTCTCACAGTCATTTAACAACTCTTTGCTAGAGCCCTCAGCTCTTTCTGATAACCTATCTGCAGCAGTATAAACTTTTCTACCCTTTTCATCCAAATAATGCTCTTAGGATTCTATTCATTAAACCAACACCAATTCCCAAATCTAGGACAGCAAAAAGGAATATTCCCATTTTTGTAAGGTTTTTTTGCCAGTCTGGATGACTTCTGGATGACCCTAAAACTGGTTTTGTAGTATAAAGGCTAAGCAGCGCGAGGTACTGTTACAATGACAACAACTCTCTCCACCCAGCTAACCCCCGAAAGGCGATTTCAAATGCGATATATTGTAGCAAGAGTTATACCTGTAACAAAAAAAGTTAAGTCATCTTCGCAGCCAAAGAATACGCATCCACTGGTTGCGATACCGCGATAAGCTCGCTAAGCACACAAAATATAGGCGAAACTTGTCGAGTGCACTTTGAAAATTAAGGAATACGAGCCGAACTGGTACGCATATTGTGCGACAAACATAAAAGCGTCATATCACATAACAACAGAAATCAGCTGTTCTATCAATCAAATATCTATACCCATACATGCGCTTGCGCTGCCATCTGGCGAATGTTAGCAACTGCCGGTAATGCAGTGTTAGTTCTGATCAAATATTCACAATAGTGCCATAGTACAAAGAGATTTCTTTGTGTGCTCACAATCGTTTATTTTTAACAAATTATTTTAATAAAATATAGCTAAACAAAACTATTACGACTAATAATGCCCAAAGCTCGCTAATAGCACGAATCCCTATCTTTACAACCAAAACTATATTTATAGATTTGGGTTCCAAATAACAGCGAAAAAGGGGCCCGTACATAAAAACAGCAATTAGAAATAATATATAAGATTTATATGGGGCCTCATTTCAAAGGGACTAAAAATTAGAATAACAATGAAAAATGTCTTTATTTATATTTTCGAAAGCTTTTCAAATCAGTTCTACTGTGCAATTCGGTTGAAAAAATATGTTTATCGGCAAACCTGAAAATATGTACTAAGTTAATCACCGGCAGTGTGTTACTGTATGCGAAAATGAAGCAACATAATTTCAACAATATGCGAGTGATGTGTAACAACAACGAAAACAACAATGAAGATTATACTCGCAAAGTTAACAGTGAATGAACCCCAAAAAATAGCAGACGGAAAAACATTAAATTTCGAACCCTTATTTAACACATTAAAAAACATACAAACGTCACAATTATATATGTATGTATTAGGGCGGGTCGATTTAAAAATCGCTCATTGCTCTGTGAAAATCGTATTCTAGGGATCAAAATAAGAAACTTTGCCGAAGGAACCATACCCCTAAAACGACCTTTGGGTCGAACTTTTGGGTAGGGGCAATTTCAATTCTACCTGCTGTGTCTTGTGGTGGCTTAAAAAAAACAACACAAGCAATTTTACGATCTGCAATTGTGTCACGGTTTTTAAAACGGTTGAATAAAAAACCCACACAACTATGTTTACGACATGCAAATGCATCACAGTGATGCCTTGGTCTTAAAAGGGGGTTGTAAAAACGCTAATTTCTAATAATTTTTTTTAATTTCTTTTCTATTACTAACTTAAATTCATTTTTTCATTTACATATGTTCTGACTAAATAAATTTCTAAAGAGAAAAATAAACTCCAAAAAGAAAAAACATAGACATTTCAAAGTGGGATTTTTCAAAATTTGCAAGTTCGACCCAAAGGGGGGGGACAACAGAATTCGTTTTAGATATATGGTTCCTTCTGCAAAGTTTCTTATTTCCCTAGAATATGATTTTCACAGAGCAATGGGCGATTTTTTTGCCTCCCCACAAATCGACCCGGCCTAGTATGTATGTATGTGAATAACATGCACACACATTAACAACTACAAATGCAGTATGTGGCCATTGAATAAACAACAAACAAAGGATCAGCAGGAGCATGCCGTCAGGACTAACCACGGACAATGAACGCGCGTCGTGACGCTTCGCTGGACGCTCTTTGTTGTTTTTTTTTTTTTTTGCTGGGTGTTTTGTTGCTGATGGGGTGGTGGTAAGAGCCGTATCCCATAAGAGCAGAGCATAACCGGCAATTTACCCTCTCGCAATCAGGCGCCTAGCTGTCCTCATTTATATGAGTTTATGTGTGTGTGTGTGTGTGTATGTGCACACACGTGCTTGTGAGGTGTGCACTGCATTGGCAAATGTAATTTACTTTGCTTTCGGTTTGCTGTGCTTTGACTTTGCTTGATTTTGCTGCTGCGTCTGAGAAGCCAAAACAAATGCCATGAAAATTTTCTGTGATTAGATACAATTCAATTGTAAACGCGCGCGAGCGAGCGAGTGTACTACGTACAGCAAGGATATATGTACAGGGATTCACAGGATACTGCGTGTGTTCGTCATTAACGAATTGTTATTGTGTTTTGTGAAGATTTCGAAAAAATTATTAAATTTTTAATCAAAAATATCAGCAAAAGTGGAAGTGCAAATATTTAATGAAAGAAGAATGAAAAAAAAGTGCAAGTGATTATGTAAAATTTCTATTAAAAGAAAAAGTCATTGTGAAACGTGCCATATCAAGCAGCGTGTTGTTGTTGTTTACTACTGCCTCTAGCAGCTAATAGCCCAGTGCGCAGCTTCTTTGTTTACCAATGCCTTTGTGTTAGTCTGCTTCTTCGTCAATCGAAGTCTTCTTCCTACATTCTAGCTCAAGTTTTTTTAGTGTTTTTCTGTTTGTGTGTGCGTATTACGCTCTTTCCTCTTTTCCTTTTGTGCTGGCGTCATTGCTGTCAAACAAATGTTAAATTCTATAAAAAAAAATCGTTTCAAAATAAACGCAATCATAATTGCGCGTAAAATCGCCAACGCTTCCCATAAACCATCACGAAAGCCATGGATGAACAGGATGACAATTTAAATTTAGCCGCAGGCAACGCATCAAACAATAGTCATAACAATAACAATGGCGATGAGTCAGATGAGGAAGTTATTGAGGGCATGGAATTGCTTGAGGGCAACTATCAGGTATTGCGTCAATGGGTACCACCAGCACCAAATTATTGGGATGCACCACCAAAAGCGATCATTAAGTCGGCGGAAGTGAGGTGAGTTATAGAAAGTTTTTGGAGGAGGGGTATTATGAGTTAAAAATAAAAATGGAATGTGAAAGAAGTAGCCGCCGAAACTAGTTTACTTCTATTTTGAATCAAATTATACCTAAAGGGTCCAACTCTTTATGGCTGCAAGCCTTCTAGGATCTTCATATTTGTTTCAAATGGTTCTCGCCACATCGACTTTGACTGTAAAAACCTACAGCTTTTTAGAATCTCAGTTTCTGATACTTGACATTAAATTTACACTAAAGATTGTTAACAGCTTAGACAACTGTCTATATTTAAATCTCCAGAGCAGGGTGGAGTTCCCCAGTAAAACCCCAACGTAACTTTTTGTATCGAAGGCAAGCGTCCCTTATGTATATTATCAATTGGCAGGGCTTGTCTTGATGCAGGCTTCCATGACGGAATACCCGCCGAGCTGTTCATACATGTAGGCGAAAAGTTGGTAAAGAGCACGCATCAACTCCTATGCAGAATATGTTCGTATGAGCGCATGCCTTCAGTTTGGAACTTAAGGGTACTCTGTCCACAACAAAGACCCGAAGGACAAAGATCCCGAAAAACGCGCCAATAGTCGCGGAGTCAGCCTGATTAATATCAAATAGAAGGTTCAACCTATCCTACTGTACTTTATGAAAGACTGTGGCCATAGTCAACAAACTGATGGAACCTTACCAGTGCGGCTTTAAAACTCATTAATATACTATCAACCATATGTACACGATGCGCCATATCCTGGAGAAGACTCCCGATAGGAGAATCAACACTCACCATCTTTTCGTCGACTTTAAAGTAGCAATTTGAAGCGCGAAAAGAAGATGCTTGTATGCTGCTTAGTCTGAATTTAAATTCTCTGCAAAGTTAATAAGGCTCTGGAAAATGACATTGCGTAAAACCACCAGCTCCGAAGGGATTGGCAAAGACCTCTCCGAGCCATACGAAACCAAACGAAGCTTCCCTTTTGTGCGATTTCTTCACGATAACGCTGGAGAAGATAACTCTAGCAGCAGAACTAAACCGCGATGATACAATCTATTATAAGAGCGCACAATTACTGGCGTATGCTCATGATATTGATATTATTGGCCTGAACAAACGCTTCGTGAATTATGCCTTCATAGTTGCTTCAATCATTAAAAAGAGAAGACTTTAGACTCATGACGGATATTCTGACTGGCCTTCTGGCGTCACATGCCTTTAAATTAGGCTTGGTCAGTGATAGCGGTAACCAAAGCAGTAGAAACCCTGGAAGATAATAGCTTAAGCTGCAACCGTGTTAACTTTTATATTGACAGTCAAGCAGTAATTAAGGCAATAATCTCGCATAGCACAGCATCTAAATGAGTGTTAGAGTGTAATCAATCTCTGGAGAGAATCGGGACAGGGAGAAGCATACATCTATATTGAGTCCCAGGGCATATGGGAATATATGGGAATGAAAGAGCGGACGAACTAGCTAAAAAGGGCGTATTCCTTGAAGCTTGCTCCTTCCCAATTAGACTGGGCGAGAGGTGCACATGATTGGCCAAGCGGGAAAGGCGTGGGTTCAAGCACGGTGTTGTAAAGTGTCGAAGATTATGTGTAGGTCTTACAACCTTAGACTAGCAAAGTTGCTTCTATCATTAAAAAGAGAGGACTGTAGACTCAAGACGGGTATTCTGACTGGCCTTCTGCCGTTACATGCCTTTAAATTAGGCTTGGTCAGTGATAGCAGATCTAGGAAGTGCGGGTTGGAGGAGGAAACGATCGGGCACGTTCTGTGCTTGTGCCCTGCACTTGCCAGGCTAAGGCTCCAGCTATTAAGAGTGATACAGCTGTCAGATCTAGAAGCAGCAAGTGGCTTAAGTCCTAGGTAGCTTCTAGTATTTGCCAAGAGGACCGAGTTATTTTATAACATAGGTCCTGGTTTTTGATAAGGTTTTTCAGTTTGGTCGTTAAAACAAACTTCTGGTAACACTTCGGGCTCAATCAGTCTATGTAAGGTCCTCACGGACCGGCCAGTTCAACCTAACCTAACCTTCTACTTGCGGACGGGGCCGTTGGTGAAGGCTAGAAAAAACATATAGCTAATATAATAAGAAATTTCTATAGAAATGTCATTTCAAAAAGCTGTATATGTAAATATTTTGTACTTTTCATTATTCAAGGCATTGAAATTTTAATTAGGCACTTCTAACCAAAAACTTAATGAAGGTTAAATTGGTTTAATCAAAATGGAAATTGTTCAAATTCCCGGAATCTATTTTTATTTATTTTTCATTCACACGAGCCAACTATGTATAAATAGGGTCAAAAAAATTGATGTTGGTGTACTTTATACCTAAAAAGAGAATTTCGGGATCATTTGGGCACCCTTTTGGCAACAATTCTGGATGGTTTTCGGGATCTGTCCGGGATCCCGTCAGGGTCATTCCCGGACTGTTTCGGAATCAATTGGGGATCCTTCAGGGATCATTTCCGGATGGTTTTCGTGATCCCATCGGGGTCATTTCGCAACTTTTTATGGAATATTTCGGAATAATTTGGAGATACTTCCGGCATCATTTCTGGATGGTTTTCGGTTACCGTCCGGGATCCCATCAGTGTCATTTCAGGAATTTTTCGGGATCATTTGGGGACCCTTCAGGGATAATTTCGGGATGGTTTCCGGGAGTCATTTTTGGTGTAATTTTTGGTGTCGTCTCGTGACTTTTTCTGGATTATTGGGAACCATTTGAAAACCCTTCCTAGATCATTTCACCTCATTGCTTTTTCTGGATAATTTCGGGATAATTTGGGAGTCCTTTCAGGTTATCAGCCATTTATTTCTTTTTTTTTACTCTATTACAAAAGTAAAATACATTTGACAGAAGTAATTTTTAAACAGATAACTTGATAAACAGGCTAACGTGAACAGCCCATATTTTTTATTTTCTACTTGTGGACGGGCCGCTGGTAAAGGCTAGAAAAAACATATAACTATAATAAGACATTTCTATAGAAATGTCATTTTAAAAAGCTGTATAAATATTTTGTATTTTTCATCATTAACGGCATTGAAATTTTAATTAGGCACTTCTAACAAAAAGTATGCTGAGGGTTAAATTGGTTTAATCAAAATTCAAATAGTTCAAATTCCTGGAATCTATTTTTATTTATTTCTCATTCACACGTGCCAATTATGTATAAATAAGGTCGACAAAATTGATCTTGGTGTACTTTATACTTAAAAAGCGAATTTCGGGATCATTTGGGGACCCTTTCGGTATCAATTCTGGATGGCTTCCGGGATCCGTCCGGGATCCCATCAGGGTCATTCCGGGACCATTCCGGGATCATTTGGGGACTTTTAAGGAATAATTTCTGGAAGGTTTCCGGGATCCTTCGCGATCCCGTCGGGATAATTTCGTGACTTTTTCTGGATTTTTTTTCGGGATCATTTGGGGACCCTTCCGGCATCATACCGATCCGTCCGGGATCCCATTAGGATCATTTCGGGACTTTCCGGATCCATTTGACGACCCTTCATGGGTCATTTCGGGAACCATCTGTGGTCCCATTGGGGTCATTTCGTAACTTTTGATGGATTATTCCGGGACAATTTGGAAAGCCTTCCGGGAACATTTCTAGATGGTTTTCGGGATCCGCCAGGATTGCGTTGGGGTCATTTCGCGTTTTTTTTTGGTTAAATTCGGGATCATTTGGGGACCATATCAGGTTATCAGCTCATTTATTTCTTTATTTTACTCTATTACAAAAATAAAATATATTAGACAGAAATAATATTTAAACAGATAACTTGATAAGCAGGCTAGCGTGAATAGCCCATATATTTTATTTTCTACTTGCGGACAGGGCTGCGGGTGAGGGCTAGAAAAAACATGTAGCTAATATAATAAGAAATACCTATAGAAATATCATTTTAAAAAGCTGTATATTTAAATATTTTGTATTTTTCATCATTAAAGGCATTGAAATTTTAATTAGGTTTTTCTAACCAAAATTTTACTCAAGGTGTTAAATGGATTTAATGAGAAAAAACATTTCGTTTCTATAAACAGCTTTAATTCAAATCTAGAAGTGTTTTTATTGTTCAAATTCCTGGAATCTGTTTTTATTTATTTTTCATTCGCACGAGCCAATTATGTATAAATAGCGTCGACAAAATTGATCTTGGTGTACTTTATACTTAAAAAGCGAATTTCGGAATCATTTGCGGACCCTTTCGGCATCCTTTCTGGATGGTTTCCGGGATCCCGTCGGGGTAATTTCGTGACTTTTTATGGATTATTTCGCGATAATTTGAAGATCCTTCAGGCATCATTTCTGGATGGTTTTCGGTATCCGTCCAAGGTCACATCAGGGTCATTTCAGGACTTTTTCGGAACCATTTCGGGATCATTTGGGGACCTTTCAGGGATAATTTCTGGATGGTTGTCGGGTTCCCGTCGGGATCATTTCGTGATTATCTCGAGAACGGATAGAAAGATTGCCATGAAATTTTTAGGATAACTTAGTAGGAGCCCGGAGAGTGTTTGTGAAAAGTTTTTTTCCGGGAAGTGGACCAGGAACCGATTTATTCTAAACTATCGTATATATGGCTCGATTTGCCTGAAATTTGGTATGTAGGTAGCGTTTCATGTAGAATAAAATGTAGGATAATTTTTCTTCCGGGAAGTGGATCAAGGACCGATTTATTCTAAACTATCGTATATATCGCTCGATTTGCTTGAAATTTGATATGTAAGTAGCGTTATGCCTGGATTAAAATAACAATAATTTTTCTTCCGGGAACTGGACCGAGACCGGGACCGACCTATTCTAAACAATAATTATACCCTTCATGAAAATGAAATGGTATATTAATTTCGTCACGAAACCGAAAATTGTAAGTCCTTAAAGGAAAATAGATAGACCCACCATTAAGTATACCGAAATAATCAGGTTGAAAAGCTGAGTTGATTTAGCCATGTCCGTCTGTCTGTTTGTATGCAAACTAGTCCCTCAATTTTTGAGATATCTTGATAAAATTTGGTGAGCGGGTGTATTTGGGTGTCCGATTAGACATTTGTCGGAACCGACCGGATCGGACCACTATAGCATATATCCTCCAGACAACCGATTTTTCAGAAAAAGAGGATTTTTGTTATATCTTACCCAATTTAACAGATTGAAGCTTCAAACTTCACCATATACTTTCGTATATTGCACATATTGTTGCCTGAAAAAATTGATGAGATCGGTCGTATATATAGTATATATCCCCCACAACCGATTGTTCAGATAAGGAACTTTTCGTAATTACTGCCCTATTTTAATAGCTAGAGACTTCAAATTTCAACGAATGCTTACGTATATAGCATATATTGTTGTCTGAAAAAATCATAGAGATCGGTTGCATATATAGTATATATCTCATACAACCGATTGTTCAGATAAGAAACTTTTAGCAATTTCTACCCCATTTCAACAGCTATAAGCTTAAAATTTCACCAATTGCTTACGTAATAGCATATATTGTTGTCTGAAAAAATCATAGAGATCGGTTGTATATATAGTATATATCTCATACAACCGATTGTTCAGATAAGAAACTTTTCGCAATTTCTACCCCATTTTAACAGCTATAAGCTTCAAATTTCACCGATTGCTTACGTATATAGCATATATTGTTGTCTGAAAAAATCATAGAGATCAGTTGTATATATAGTATATATCTCATACAACCGATTGTTCAGATAAGAAACTTTTCGCAATTTCTACCCCATTTTAACAGCTATAAGCTTCAAATTTCACCAATTGCTTACGTATAGAGCATATATTGTTGTCTGAAAAAATCATAGAGATCGGTTGTATATATAGTATATATCTCATACAACCGATTGTTCAGATAAGAAACTTTTCGCAATTTCTACCCCATTTTAACAGCTATAAGCTTCAAATTTCACCGATTGCTTACGTATATAGCATATACTGTTGTCTGAAAAAATCATAGAGATCGGTTGTATATATAGTATATATCTCATACAACCGATTGTTCAGATAAGAAACTTTTCGCAATTTCTACCCCATTTTAACAGCTATAAGCTTCAAATTTCACCGATTGCTTACGTATATAGCATATATTGTTGTCTGAAAAAATCATAGAGATCAATTGTATATATAGTATATATGTCATACAACCGATTGTTCAGATAAGAAACTTTTCGCAATTTCTACCCCATTTTAACAGCTATAAGCTTCAAATTTCACCGATTTCTTACGTATATAGTATGTATTGTTGTATCAAAAAATCATAGAGATCGGTGATATATATAATATATATATGATGGTATATATAGTATATATATATAGTATATATATATATTTATACCTTTCATGAAAATGAAATGGTATATTAATTTCGTCAAGAAAACGAAAATTGTAAGTACTTAAAGGAAAATAGATAGACCCACCATTAAGTATACCGAAATAATCAGGTTGAAGAGCTGAGTTGATTTAGCCATGTCCGTCTGTCCGTCTGTCCGTCTGTCTGTTTGTATGCAAACTAGTCCCTCAATTTTTGAGCTATCTTGATAAAATTTGGTGAGCGGGTGTATTTGGGTGTCCGATTAGACATTTGTCGGAACCGACCGGATCGGACCACTATAGCATATATCCTCCATACAACCGATTTTTCAGAAAAAGAGGATTTTTGTAATATCTTACCCAATTTAAGAGATTGAAGCTTCAAACTTCACCATATACTTTCGTATATTGCACATATTGTTGCCTGAAAAAATTTATGAGATCGGTCGTATATATAGTATATATCCCCCACAACCGATTGTTCAGATAAGGAACTTTTCGTAATTACTGCCCTATTTTAAGAGCTAGAGGCTTCAAATTTCAACGAATGCTTACGTATATAGCATGTATTGTTGTCTGAAAAAATCATAAAGATCGGTGGTATATATAGTATATATATGGTGGTATATATATATTTTCGCAAATTTTAGCCTCATTTTAACAGCTATAAGCTTCAAATTTCACCGAATACTTACGTATATAGCATATATTGTTTTCTGAAAAAATCATAGAGATCGGTTGTATATATAGTATATATCTCATGCAACCGATTGTTCAGATAAGAAACTTTTCGCAATTTCTACCCCATTTTAATAGCTATAAGCTTCAAATTTCACCGATTGCTTACGTATATAGCATATATTATTGTCTGAAAAAATCATAGAGATCGGTTGTATATATAGTATATATCTCATACAACGGATTGTGCAGATAAGAAACTTTTCGCAATTTCTACCCCATTTTAACAGCTATAAGCTTCAAATTTCATCGATTGCTTACGTATATAGCATATATTGTTGTCTGAAAAAATCATAGAGAACGGTTGTATATATAGTATATATCTCATACAACGGATTGTTCAGATAAGAAACTTTTCGCAATTTCTACCCCATTTTAACAGCTATAAGCTTCAAATTTCACCGATTGCTTACGTATATAGCATATATTGTTGTCTGAAAAAATCATAGAGAACGGTTGTATATATAGTATATATCTCATACAACAGATTCTTCAGATAAGAAACTTTTCGCAATTTCTACCCCATTTTAATAGCTATAATCTTCAAATTTCAGCGATTGCTTACGTATATAGTATGTATTGTTGTGTCAAAAAATCATAGAGATCGGTGATATATATAATATATATATGATGGTATATATAGTATATATATATTTTTTTTGCGACTTTGGCCCCATTTTAACAGCTAGAAGCTTCAAATTTCACCAAATGCTTACGTATATAGCATATATTGTCTGAAAAATCATAGAGATCGGTGGTATATATATTATATACTTCATATAAACTGTCATTTTTGCCCCTTTTTTACGGCTAGAAGCTTCAAAATTCATCAAATTTCATCAAATAGTTACGTTTACGTCATATTTTTTGAAATACGTGATTCGTAGTCATAGTTTTTGCATGCAGACCACAAAAAACGTGAAGCTTTGCAACCTCACACAAAGAACCTACCTATTTTTTATTTTATATTTATCTTAAAAATCGTTTAGGTATGTAGATCTGTTCACTATATATTTCTTATCTTATACTTTCGATTATTCGGAGATTACGAACGGGATAAGATTATTGTTCAGCCCCATTCATGAAAGGTATGAAGTCTTCGGCACAGCCGAAGACAGTCCCGTCCTTACTTGTTTTTCTTCTGGGAAGTGAACCAAAAACCGGTTTATTCTAAAATATAATATTCGTAATGCGATTTAGTTGAGTTTTGTAAATTAGTAGCATTTTGTCTTAATTAAAATATAGCATAATTTTTATAGAATAGAGGTCCTAACAAATGTATACTAACTATTGTTTTTCGCACATATACCTATGCCTGTAGTTTTTACTCCAGAATGCATAATTTGCTTCTCCTATCTTCTATATATATAAAAAGAAGTGTACATTTTGATTGTCACTCCATAACTCGAGAACGGCTCGAAAGATTGCCTTGAAATTTTTAGGAAAGATACAGGAAGGAGAGATGATGGTTATTCAAGACACATTGCCAGGTGCAGTGACATCATATAAATCTGTTGATAGCGCAATGAATGCAGATCATGTAGTGAATTATCCAATTGAATTTTTGAATTCATTGGAACCACCTGGTATGCCATCGCATTATTTGAATTTAAAGGTTGGCTCATCAATTATTTTACTGCGGAATTTAAATGCACCAAAACTGTGCAATGGCACAAGATTAGTAGTAAAAAAATTGATGGCGAATTTAATTGAAGCGACAATATTGACCGGAACAGCGAAAAATGAAATTGTACTCATACCACATATTCCACTGATTCGAGCAGACATGACATTTGAATTTAAGCGTTTGCAATTCCCAGTGCGTCTATCATTTGTCATGTCCATCAATAAGGCACAAGGACAAACGTTTCAAATATGCGGATCAAATTTGGAGGATCCGTGCTTTTCACATGGACAGCTATACGTGGCCTGCTCAAGAGTTGGAACTGCAAATTATTTGTTTGTGCTCGCTTCCAATGGGCAAACTAAAACTATTGTATATCCAAATGTTTTGGATTGACATTAATAATTTTGAAATAAAATACATTCATTTCATAAAAAATATATATAATCTTTCATTTCTTTTTTTGGTTGGTTGCTATATATATATAATGTATTTTTATATTTTTAAACGATCCTTATTGTTACCATCATACCTAATTCAAAATAATATTTTTCCTTTTCAGGTACGTTGCAAAAAAATCTTGGATGGCTCAGCGTTGACTATGTATGTATGATGTATAATCTGGTGCTAATCTTAGCTTATTAATGTGTAAGAATGCCAAAGAAAATGCTATGGAATGTAAGTAGTCTGACTGCCATATTTTCTACAAATATCTCACTTCATGGCAACAAGTATGTCACATGGTACCTTTTTATTATCCAGCAGCGCTCAATACGTTAGAATCACCAAAAACGTTCTCCAAAACCGTTGCTAAATGTTATGCGTATCAGCAAACATTAGACCTATCAGACTCACTTGTATATACGGTAACAAAAACATTGACAGCAGTTAAAAAGCGGATGAACTGTCAAAGGCCGGTGCATCGTTGAACACCTCTGAGGCAATAACGATGCGCTGACCACTTCCATCAATTAAGAGTTTCTTTCTTACTACTCTGAAGGAGCTCACACGCCGTCATTGGTACTCGTCATATATTTGCAAAAGCACAGAGCAAACATGGCTTGACTTTAACCAGATAATAATAGGGTTTCTTCTCAAGGGGTTCGTGGAAGAGATCACATTCACTATTACAGGCCACTGGCCATTGGCCTACACGCGGGAAGAAGCGGAAATATTACCTCCATCGACATATTCAGGAGCTGTAGTAGGACAGTTGTAAGGAGACAGTCACCATTTCGCTTTCAAGTGGCCACCTTAGCGAAAATGAGATTCCGAAATCAAAGCAGTTTTGTGCTGCCCGAACCACGGACGTTGTCGAAATGCTCCTTAAAGGAATCAATACGTTTATTTATCTAACTAAATGGTTTGAGTAAGCACACAGTTTCCTGGAAAATGTGCATCAAAATAGCGCAGAGAGTGTCACTTGGGATCTTGGCTGGGTATCACAGCAAACAACCAACCCAACGTTGACACGGAAGCCAAAACTTTGCCGTCTAGTAAATGTAGAAAGGGACTATTCATCTTTTACTTTGCAACGTTTGACAACAATAAGTGACACCAAATCAAGCTCTATTGATAATGATGAATTATGATGATGCCCTACCTATCCTACAGCTAGTTGGCATAACGTCGAAATCCATAGATCTTTCGGAGAACTTTTTTCTCTTAGACTTTGGAAGTCTGTCACCCCCCAATTGAAATAGTTGGCCATATCTGATGTATATTGTGCCGATCCAAATAATCAGATCCTGCAACCACCCAAATTACTGTAGTCTCTTTCAGGGCCGAATTGTAAACACGACAAAGGAACACTTGGATATACTTACCTCCGAGAAGACTAAGGCCAAGTTTCGCTTCCACATGTCATCATGCTCTAAATATATTTCTCGAACAAATTGGCGGGAAGGGACCTACATCTTTTACGCCGAGAAGCTTTTCGTAGCCGAAATACACTCAGAGTGTTTGCCAAACCACTGCCGAGGGACGATACCACTTAGAAAAACTTGGTCTTTTAGAATTTTTTGAATTAAAAATTTAGAAAAAGATGTTTCAATAAGAAAAAAGTTTTCCAAGAACTTCGTTGAGTTAGGCGCAGCACCCTACAATTACACCACGGCGTCCGCTTAGCAACAGAAAAACTAGAAAAAGTGCGCTTACTGGACGGAGGTTAACGTGAAGTCCATGAGTTGCCAAAGAGGCTCAGCACTCGCTACTTACATGGTAGACGTCCCAATATGTTTGGTAGCTACAAGGAGGTTTCATAATTTGCATATAATTAATGAAGCATAAATGGTGTGGGTTTAAGGGAGGCGGCTTCTAATTTCTACTATCATGTGAAAGTCTTACGATATTAACTCATTAAATTGCTCAACCCTCAAAAGAGAGAACAGTAAGCTTCGTCAGCAACAGCAGATATCGGAAGTACTGGTCGCAGAAGGAAACGGTTTGATCACGTTTTATATGTCTTGCGCTCGCGTGCTCAAGGATCCGCATATAGGAGCGGCTGTATTATCTAATATATAAAATTCTTATGTCACGGTGTTAGAGGCTTAACTGCTCCGAAACGGCTGAACCGATTCTCATGAAATTTTGTGAACATATTGCGTAGGTCTCATAATCGGCCAACGTCTACCTTTTTTTCGCTACGTGCCTAGGGTCTTGAGATCAAAACGTGGACCCGGGTACCCCTAGAATATGTTTATACAATATGGTTATCAAATGAAAGCTGTTGATGAGTGCTATAGTACAGAATAATTTTCATACCCCTGGGAGGCTAGGGTCTCGATATATAGCCCAAAACGTGGACCTGGGTACCCCCAGAAAGTGTCTGTACAATATGGATAACAAATAAAAGCTGTTCATGAGTGCTTTAGTACAGGGTAGTTTTCATACAACTGGGAGGCTAGGGTCTCGAGATATAGGCTAAAACGTGGACCAGGATACACCTAGAATATGTTTTTACATTATGGGTATCAAATTGAAGCTGTTGATGTATGCTTTAGTACAGAGGAAGTTTTACACCGCTGGGTGACTACGGTCTCGAGATATAGGGCAAAACATGGACCCGGATACCCCTAGAATGTGTGTGTATTATGGATATCAAATGAAAGCTGTTGCTGAAAGCTCTAAAGTTCATTGTGATATTCGATTTAGTCCCATCAACCAGGCAAACATGATAAATATGCATGCGAAGCCGAAATAAAGACAAGAATTAATAATACCCACATACCTATTTACATACGTCCTTTTCGATTTGCCTAAAATTTCGTATATAAATTTGCCTATATTAGTATTTACGATGCGTTTTTTCGGGAAGTATACCAGAGACGGACTGGGACTGGGGTTAGGACTAGGACTGGGACTGAGACTGAGACTCGGAATGGGACTTGAACAAAATACATACCACCCTCTGGGACTGGCAGTAAGAGATGAAGAAGAATGAGAAAAAATTGGGAGAAGAGAAAAGAGAGAAGGAGACCCTTAAAGAGATAGAATAAGACGAAGATGGAGTAGATGAAGCGAAAAAGACGGAGGGAGGAGTGAATAAAAAGATTAGGAAAAAGTGTAGAGGGGTAGGGCAGAGTTAGACGGAAAAAGCTTATTAAAATGTATGCAGATAGACCAAATTTAGGGCTGAACAACGTCTGCCGGGTCTGCTAGTCATATCTAAATGAAGCAGATTTGTTTGGTACAATGAAATAAATTGTAATGAAATAAAATTTAAAAAAATAAATAATAAAATAATATAAAAAAAAACATAATAAAATAAAAAAAAGAAACACAATAAAATGAAAAAAAAGAATCAATTAACTCTAAATTACAAAAACAAATACAAAAACAAAAAATTTAATTAGACTAACGTAAATTAATTAAAAATTAATTATATAAAATAACAAGTAAGGAAGGTTAAGTTCGGGTGTAACCGAACATTACATACTCAGTTGAGAGCTATGGTGACAACATAAGGGAAAATAACCATGTAGGAAAATGAACCGAGGGAAACCCTGGAATGTGTTTGTATGACATGTGTATCAAATGAAAGGCATTAAAGAGTATTTTATGAGGGAGTGCGCCATAGTTCTATAGGTGGACGCCATTTAGGGATATAGCCATAAAGGTGGGTCAGGGTTGACCCTAGAATTTGTTTGTACAATATGGGCATCAAACGAGTGGTGTTAATGAGTATTTTAAAAGGGAGTGGGCCTTAGTTCTATAGGTGGTCGCCTTTTCGAAATATCGCCATAAATGTGGACCAGGGGTGACTCTAGAATGCGTTTGTACGATATGGGTATCAAATGAAAGGTGTTAATGAGTATTTTAAAAGGGAGTAATCCTTAGTTCCATAGGTGGACGCCGTTTCGAGATATCGCCATAAAGGTGGACCAGGGGTGACCCTAGAATTTGTTTGTACAATATGGGCATCAAACGAGTGGTGTTAATGAGTATTTTAAAAGGGAGTGGGCCTTAGTTCTATAGGTGGTCGCCTTTTCGAAATATCGCCATAAATGTGGACCAGGGGTGACTCTAGAATGCGTTTGTACGATATGGATATCAAATTAAAGGTATTAATGAGTATTTTAAAAGGGAGTAATCCTTAGTTCCATAGGTGGACGCCGTTTCGAGATATCGCCATAAAGGTGGACCAGGGGTGACCCTAGAATTTTTTTGTACAATATGGGTATCAAAAGAAAGTTGTTAATGAGTATTTTAAAAGGGTGTGGGGCTTAGTTCTATAGGTGGACACCTTTTCGGAATATCGCCACAAAGGTGGACCAGGGGTGACTCTAGAATGTGTTTGTACGATATTGTTATCAAATTAAAGGTATTAATGAGGGTTTTAAAAGGGAGTGGTGGTTGTTGTATAGGTGGTCGCATTTTCGAGATATCGCCATAAAGGTGGACCAGGGGTGACCCTAGAATTTGTTTGTACAATATGGACATCAAAAGAAAGGTGATAATGAGTATTTTAAAAGGGTGTGGGGCTTAGTTCTATAGGTGGACGCCTTTTCGAGATATCGCCATAAAGGTGGACCAGGGGTGACTCTAGAATGAGTTTGTACGATATGGGTATCAAATTAAAGGTATTAATGAGAGTTTTAAAAGGGAGTGGTGGTAGTTGTATATGTGAAGGCGTTTTCCAGATATCGACCAAAATGTGGACTAGGGTGACCCAGAACATTATCGGTTGGATACCGCTAATTTATTTATATATGTAATACCTGGCAAGATTTTAAGGGTGTTTTATTTCGCCCTGCAGAACTTTTTCATTTTCTTCTACTTAATATGGTAGGTGTCACAACCATTTTATAAAGTTTTTTCTAAAGTTATATTTCGCGTCAATAAAACAATCCAATTACCTTACCATGTTTCATCCCTTTTTTCGTATTTGGTATAGAATTATGGCATTTTTTTCATTTTTCGCAATTTTCGATATCGAAAAAGTGGGCGTGGTCATAGTCGGATTTCGTTCATTTTTCATACCAAGGTAAGGTGGGTTCAGATAAGTACGTGAACTGAGTTTAGTAAAGATATATCGATTTTTGCTCAAGTTATCGTGTTAACGGCCATGCGGAAGGACAGACGGACGACTGTGTATAAAAACTGGGCGTGGCATCAACCGATTTCGCCCATTTTCACAGAAAACAGTTATCGCCATAAAATCTATGCCCCTACCAAATTTCAAAAGGATTGGTTAATTTTTGTTCGATTTATGGCATTAAAAGTATCCTAGACAAATTAAATGAAAAAGGGCGGAGCCACGCCCATTTTTAAATTTTCTTTTATTTTTGTATTTTGTTGCACCATGTCATTACTGGAGTTGAATCTTGACATAATTTACTTATATACTGTAAAGATATTAAATTTTTTGTTAAAATTTTACTTTAAAAATTTTTTTTTTTTTAAAGTGGGCGTGGTCCTTCTCCGATTTTGCAAATTTTTATTAAGCGTACATGCAGTAATAAGAGTAACGTTCCTGCCAAATTTCATCATGATATCTTCAACGACTGCCAAATTACAGCTTGCAAAAGTTTTAAATTACCTTCTTTAAAAAGTGGGCGGTGCCACGCCCATTGTCCAAAATTTTACTAATTTTATATTTTGCGTCATAAGTTCAACTCATCTACCAAGTTTCGTCGCTTTATCGGTCTTTTGTAATGAATTATCGCACTTTTTCGGTTTTTCGAAATTTTCGATATCGAAAAAGTGGGCGTGGTTATAGTCCGATATCGTTCATTTTAAATAGCGATCTGAGATGAGTGCTCAGGAACCTACATACCAAATTTCATCAAGATACCTCAAAATTTACTCAAGTTATCGTGTTAACGGACGGACGGACGGACGGACATGGCTCAATCAAATTTTTTTTCGATCCTGATTATTTTGATATATGGAAGTCTATATCTATCTCGATTCCTTTATATATGTACAACCAACCGTTATCCAATCAAACTTAATATACTCTGTGAGGTCTGCTCAACTGAGTATAAAAAAAGTCTATGTTCACATCGTTTCTGCAACAGAAGTCGCAGCGCTGTGAAAATCAATTGGCAAGGCACAGAATAGAAATAGAAATAATGAAGACAAACAACCGCTGTGATTGCTGAATAGTTATAGCAGCTGCGCCTATGAAGGAATTTAGCAGTTCCCGAAATGGATCTATACAACGAGCTATCGCAGCTGTGTAACATTTTTCTTCTATACTTATTTATAAAAAATTTTAAATTAAGAAAAAAATCATCGTAACAATAATATTGATAAAACAATTATTGTTAGGCCTTAAGCACGGTCGAACCCGCAATCCTAAAATAAAATAAATTAAACAAATTTAATTATATATAATTTAATTTAAAATAAATTTAATTATAGAAAACTTAAATAATAATATACACTTTAATTTAATTAAATTAAATTTATTTTTAATTTTTTTTTTATTTTATTTTATACTTAACTTGAAATGATTCTATTTTATTTTATTGTATTTAATTTTATTTTGTCTTATTTTATTTTATCTTATTTTATTTTATTTTACATTACTTTATTATATTTTATTTATTTTAAATATTATTATGTTTTACATTTTATTTTATTTTGCTTTATTTTATTTTGTTTTGATATATTTTATTTTATTTTTCTTAATTTTCTTTTTTAAAAAAATTATTGTTAGGCCTTAAGCACGGTCGAACCCGCAATCCTAAAATAAAATAAATTAAACAAATTTAATTATATAAAATTTAATTTAAAATAAATTTAATTATAGAAAACTTAAATAATAATATACACTTTAATTTAATTAAATTAAATTTATTTTTAATTTTTTTTTATTTTATTTTATACTTAACTTGAAATGATTCTATTTTATTTTATTGTATTTAATTTTATTTTGTATTATTTTATTTTATCTTATTTTATTTTATTTTACATTACTTTATTATATTTTATTTATTTTAAATTTTATTATGTTTTACATTTTATTTTATTTTGCTTTATTTTATTTTGTTTTGATTTATTTTATTTTATTTTTCTTTATTTTATTTTATTTTATTTTTATTAAGTTTTTTTATTTTTTCTTTTATTTATTTTATTTTATTCAATTTTTTTATTTATTTTATTTTATTTTATTTTGGTCTATTTTATTTTTATTTCTTTTACTTTTTTCTGTTTGTTTTTTAACTTTATTTTATTTTATTTTGTTTTGTTTTAATTTATTTTATTTTATTTTATTTTATTTTATTTTATTTTATTTTAAATTTTATTATGTTTTATATTTTATTTTTTTTTTGTTTTTTAAACTTTATTTTATTTTGTTTTATTTTATTTTATTTCACTAATTTATTTGAATTTTAAGTTTGTTTAAATTTATTTTATTTTGCTTCTATTTATTTTATATTATTTTATTTTATTTTACTTTGTTTTATTTTATTTTATTTTATTTTATTTCTTTTTAATATTTTAATTTTTTTAATTTCTATAATTTAATATTATTAAGGTTATTTGTATTTATTTAAATTTAATTTAATTTTTTTCTTTTCCTTTAATTTTATTCTATTTTATTTTGTTTTTGTTTTTTTAACTCTATTTTTTTATAATATGTTATTTTATCTTACATTATTTAATTTAATTAAATTTTATTTTGTTTTATTTCTTTGTATAATTTTGTCAAATTTGTTTGTCATAATATTGTCATACTAAAATGAACAAAAACCTAAGAACATAAACCTGAATACTTTATCACGTGCTTTGTTGTTTATCAGCAAAAAAATAGACATTTGATGTTTGCTACCTCTGCCTCCATATTTCCTTCAAACTGCGAACATGCTCTTACCAACACAGCGTCATGGCGTATGCATATTGGTAAAAATGTTAAATATATTTGTATTTTGTTAATAGCCTTATAAGTGTATGTTAACTGTTTGGCTAATTATTGAGCTCAAGGCCGCAAGGTGTGGTATTATAATTATATAATTGTTTGATATTTCGGTTTCAATCTGAAACCATCCTCAGGAACAAATGAATGATCGATCCTGAGGATGGTTTCAGATTGACACCGAAATATCGAACAATTATATAATTATAATTTCACAAAATATATGGTGTTTTATTTATACGGCCTTGAGCTCAATAATTAACCAAAAAGTTAAAATTTTGAATACATACATATGCTCATGGCGACAAAATTTTATAAACTAGACAACACCTTATGATTAACTTAAGTGACAGTTGCATTCGATGACATCCATAATTTTTACTCATTAAATGCACTTAATATGTCAACACATTTGGAAAACCGCAATACAAATATAGAATTATGAGGAACATTGTAACTGTATTATTAAAACCAACAATAACAGCAATAAACAATTGCCGAGATCGAGGCTTACACATTTTTCCAATAAATCATCACATTTGGGATTATTCCGTGCGGAGTTGTTATTTTTGCACTTAATTGCCGGCAAACAAGCTACTGAGTTTTGTTATTAGACGCACGACTGCAATGTGAAAACGTTAAAAAGTGCGCATGTGCAAACGCTCTTTGCCGTACTTGTACATACATAGTACTTTGTTAGAATTTTCTTTCTAAGGCCAATTTATTACCTTGAAAAAGTGTGGAATTTGAATAAATAATTACTTAGATGTAGGCCGACGCTTAGCTGTTGAGTTCATGTGAGCTTTGTTTGGAGAGTTTGTGTTTTTTTTTTGTTTTGTTCTGTTGTGACTGCAGTTTTAATTATACACATGTAATACGAAGCCATATTTGTGCGTTAAATGAATTCACTTTTATTGGCAACAAAAACAGACTTAATGAATGACCAAATGTGGTTGGCTGCCGTCGCTGCAGATAATGCAACAATTGTTTTGAATTGTTTTTAGTGCAATAATTGTTGCAACAATGCAAGTGAATTCATTAGACGGCAGGATACAGTTGCATTCAGGTGCGCCTGAGTTTTGTTGTGACGGATGTGCGGCTGGTTGATTAAAAAGAACAGTTGTGGAAGGGAAAGAAGAATTAATGCTCAGTGTTTTTTGTTACAAACCAATAACGAAATAGCAAATGTACACTGCCAAGTAATATGAAACAAGTGTACAATCATGGTATAAGAATATGAGGTAAAATGACTCTTTTACGTAGGCAGCCATCTTAACCATTTGACTTTAGCGGGAATAATGACATTTCATGCCACCAGAGTGAATATCAATATCAATTCATTTTGGTTCGGAAACAAATGCTCGTGGCAGAAAAAAAAAAAATAATTATTGTTAAATTTAATTCAAACAAAAATGTATTTTTCAAGTTTCCCACAATCCCTTTTACGGGCAGTCGGTGATTAAAAGCTTGCGAAAAATGAGGACGGCTTCAAGTGTGTTGGCCACTGGTTTCCCAGGCTCTAGTGGCGGTACGACGCATCCCATTATCCATTTTACAGGGATCCTAAAGATATACAGGGATAATTTGAAAACAAGAGCTAAGTAACTGCGTACCTCATTGCCCAGTTTTTTTTTAGCATCGGCAAGGCAGTCCCTTCCGAAAGTATTGATTTTAATGGCTAAGCGTGAATTTCTTTATCGGGATGGTACTAGGAAACGCGCCGTGTTTATGTGTATTAGCCATCCATCTAGATTTTGCAACCGTATTGTCGGTAGAAGGCACACTCGCATTTGTTGCCATTCGACAGCACATTATAATCAAAGACGATAGATATTGTAAGAGGCGACTAAAATACCAGATTCAAGGGGCTGTGTAGCGCAACCCCTCAGGTTGCCAGCGCAATATACAGTTTCTCCAAAACCAATTTTCAACCTCACCTATCTGCGGCGAATCCTGTTTCACTAACAGACGAGGCTTTGGCGACCCCAAGCTCCTCATGGAACTTGGTGGTGGGGAGGGAGGGATGGCCTGAAGGTTTAATGTGGCCATATAAATCGTTACCGAGATGGTCGGGCTAGCACCTTAATGGTGTTGTGTTACCGGAGCGTACCGAATCTGTATCCGGCAAAGGACCATCACATCGATAACACTCCCCAAAGCCTTCGGGGAGCGACTTTATCGCTACAACAACAACAACAACGATAGATATTTTATAACTGTGCTTCGTCGGGTTTGAGGGGTACTTTACTTACCAACATCGGTAGAGAGGTTACAGTTCTTTAGATGGTCCTCCCATTTTCCGGTCTGTGTTTTTCCAGAGGTTTTCCGGTGCGCGACATCAATTTCTCTCGCCAACATTTGCAGCATTCGGATGGATGAAATCGGCCTACCGTTCCAGTAAGAGGATTATAGTAAGACAGCTGTCAACTGGTGCACTTGGGTCCTTCGCTGAATTTTCGAATATCTGTCTAGCTATAACAATTTCCTTCCGCTCACTGTGCGGACCGTCCTGCCGTCTATTAGTTCTGGCAAAATTTCTTCCCTGCTGTGATCTTGCAGGCTGGAATGCCGCATTTTATGATCTGCATTTAAAACGCCTAAACTAATGCGGTTTTGGTTATGAGTAGAGAAGGGAGCGAGCCACCGGAACGGCAAGTAACAAGGGGCTGTAGTTTTTTATTATTTCAAAATATGCATCACCCCATCGGGGGATTATAGTCCAGAACATCGAGGAAAGTAGCATCGCCCGAGACAGGGAAGATTGCGCAAACCTTTATATTCTGCATTGGCAACGGTGCACATAGTGACCTGTCCTCGTGTACTGGTGCCGGAAAGAGGAGAGGGAGAAGGGGCTGGTGCGTGGCATAACCTTCGTAGATAGTAGTGATGGGGGCGGCCGTGTGAGGTAGAAACGGATTCTATAGATGCTGTGGTATAGCTCAGAACATCCCTTTCGATGCATTCATTCATTTTGCACTTGACACACTGACCGTCTTAAATGTATTATTTTACGGCAAACTCAACAAAATCACTTCTCTTAGCTGCCGTATTTGGCTTATTTATCAAACAACCCATTTAATAAAATAATTTAAAAAAATTTTAAGTAAAACAGTTTTATTGAAAACAATACTTACATGAAGTTATAATAATACTAAAAGCTAGAAAATAATTAGGTAGGTCGTAGGTACTAGTCATCACACTACTCATCAATCTAGGGCGTTGATCAGACAATTAAACAAAAGCATTGGGCGCGTGAAATTTTAAAAAATGCGAGGCGTAGCATAACCTTATTAAGGTTCAGTTGGTCTTACATATGACTATCAATAGAAAATTTGATGCGTCCAACGCTTTTATTTAATTGTCTGATCAACGCCCTAGATTGATGAGTAGTGTGATGACTAGTACCTACGACCTACCTAATTATTTTCTAGCTTTTAGTATTATTATAACTTCATGTAAGTATTGTTTTCAATAAAACCGTTTAACTTAAAAATATTTTTTAATTATATTATTTTCAAGTTTGTAGTTTTTATTTAATTGCCTATTATTTCTCATTCTATTTAGTTCATGTAGTGACTCATTATTACAAGGACTCATTCCTCACAATTTGTTACGATCTAAGTCCTCAATACATAGTCCTTCCAAAGTCTTTACTCGACTCTGCGCCACGTATGATTGTCCCTCCTCGAACTCCAAAATATTTTGATGTCACTTCTACTGGACTGTATGCAATATTTGTTCCAAATGTTAGCCAAATCGGACATCATAGGTCGCTTTCTATTCATGTATGTATTATGTGTTCCAAATATGGACCAAATCGGACCACAAATACGATTTTTTGAATATCTCGATCCTTGCGCCACCTGGCGGCGATTTTGTTTCATATGTCGCTTTCTATTCATGTACGTAATATGTGTTCCAAATATGAGCCTAATCGGAAGACAAAATACGATTTTTTTAAATATTTCGATCCATGCGCCACCTGGCGGCGATTTTTTTATATTCCTGTATGTATTATATGTTCCAAATATGTACCAAATCGGATCACAGAATAAAATTTTGTTAGTATTTCGATCCATGCGCCACCTGGCGGCGATTTTTTTTCATATGTCGCTTTCTACTCATGTACGTAAAATGTGTTCCAAATATGAGCCAAATCGGACCACAAATACGATTTTTTGAAATATTTCGATCCATGAGCCACCTATCGGAGTTTTCATGTTATTGCATTGTCATCGGGTTCTGAACTATATTCCAAGTTTCAAGTTTGTAGCTTATCGGGGAGTTACTTAAACTTTAATTACCAAATTCGTTCACAACGGCCGTGCAGCCGGCCTGTCAAGTCAAGATTATAATCGTGGGTTAACGGTGTGTTATCGGCTTGTTATACCCCCATCATCGGCTTATTACTAGTTTCTTATTGACCTGTTATCGCAGAGTCACAATTGTGTTATCGTTTACCGTCTTATCGTTACCTATTTCATAACGAACCTATGAGTCATCGCTAAGAAATCGATAATATGTCGATAACAATTTAGTAACGATTCGTTAATAAATCCATAACTTCGATATTAAATCGATAATTTATCAATAAAAAGTCGATAACTTTTCCATATATACTATATCATTTTGGATAAATAATGGACAACTTTTAAATCTTTAACTTTTTTGTACATTTGCAAAAAAATCTTTTACTTTTCGATATGAAACCGATAACTCCTCGATTTAATTCGGTCTCCTATTTACAACCTTTATAATCGATATAAAATTTATAACACTTCGATAATAAATCGATAATATCGTGCTACAATAAAGTGACGCCTACACCCTGCATTTCCCTAGACGGCATACCGCTTCCCAAGGTGTGCATTATAATGATTGTGCACATTTGAATTAGTTTCATAATATACCTCCGAAATATATTTCTTTCAAACGCATAGGAAAAAGAGAGACAGTTGACCGACAAGTTGGCTTGGGATTAAAGAGTTAGCTCCTAAATAGTTGGTTTGACTGCATATTAGCTACACACACAGCGGTGGACATTGGCAGAGAAAGTGGTAGGTCGCCTCCTCTTCCTCCTCATCCTGAAAGCTTCTGCAGAGGGAGTTTGTTGGTATTCGCCACCGTCGGAGCATTGGTGCATTAGCACAATGACCTGTGATGACACCCGCAATTTCCTTCACCGCATATTTGTTTAGTTCGAGAAGGAAAGGTGTCTTTCCTATCCAAGCATGGAAGTAAGGACCTTGAGACTTCGCAGTTAACCCTTTTGTTCCATTGCAAGTCCGTTGCCCTATTCTAATATTCATTGATTCTCCCCTGGAGATAACTCAGCGGAGGTCGGACGGAGCTGTCCACCTCATTTATGTGCAAATCGGAACCTTTCCTAGCCATATCATTTGCGAGTTCATTCCTTTCAATACCACTGTGCCGAGGGACCCATCAAAGGGAGACATTGAGATGACTTATAAAAGGCAGAGAGGCTCTACACCTCCGCACGATATCCGATTTTGTCATGTTGGACTCTAATGCTCTTAAGGCGGCTTGGCTGTCAACAAATATTGTTACTTAGGTGTCGGAGACCATACTATCTTGAAGCAGCTTTGCTTCTCTGTCTATGGCATAGACCTCGGCCTGGAATACACTGCATGCGTCAGGAAGTCGAAATGATTGGATTAACTGTAGATGTGTTGAGTACATCCCAGCTCCAGTTCTTTTTCCAGCCGTCGATGTAGATTGTAAAGCCCCTGCCACTGTCTACGCCTTCCTCCCATTCCTCCCTTGAAGGATATCTGAACCTGGAGGTCCAAAACTGCTGTGATGTGGTCGGTTTTCGATGTTAGGTCGGTTATTATTCCGTTTAATTGTCCCTACGTCATATAGTCCGGAATCGTCGCGTGTCCGTGCTTAGCTCATTTCCACATGTTGGATTCTTTTAGTCCTCTTGCGGCTAATCCCTGCACGAACCCTCGGGATAATTCGCCATGTATATTTTCTATCGTCCTTGGATGCTGAGCGAAGGTTTTGCATTATATGCAGGTCTGGTGTTCAACCTTACCTATCATGTTGAGATCTTTACAGAAGTAACCATGTCTGGTAAAAAAAAATTGGGTGAAGTAAAATTCGACCTCTCAATGTGGTCGCTTCAGCCAAGGGTTAAATTCAGGGACTAGTTCCCTGACACTCAACTTTTGTTGCCACTGTCGGATCAATTTTTCTCGCGCCTGTATGGCAAAAGCATCTCTCATCACTTTTGCTCGGCTGTCGAATATTGCGCTTCTTTCTTCAGCGAGAAGATATATCGGTATGGTTCCTGCAACGACCAGGACAGCGTCTGCCGAGATCGTGCGGTAAACCGAAGCTACTCGCAAAAGCGCTCAGAATTGGCCCGAGTTGAGGGCGATTCGGTACTTCCTGTGTTTCGTTGCGTACGCCCAGATTTCTGCGCCGTATAAGAGTACAGAATCCCAGGCTCATGCCGGCGGCTTCTTTGAACATGGGTTTATAAATCCTGTGAATGCCATTAATCGACTCAGGTTCGATATTGTGTGCGCAGCTTTTTCGCAGGCTCCTCGGTTATGCTCTGAGAAGGTAATCTTACTGATTAGCTGCATTGCCAGATATTTTGTTTAAGTGCATGTTTCTATTTGCTTGCCCCTGACCGACATGTTAATGATAGTGAGGATCCATCTTTTCGTAAGGATGACGATCTCCCTTTATCTGCTGCCGTTTGTAGACCGTGATCAGTCATTCATCTATTCACGCTGCGCATGATCTGGTTTAGTATAAGCTGTACCACTTCCTGGCCTCGTGATGCTGGGTATCCTGAAATAACGCAAACTATCTTTTCAAATGCAATGTAGACCCAACTCTGACACCAACTGATTTTTAGCTCAACCGTGTTGAAACTGTTTTTTTTTAGTTTAGAGGACATTTATGGAAATTTCCTGCAAGAAGCCTCCTCATATGCTTCATTGTAACAAATATTTTTTGGAGTTGTGGTAGTAAAATTACTTCATCGGTGTCTCTCATATATTCCACTGGTTTTAATTACGTTGTTTGAGAGAAGGTGTGCAAAGTTGCTAGGTCATTGGCTATCGGTAGCTGTTTGGCATCTGGCTTTCTATGTTGTTTTGAAAGAAAGCTTTATGAGGCAGTGAGTATTGACTTCTATGAGATGATGGTTCGAAGTGGAAGTTTGGAAGCATGTCGTCCCATTATCGCAAAGAGTTCAATACGGTTGTACATACATTGCTTTATATCTAAACTTTATATCTAAACCTGGCGCTGAAAGGTAAGACTCGTCATGGAGGCTAAACTTATCAATTATGGGACCAGGAGTACCTCTGTTATCCACCCCGATGTTGAAATAGTCATTTAGTTCTTCTATTTCATGGCGAGAACAGTGCGTTGCGCGAAACTTGCGATGGTGTTCAAAAGCTGCCTATAAAATCACCCAGCAAACTCTTGAACTGATTATGATGGAGAGGATACTTAGACCTGATATATCACTTCTTCGGCCAATACGTAGAAATCTATGAAATGCGTAATTGATATTTGGTGCAGAAGAGATATTTAAAAAAGAACATTTGAAGGATCCTGTTAGCAATTAAACATTAAAGTACCTTAGCACTGTATGCGATGAAACCTACGAGAAAGATTGGCGAGATAATGCACTTGGCGACAACCGCCATCACCAATTGGACAAATCTTGGGTATTAAAATAGAGCTGCTAAACGATTTCAAACTCTTTCAAGTCATGTATGCTATCAGCCGATGCTGTAAAGCATCGGTTTTTAAGGTTTGGTAAAGTTCTGGTTCTTTTGAAACTAAGTCCCAGATGGCTTGTAGCAATGTCAAAAATCATAGCAAAACTCAAAGATATCAACAAAGGCTGCGCAAGTATTTCCCATTTTTATTATTCGCGTTTTATCCCTCCATTGCGTTTTATCCCTCCATTAACATTATCTTCAACATTTCATACTCTTCCTTTTTGTGCTTCTTATTTTGTTATATCCGTTTTTGTTATCTACAATTTGGTTGCATACAAATGGTGCAACTAGCGTGCTGAATGGGAATTGCAACGCAAGTTTTGGGGGTGTTCAACAAAAGGGAGAAATATGTTTTCAACTAAAGTTAAATTTTTTTGTTAATAATTTCATGTTCCTGCTAATTGTCTTGTTCTTTTTCATCTTCTGCAACATATGCACTCCCTACCTCATTCCCTTTGTTGGTATTTAGGTCATCTAAGATGTTCGGGTGATTAAAATGTTTTGCATATTCTCTGGATGAGGCATGCGACAGTCGATAAGTGCTTACAGGAGTCCCTGTCTTCGTAGACCTACCTCCGGTGTAAAACACAGATCAATGTCCGTTGATCTTCGGCCCAACAAGTTGGTACCAATCGGTGAGCTGGGGTGTTCAAGTCAACCAGCCTTGGTTTGGCCGAGGAGGACTATCCATCCTCCCCTTCCATTTTCGGGTAATGGCACCCGGTTGCACAGCAACTCCACCGCGAGTTCCGTGCTTGTCTCAGTGTCCCTCTTTCATTGATTTTGATATCTCTATTGAGATATTGTGTTTTGTCGCAATTTAGGAATGTGACCAACCTTTTCTGTCCTGCAGTGTTACAACAATGTATAATACATTGTTGACGACGGAGCTGGTTTTGCTTAGATATTGCTTAAGGGCCGCACTACGTTGACAAACAGAGTGACCTTGGCACCCATTATGCTCCGTATTAAACTCCATCACAATTAATATCAAGGGATGTGACCAACCTTTTCCGCACACAGACCTGTGAGTGCCGAGTGCCCGCCTCAGCAATGTCTCTCGACATCGCTTAAGACCACACTCGTTGACAAACATTGCGCGCCATATTGTGCTACATTTGGCTTCCATATTTGCTACTATTATTTCATTCCAATTTCCACTCAATTACGCAACAATTATGCTCCATTTTACACTCCAAACTACACTCCTACCACAATTAAAGGGATGTGTCCAACCTTTTCGTCGGCCACACTGCAGTGATTTGACAACATCAAATCTTGCCACATTTTTGGATGTGGCCATCCATTCCGCGAACGCCTCCTATTCGCTACGCAGTCTAAGGCAGCCTCAAACATCTCAAAAGACGAGATGAGCACCGGTCCACTCGTACAATTATCGATTGTTTTTCGGCTGGCAATAGACATTCGTTTCTTCTTCACCATCTTTCATCCGTGTATCAGCATGTATTACCGGTATCTCCGGTTGCCACAATTATGGGATGTGGCCAACCTTTCATCTGCCCCTCAGGGTCAGCTTCTTAATGAATTTGGGTATACTGTGACAAGCAAGAGACCGAATTCCCTTGGTTTTGCACGCCCCAAAGGAAAACAAGTCTACCCAGAGCATGTCATAAAGTGAACTCTTATTTGAAACCACAACCACCGCGATGCTCCCACAAGGGGGCCATCCCAGGACAGGAGGTGAGACCTGAATACAAAGCATCGTTCGATGCAGTGCATCAGATCACACTGGCTTCTCCTGCTCCCGCGGTAGCAGTATTTATAAAGACCTTGCCTAGGGTCCCACAGGGTGGGTACCACCCTGCTACCTTTCGAGTAAAACACCTTACTCATGGTATTATGGTCGCCTTTTTCGACCGGTATACCTACCGTGGGCATATTCTAACCCCTAACCCACAGGGGGATGAGGCATGCGACAATGGGACTAAAATCTACACAACCGAAATCGCTAGGGCTAAGAAAGAAATGTGGCAGTCGGGCTAGTAGTCGGGTGGGAGCGAGCGCCGGATAAATATCCAGTTGCAACAATGGAAATAATAGGATCGTCGTACAATTAAATAAAATAAAAATAAAAAAAAAAATAAATGTAAGGCGCAATAACCTCCGAAGAGATCTAAGGCCGAGCTTCTCTTCCAATTTGCGTCGTGCTCCTCTTGATTTTCCCTACAAATTGGCCGGACGGGACCTACATGTTTTATGCCGACTCCGAACGGCATCTGCAAGGCAGATGAGTTTTCACTGAGAGCTTTTCATGGCAGAAATACACCCGCAGCGCTTGCCAAACACTGCCGAGGGGCGACCCCGCTTAGAAAAATTTTCTTATAATTGAAAAACATTATTTCTAAAATTTTGATGTTGCTTTGCCCGGGAGTTGAACCCAGGGCATACGGTGTGATAGGCGGAGCACGCTACCATCACACCACGGTGGTACAATTAAATGCTTGGAGCTCTATTGGGACCTTCATCTAGGAAACGTTTGCAAAGTCGAGTTGATTTCAAGTAGTTAAATGAGAAGAAAGTAATATTTTTTGCTCGAAGCTTGAATAATTGATCAAGGCTACCCAAAAATTGATCTATTTGCTCTCTATGGCTCACAACAAGAACACTTTGGCTCCCAACAACAAATAAGTCGATTTCAACAGAATAACTCATAGTAACAAATCATGCTTTATGCACCCTTGCTATATATAATTATACTTGAGGTTTGTTGTTCTCTATAAATCTCACTCATCTGATATATTTTACGCGACTTTTATGGCAGCACTGAGGACAGCACTTGCACCCATGTTTGTTTTCCTTATGATGCTACAACATTTTAGTTTTCCTATTTATTTTTAATTTCATGTCATGTAAAGCGTTGACTTCAACGCGCAATGAGGTCATCATTGGATTGTTTGTAGATCTGGTAGAACTTAGATTCAACCTGCTATCCAATCGGGCTTTCTAGAGGAACTGGGAACTGTCTTAGCATATCATCTATGGTATGTACAACAAAGTAATTCCACCGATACTAATGTATTGAGCTCCTGTCTGGTGGAAGCCGCTAGACAAAAAGAGCAGTCAACAGAGAGCTGAGATAGCACGTCTGGTTTTCTAAGGCGTAGTGAACATCACACTTCAGGAAGAGGTAAATGTAGTTTTTACTTGGTATATCTACAAGTATTCACACAACATGTATAAATCAACTAAATAAAAGACGATATAAGATGACGAGGCATGGGGACAACTAAACGGGATCATAACTGACCAAACATTCCACAAGGACCGAATCACGGTCGTTGCAGACTTCCATGTGCAGAACATATGATATCCTTCGAGACAGAAATGACAGGATGGCTTAGACTGTAATAGGGGTAGGTGACGGTTTAAGAGTAGAAAAGGAAACTGGAGCTAGACTGTACTCAAGACATCCACAGGTAATCCATCTAATCGACTTTCTGACTCTTACAGTGTCCTCTAAGCGTAGATCTACGCTATATAAAGAGCAACTAGACTGTTCAAAGACAGCACGTTCTCAGTCATCAATACAACTATCTTTGTCGACAGCAAAACCGCACTAAAGGCGTTATATTCCAAGTTGCTAAAATGAGATATCGTGCGGAGGTATAGCATTGCCTGGTCCTCGAGCAATGCAATACTGAACAAATGAATTTGTAGTTGAGGAGGCGAGGAAAAGTACGGTTGAGTTCTTTCCTGAAAAATCGAGGAATATAAGATTTGACCAACGGACTTGCTGCGGTTCAAACGGGATGATTTCGAAATATCAAGGTCATAATGACCATGGTACCAGCTTCCTGCCCAAGCTTAACAAATTTGCAGCGAGAGTACCTAAGGATGCAGTAACAGGTCATTGCACTATTGCACCGATGGTCTGACGGTGGGGCATACCAATAACCGTTCTCTGCAGAAGCTCTGCCAATATACTGGACTTCAGACAAGACGACTCAGATTTCTGGGCGCACAGTTTCTCGACAGACTGGCAGAAGTTGAGAAGGTAGATTTGTTGATTTTACTTATTTTCATCAGAGAAAGCAACGGCTTGGTAAAGAACTACTTTCTTAGTCATCTGATTGTACGAGTGTGCCGCTATTGGCACTCACCTGTGGCACGCCATCTCAACCTAACCCAACTTTTTATAAATAAATAACTTTTTATAGCTAGCCGTTTTTTTTAGGACAACTCGCGCTTTCTAACCAACAGATGTACCTTAAGCTCAATATGTAGTATCGACTCTGAAGACTACTATTTTTCTGCCAAGTTCGATGCTTTAACTCGCTTGGGTTACCGTATCACGTCTTGGGTTGATGACGGTATAAGGAATGCACGAAAACAGACCTTTAAGTCCAAGTTATTCACGTTTACTTTTCGAAATACATATAGTAAATCCCACCCACTATGCGAACTTCCATAAACTGCCCTCTTTTTGTAACGTATGTAGGAATATTTGCTGTGGCTCTTCTGCAAAAACAACAAAGTATTGACTAGCAGTTTGAGCGCCTTTGATGCGACATTTTTTAACGATTTACAGCAGAAATTGTGCGTGCAAGACCATCCAAACATATTTGCAATCACACACTGACATACCCTTAACCACCGATCTGTCGGCACATAAGAGTTGTCAACATACTTGTCAAGTACGACGGGCGACTGTCAAAGGCATTCAACAAGAACATAGTTCTTGGCTCCTTTCAGGTAGTGTTCTTACTAAATACGTGTTGTTATTGTAGTTCTTGCAAATAGAATTTTCTGCCATTGTTGCACGTGATGTTGCTTTGATTATTGTTGCTGCTTTTATTGCTATTTTTATTAACGTGTACACAGTCCAAGTGTCTTCACTTCTTTCGTATCCTCTACTCGTCCCAGTATGCGGCTCCTGCAATATCCAATTCACCATTTGCGATTCAAAAATTCTTGAGAAATCAAAAAAAAAACAACAAACAATTTTTTCCTATAACCATAAAAATGCAAAAACTTTCACTAAACGCTGCTGTCGTGACTCCTTTTTTGTGCACTTTTCTAAGGAATGTTGTATGACAATCTTAGAAAAATTCAAGATAAGATTAGAATGTAAAGATCGAGAGAATGCGAAGTGTAGCGGTATAGTCGGTCATAGACGAACGGATGAAACTTGTATAGGTACTAAACTGGGATTGCACGCAAAAAAATCTGAAATGGGTATATCTCTTTGTAATGTTCATTGACTACTGCAAGAAATATTAAAATTTAGCTTTTGTTTTCAAATCCATGTGGACTGAGCAGCGATTCATGTTGACATAGAGAACACCTGCTATGTTTGATGAGCTTGCTCACAGAGCTAACTAAAGGGCAGTCGCAAACCGATCTTCTGTTAAGCACGCAGATGACTGTATAATATGTGCAATTTATATCGTAACGAATTGTGGTAAATTTCTGATAATTACGCACCTTCTGTTAACGTGCGAATCGCTGAACTGTAGAATAAATAACTCCAATATTCAGTATTGCTAAATGGTCTTTATTTAGACTACTTAGAGAGTAGTACAATTATACTTCAATATCACGTACTTCACAAAAGCGTGTTTTAATCAAACGGAGTACAGATTCCTCAGCTTACGCTGCTTTTATACTCTCGGTTCTCTCGTTCACCCATTCTCCTAAGGTCCAGTCGTTTCACGATCATGTGATCTAGAATAGCTGCACCTCATGCTTGGTTACCCAGCTATATATATGTATATATATTGGTAGTTTATGCTTTTCTTCTAGCCATATGCATGTGTATGTATGAGTAACTACTTCTTCTCTGAGCTAAGGCTACATATGTGTATGTGAGGTATTCTTCGTCGCCTTCTATGCACGCAAGTGTTGCTTGCCTTAATGTGCACATGTACATACATAAGAGTGGTTGCTTGCTGTATTTGTTGCTGTAATTATTTACTAACAGCATAGTGATGCTAATATTCGCCACAATATGTTCCTACCTCAGAGCTTGACTTGGATTAGAGTTCCAAGTCGGAGACTTAAATTAGAATGGTATTGCAACTTGCCATGGAGTTGTCGTTTAACCAGATGTCATTATTCATAACATGGAAAAGGGTTTAGATAGAGTTTGTATCTTACCAAGGTAAGACCTTTTAATTGTTCACCCAATCACAAGCTAATTTACTACCAACGATTGTTGGAGCTTTTCGTTGGGTTGCTTATAACGCAAGTTAAATTCGTAACACCGTGAGTTTGAGCTATCTGGCTTGCCTATTCTAAGCACTAAATTATCCCTTTGTAATTTTTTAACCTATTGATTCACATATTATCAGCTTTAATGAATTCAATTCCCTCAACAGGTTCGAAATTTTAAAAGTTTAAAAATTCTTTATGGTACTATGTTTCCATCAAATCCAAACTCTTTGTTGGCAAATGTCTCCTGATAGAGAAAATATTTTTTATTTTTTTCGTTTACCTACTGGTGCAGAGTTAAAAATGTGTTTTTGATGCCTCTGACGACATTCTAGGGCGTGTTTAAATGTGATATATTCAAATCAAATACTTTGTGGACTATTTAGGCAATTGAAAATTTAAGTCCTCTCGAAAAACGAAAATCACGCTTTACAAGTCACTTATCGTACCCTTCATGCTATATTGTTTAGAAGCATGGACCATGACAACATCACATGAAGCGGCTCTGGAAGTGTTCGAGAGAAATTTACGAACCTCTACGCGTTGGCGACGGCGAGTACCGAAGAACATTTAATGATGAGCTGTGCGATCTTTATACAGACATTAACATAGTCCAGCGAATTAAAACGCAGCTGCTACGCTGCCTAGGCCTTATTATGCGAATGAAAGATAACGCTCCGGCTAATAAAGTTTTTTATCGGAACCCGCCTATAGAAACAGAGGAAGCGGGCGGCCCCCACTTCTCTGAAAGAAGCAGGTGGAAAACTTAAATTCCCTTGGTGTGAACAACTGGCGCCAGTTCGCTGAGCGTAGAAGTGATTGACACATCCTGTTGAACGCCCATAACCGCTTAAACCGTTAAGCGCCAATTAAGTAAGTAACTATCCCTCCAGCCGAAGAAGAATGATTTTGTTCCTAGCGCGGCAGTGAAAAGATATGACAGCAAGGTAAAAGCCGTACGTTGCTCAATACGATCTAGGGGGGTAATCATTTCCAAATAGAAGCACGTTCCACTCTTTATGTAAAATAAAATTTCTGCCGTTCCAAGTTGTCTCAAACGCCGTCTGTAGGGCTTAGTTCTGTTATTCAACCAAAACTTCAAGTGTGTCTAGCAGGTTCGTGTATTTTACAATAAAATTTTCATAACAGCTCAGCATGCACCAATCGTACTCTCATAGTCAGTTGAGTGTGAAAACAATTCAATTTCGAGCACAAACTTTGTTGCACCTGAACCAGAAAAACCGTTGCAATCACAAATCCCCACACTTCGCAACAACTATTTCAGTTATTATTTTTATTCTTAAGTGTTTTTTTTTTATTTGTATTTTAAATGCATTTGAGGTTCCTGCATTTGCTACTTTTTTGTTGTCATTGCTTGTTAACTGTCATCATTTTCTTGCATTTTTATATTTTTACAGTTTTTTAGCTAAAATTGTTATTTTTCAACACGTCTGCCACTTAAGATGCTCGTAAACACGTTTTACACTCTCGGCAGTGTCACGGTTCACCAAAACTTTTGTTGCATTTTTTTTTCACATCCAATTTCAACTGTCACTTGTGATTTTCCCTCATGCAGTCTAATAGAAAACACTTTGTTCGAAAGAAATACTAAAACTGTA
This sequence comes from Eurosta solidaginis, assembly GCF_040869045.1. Classification (NCBI taxonomy): domain Eukaryota; kingdom Metazoa; phylum Arthropoda; class Insecta; order Diptera; family Tephritidae; genus Eurosta; species Eurosta solidaginis. The sequence continues at coordinate 257,920,976 of NC_090321.1, forward strand.
TATGTTGCGGAATTTTTCACCGAAGATTTAAAAATTCGTCCCATTCGCGTTGCAAGTTGATTGGTTACAAATGTTCTATTTTTGATTGACGGTAATAAAAATCATAATTGACTTTTGAAAATGTAAGACTCTGGTGGCATTGATGTGGCATGTAATGTGTGATGGGCACAGCGGGTTTGAGTAGTAAATTCCATAACAATGTCGTAACAGCTTGCTACAGAGGTGAAGCTCTATTCGAGAAAATGTAACTTTCAATTTTACATATCAGTGTCCTAAAAGTATTCACCAGTCATATAAATAACTGTTCTACTAAATCTCATTTAGATTGAAAGTAGAGTTCAACTCGAGCCTAGGAGAATTTGCGAACATGTAATCATCATATTATCACGCTATGGTCCCTAAACTAAGAATCTCACGAAATTTTGAGAAACCTATTGCCGAAAAAACACTTTCGGAAACGGAAAATGCATGTACTGGCCCTCAATCAGGGATCTGGTTCACGGATATCTATGAGCCGAACTTCAAGAAATCGATACTAATACAAATACGATGCTGCCCACTATTTTTCAGGCAAAATTCCATGAAATAGAAGTTTTCGTTCGAGAACGTCCAGGGATAGGCTTACTCTCGAGTAGTATCCTTATTATGTCAGAAAGCCAGGAGCCTTGCGTGTCCTACAGTCTTACACAACTACTTTTAGCTAGTTGATGATTGCATTGGAGTTATAAATGAACTGGGCACCAAAGATAAGATTTTATTAAGATGGCTTCCCGGGCACCAAGGACATGAAGGTAATAACCAGGCAGATTACCTAGCCATGTAGGGTACTAAAGCAGCATCAATTGTTCAGAGCACTTCTGTAGACTCACTAAGACACACACTAGGGAAACCACTAGTAACTGGAAAAGGAATCAGTGCAGACAACACTGAATTGAATGCTCAGACCAGAGAGGACCTGCGAACTATAACTGGGTACTATACGGGACACTATAGTAAGTTAAATCTACCCTAAATAAATATGCCGCGCTTGTGAGCTTCAGAATGAGGGCAGAATAAAATAAATAAATATTTAGAGCGACTGACTTCAGAGTAGATTTAAGCAGAGCTTCGTCGAGCTTCTTTTAAGTTTTAAATACGAATTGGCGACGGAACCTACGTGCAAGTAGGGTAGGTTCTAGAACTCGCCAAGAGCACGTAGTTATTTTATAGCATAATTTCTGCTTTTTGATAGGGTGTTTCGGTTCACATAGACTTCTGGTAACACTACAGACAAAGTCAGCCCACGGGAGGTCCTTACGGATCGACAAATTCAACCTATGATCTACGGCTTAGCAGGTATTCATATCGGCTTTCGAATTATGAGACCTCCTCTCATCAGATTAAGGGGCTTAGAATAAGTAAACCTGTCGTAAGAGGCAACTCAAATACCCAAATGATTTAACGGGTTGTGTAACGCAACCCTTTCAAGGGGTTGCGCAATTTGTAGTTTCTCCAACCCAATTGTCAACCTTACCAACGACCCCAAGTTCTTCATGGAAGTAGGAGGTGGGACACGTGATGAGCTATAAGGTTCAATGTGGTCATAATGAATCATTCTCAAGATGATCGGGCTGTTACCTAAATGGTAGTTCTTGCCAGAACGTACGGGATCTATATCCGGTAAAGTACCATCAACATCTAGCACCCCCCGAATAAAGGAAAGGAAAAAGGGGAAGGAAAGGAAATGAAAGAAAGGAAAAGAAAAGAAAAGGAAAGAAAAGAAAAGGAAAGGGAAGGAAAGGGAAGGAATGGAAAGGAAAGGAAAAGAAAGGAAAGAAAAGGAAATGAAAGAAAAGAAAAGAAAAGATTTTTATCAAAAAATATCTATTTTTTATCGCTTTTATTATAAATATTTTTCGAAATTCTATCAAAATGCGACCCATTTGCAACCGAGTAGTTATCTATTTGTTATCGGACTGTTGCCAGTTTTATAGAGAGGTGTTATCGAAATGCCATCTATTTGTTAATGAAAATTTATCGATTTATTCTCGAAAAGTTACCGATTTTTTATTGATAATGATAAGTAATCCTTTTGCTATGAAACAGAAATCAATAAAAGTTCAATATAAATTTGATGACACATCTGTAACCCGTCCAGGGATGCACCTTAACGTTAAGCTAATCGTTTATCAAAAAATTTCCACCGATTCCGTTGAAACACTTCGAAATATTATCGATAAAGAAATTATCAAGATATATTGTATCTCGTTTTTAACCGAAACGAAAAGCTTTCGTTAGCGTTAAAAACGTTAACAAAAACGTGATACTTTATGTTTGAATTGTGCTGGCAATGCTATAGCCATGGTGAAGCCGTAAGATGGTAACAGCGAGCGGACATACACTCAAACTTCATGTAATTTGTTTGTGTAATTCGTTGGTGGTAATGTCAAAAATACTCTGAGAAATGTTCGTACTGTCAATATTCATGACCAAAGTTGCAATCAGCTTGCCTAATGCTTTCACCTTTAATGACTCCGCCATCAATTAGCTTTGCCAGCATAGTTTGAAATTAATAATCAACATAAACGATTTGATTTCGTTTTGATATGGCAGAAAACGAAACAAAATCATTTCGTTAATTTGACGTTCTTAACGTTAATAAACGAAAGGAAATGACTTTGTTTCGTTCATTAACGTTAATTATCGTAACGAAGTGATATCGGTTCGTTGGTTAAGCATGCCTGAACCCGTCAATAAAAAGCCGATAAGAAACGAATAAGAATCCGATTGTTCGGCGATAACATGCCGATCATGAAACAATTACTTATTGAAATCGGTTGTTACCCACCTGTATGTTTACACGTCGAACCTCTCGAGTACGTGGTACTCATGCCTTTTTAATTTACTGTCAGTAATCGCTTGCAAATATTCTCCAACACTTCAGAGTGCAACCAATTTTTGCTGCCATGTCAAGTTCGTATATATGTATGTGAAGACTGTCTTCAAGTTGTATACTGCATCTAAAATGAACGTATTATGTTATACACCGTCATTAGCGTAGACTGTTTTAATTACATATGTACATGTCATAAAATTGATATGAAAAAGTTGATTTTTGGTAAACCGCTAATGTGGGAAACAACAACACAATTTTTGTACTTACTAACATGGCTATATTGATACATGAATTTTACTACCCCTGGTCACCTCAAAAATGCATTTGTTGCGAAAAAACAAAATTAGCTGCCACCAGTTAAATGCCTAACGCCTAACGACAAACTAAATGCCGTTGATTGCAATCACTGAATAGCAAAAGCTCATAAATGCACAGGCGCACACCTACAAGCACACTTACATACTTACGTTACGTTATGTACGTTATGTAGGTGCATAACATGACAAACATGCTATTGCTATTTCGATTAATTAGTTTTGCACTTGTTGCATTTAATTCGTTGCTACACACCCGAAATGGTTAAATCAGTAATAAAATATTGTACTCTATGATCAGATGGAAATGGATATTTAAATGGATATTTATGTCCGAAATAATGTACATAACTTAACTTGAGGCAAACTTTGGTGTGTGTGCTTCTGTGGATGAGTGTTGCATATACGGGAGCTGTCTCCAAGATGTTGCATGGAACCGTTTTTGGAAGAATTATATACAAAAATTGGAAAACTATAAAGAACGCATATCCCCTTTGATTCCCTTTATATGTTGTTGTAGCAACAGTACTGCGCTCTAAGAGTTTGAGAGCCATGTCGAAACTTCTAGGCTAGTGTTATGAAGTATTTGAAAGGTTTGGTATGCTGAGTCAATTCAGAGTCGGGTGTATGTCTCACTTTCCCCAACAGATAAGTAAACAGCAAATTAATGTATTGATTTTTTTACTCACAGAACACGGCTCTCTAACCAGAATCCCCACAACCTTAAGTCCAGAAGCGAGAGCGAGAAAGGGAAAGGGAAAGAGGGAAAGAGAAGGAGGGTGGCTTGTCGTAGGTAATTTTACCGAGTATGTAACGATCCAAGAACGGTTACTGTTCTCTACGAGGAGTGACCTAGTACTAGAAAACGGCGGCTTTCACTAGATGGTGATAATGGCAGTATGCATTGGTAATGGTCACGCTCCTATATTAACGTTGTGAAGGCCCCTTCACCAGAAAGTGACTACGGTGGAATTAGTACGGGTGGCGATCGGAGAGGGCGCTAACGGCATAAACTCTCACCAGAAAGTGATGATGACGGAATTGGTAACGGCGAGGATGCTAACAGCGTAAGCTCTATCTAAAGAGTAACGACGAAGGAAGTAGTAGCGGTAGATGCAGATCCGGTACGTTCCGGTACCAAGCCCGACGACCTCGGGAACGATTTGATATGACCACGTGAAACCTTCTAGGCCATCACGCCCTCCCACCCCCTAGATCCATCAGGAGTTCGGCGTCGCCAGAACCTCGGCTGTTAATGGAACAGGATTCGCAATAGGAGGACCGGTCTTTTGCCAATGGCGGCTTGCTAAACAGTCCCTCTTCCTGTGCGGAACGCTTGCGCTTTCGTCTCTTCGAAACAACAGGGGAAACTGGTTGTCCGAATCAGTTTGGTAAACAGCCCGCTCACACATGCATTGCGGCGTGTGCCTTCCACATCCGAGCAAAATGCACGTGCATTACCTGCCTTCTGAGTAGTAGGGGAGGCAAATACCTTCTTACTCAGAAGAAATGTGGACAAAAGTAGAGTTTCCCTATGGTAAGCAAGGAAGACCTGTCTGACAGAGCAGACGTGTTAAACAACCAATCTCTGACCCAAAATAATGCCTTGCTAGTCATCACAGCAGCTGGGAGATATATTGCTCAGCTACGAGGAGGTGTCCCCATTGCGTGAATGAAATTTCAGACCTGTTCCTTGTGCATGATTGCCATAATGCACAGCGGATGCACGGTGGTTGTTGTAGGTGGATATGTGTATATATATCTATACATATGTGTGTCGGTATGTATGCACGGCGGTTAGTAGTCAATGCATACATATGTATGTAAATCAGACATCGGCAAAATGAAAATGGAACTGTGTTAGTGAGAGTGCAATGGTCGCGCAAATCACTTGATGCACATTTTGTGTTGTTCATTCGCTAAGGGATGGGTATGTGAATATTGTCGCATAGCATTCGTTACGTCGGAGCATTTAAAACAAAATAACTTTTAAATAAACACTTTTTGACATTTGTAACCATTGTAAGTCAAAATCAAATCAATCAAATAGTTCTATATTCCCATTTATATACATAAATTCGTGCAAATCATCGAAATATGAATTGTTTGACACAAACACGTCAACTCAAAAGTAATACGTCTGACAAATAACACACGCGAAAAGGCAATAATAAAGAAAACCACAAAGCCAAATAAGTCAAATAAGCCATTAACAACATTCATAACTCAGCAGTGCCAAGTTTACTTTTTGAAAAAATAATGACGACTTGTCACACAATGCTCAAAAACGTAAATATCAAAGAGCCCACGCACTAAATTGTATTACAGGCATCCATATAGGAGGAACACTAAAATAATATGGTAACTCTGAATTCTGTCAATAATTATCTGGGCTCCAAATTAACAATAATAATAACAACAGTTTGGCACCAAATGCCTTCGAAGAAATTAAGGTCTAGGATCTCTTCCATTCTTCCATTTTGAAGATACCCTGCTTTTTATTTTTTCTAAAAACTATCTGAGTTACTATCCAAACTGTATTTGCTAATGTAGCTAAGTTTTTCTGCTCGGTGGTTGGCTCCTTGCAATCGTCCTCACTACAGCTCTTACGCCTTAACATCTCTTTATGAAAAGTCGGTCCTTTTCTGTTTGATGTCAGGCCAAGTTTGCTTGGTAATTTAAATGGTGTCCATACAAATTGCGAACTGTGGTTTTCTTAAGATTGATAACAATGTTACTCTTTACTGATGCCTTAGAGATGTCTAACGATGATTTTTAGAGTATTTGCTTTTTCATTGCCATCAATGTTAATGTCCCGCGCACACGATTGTGTTGGGCGCAAACTTTGCAGCTTGGCCTAGCGCCCTCTTACATTTATCGAAGGCCTTGGAAAACGTGCATGATGAACCTGTCACTTTGAGTGCTGCTTGGCTGTCCGAGTATATGCATATCTCACCGCCGCACACATGATTACAGGCCCTCTACAATACCTAGTAGCTCAGATTGGAAGTAGCGGCTGAGTTTGGAAGGCGGATGGATATTGCAACTTTCAGCTGTTCGGAGAAATTCAGCGTACTAACACGAGCCCATTTAGGACTAGTCAGTGCAGAATGATCAATGCCACGGCTGACCAACTCGTTCTTGGGGGAAACCTAACGTTGAAATTCCTATAATGGTTCAATGTTCTCGAAATTATTGCGAAAATAATTAAGAAGTGATCCCAAAATTGCTCTATATATGATGTCAAATTTCACCGAATTAGTTCCAAAATGATCCTTAAAATAATTCTGAAGTTTTCCGGAAGTCATCTGAAATGTTCGCGTAATATTCTTAAAATGGTCCAGGATTACCGATTCAATTGCATCAGCTTCCAAAATTGATCTAAGTGCGTAAATTCGCTACGCATGGACACTTAGCGCCATGTAAGTCAGTCGATATGCACACGCATACCCCTCCGCTTTACTAAACGTCTTGATGAATTTGCCCTTAATTGAAAGATTTGGCATGTCCTCTTCTTATGTAAAAGAACGATGGATGCCTCATTTGTTGTATCACCAATGTTTCCCAGTTTTAAGGGTAATAAAGGAGAATTCCCATTTTTACCACTGACAGTTCGTATAAAAACTGCTTACTCGAAATGTCGAACACACCCTCAGAACCTTTACTAGTTAGGGTGCCGAAAATCCCTGATTTGACAGGGCTCCTCCGATCGTAGTATGAGAGGCACCATGAAACAAAAGTGCTCTCTCTGTATGTAACTGCACACATATCTGCATATTAGGGTGGTACTTTTAAAAAACAGAAAGGACTTGGCGCGATCTACCTCCAACAAGGAAGAAGACACTCTTTAGCCTTTGCCAGTCGGGAGCAAAATTTACATGTGATGATTTTGGCTAAGGTACTACCGTTTGAAGGGGTGACACTGGATTAAATCGTTTATATGATTTACGAGGACCACCCTAATATACATACGAAGGAAAAACGATTTTTTTAAGTATTTTCCAGAGTTGTAAAGGAATGCATTCCATTTGAAATAATTATTCTGTAATTGCAACTGCAGAGGATTGCAGTACTTTTCCTGAAATAACAAATTTTAGTTATTATTCGCTTTTGAATTCTGGAGTAATTATTCCTTTTTTTATTCCATGGATTGCATTCATTGGACGGCAATACTAGGAAGAATACATTCCACAATCTTTTGCATTCCTTTTGCTTTCAATTTGTACTCTTGCGGAATGCTTTTGAATTTTGTTATTTCACATGAGAAATACAACAAAAAAATTAATTAGTTCGGACTCACAAAAAGGAATAATGACTAAAAAAATGTCATGAATTATTGCAAAAAAGAAATAAAGGCTGCAATCCAAAAATGTTAGGCCAGGAATGGGAATGTATGTATTGCACTCCGAGGTGATTGCAATAATATCCGCATGTTGTTGTTGTTGTTGTAGCGATAAGGACACTACCCGAAGGCCTTGGGGAGTGTTATCGATATTGATGGTCCTTTTTCGGATGCAGATCCGCTACGTTCCGGTAACAAGCACCATAAAGGTACTAGCCCGACCATCTCGGAAACGATTTGGTATGACCACATGAAACCTTCTAGGCCATATCACCCTCGCACCCCCTAGATCCATCAGGAGTTCGGGGTCGCCAGAGCCTAGGTTGTTAATGAAACAGGATTCGCCACGGGTAGGTGAGGTTGACAGTTGCGTTGAAGAAGCTATATATTGCGGTGGAAACCCTTTGAGAGGGTTGCGCTACACAACCCCTTGAATCAGTTTGGTATATTAGTCGCCTCTTACGACAGGCATACCTACCGCGGGTATATTCTAAGCCCCCTAACCCGCTGGGGAATAATATTTCTTTTATATATCGCAATATGAAAATATTTTTAATCAAATTCTTTCGCCATTTTTTACATATCAATTGAACTTTTGCACGAAGCATTAACACGAGTCCATAATTGTCCGTTCACACGCCAAACGGTGTCTAGAGCATATTCTCCAATGGGAAAGGGTAGTTTAACTAAATCTTTGGTAAGGTGAAATTTGTTCACAATCAAGTCTTGCTGGAATAAAAAAGTTTTATTGCATATTCATACATATACATATATATATATTCTATGTATCCAAATTATTATAAACTTTTTTCTACTCACATTATATGGACAAGTGTGATTTATATTGCTGAACTCTTTCAATATGCTGTAGAAAAATGAGACCACTGAGTTGGCTTTGGGATTTCTCATAAATTTACATCCATCAATATTCACATTATATAAAAATGGTTTCCAACCATTTGCGCGCCTCAGTAATCGAATGGATATCTAAAAATTCAAATTAACGTAAGAGTTAAAAAAATATTTAATCATATACTTCAGTTTTTGAGTTATCGTCTTTGAAAACCGATAAAAAGCCTACATAATCAGAAAACTGTTCCAGGCATATTTTCAAAAACTACATGCAGGTTCATTATCGACAGTCGCCTAAATACAAAATACCGTAGTCTTGTCTACTGAATGGAATGAGAATGGCCGACCTTCAGCTTTTCGTTAGAATTCTTTCAAGTTCGGCCCATCGTCATAAAGAGCCCAACTTCGGTCGCACATTTCTAGGGTTATAAAGTGTCTATAAGAAGGCACAAATTAATTTCTTTCCTTTCCTTTGGTTAGCTAGAGGAGTTGGGCAATAACCATATTTTTAGATAGCAAGATAACTTTTCGAGACTACAGGTCTTAATTGAAGATGGCTAGAGTGGTAATAGTCATGCTTAGGAGAGATATTTCCAATTCAGGAGTAAATGCACACAATTCTAGTGTGAATTTCATCCCAAAGAAGTGATAAAAAAGCCATTCTAAACATAGAGTTTAAATTATAATAACAAAAAATAAGATAATTAAAAAAAATTATTAAGTTAAACGGTTTTACTGAAAACAATACTTACATGAAGTAACATAATACTAAAAGTTAGAAAATATTTCTAGGTACTTGTCATCACACTCCTCATCAATCTAGGGCGTTGATCAGACAATTAAATAAAAGCGTTGGATGCGTCAAATGTCTATTGATAGTCATATATAAGACCAACTGAACCCTAATCACATTTTTAGAAATTTCAGGTGTCCAACGCTTTTATTTAATTGTGTGATCAACGCCCTAGATTGATAAGGAGTGCGATGGCCAGTACCTAGGACCTACCTAATTATTTTCTAGCTTTTAGTATTATTATAATTTCATTTAAGTATTGTTTTCAATAAAACCGTTTAACTTAAAATTTTTTTTAATTATTTTATATTTACATAAAAATCTTATTAACAATTTTTGTTGTTATATCGGCCTACTGATTTGTAAGATCGCGGGTTTGAATCGAGCTTAAGGCCTAACAATAATTATTTTAGCATTATTATTGTTATGATATATTTTTTCTTAATTGAAAATTTTTAAGTTAGAATAGAAAATTTTTTTTTTTTTTTAAATTAAGAAAAAGTGTATCATACCAATAATAATGATAAAATAATTATTGTTAGGCCCTGAGCTCGATTCAAACTCGCGATCTTAAAAATCTTGTTTTTAAACAAAATTTCTTCAGAGCTCGGTTTATCAATTTTATCATAAAATCAGTCATAAAAGTTAAACAAAATAATAGTTTCCAATAGCTGGGTGTTCCAATTTTTTTTTAAATTTAATTCTTTACTCTTCCGTTTACCAGTGCACGCTTAAATTGTGCCATCTCCAAACTCCGTAAAATTTCTTTTATATATAATAGGGCACCATGCATAATTCTACAGTGCACATCCATTTGCAACAACTTTTTTTAAGCTCAAATAGTGAAAAAATTCTATCACAAAAAGTGTTTCATAACCGATCGAAATATCTATCATCAACAATTAACGAAAATTGGTTTGCTTCAAGATCCAACACTTTACTAAACTATCTGCTATGTGAAGTGCCATTTTATTTATATATTAATGACAGCAATTTTTTCATTAGTGTTAAAAATTTTTTCTGCAGTGAAAAAAGAGTACCTAAATGTTGGGTACAGCCTAAAAAGAACCAAAATTGAAAAAATGGACCAGTGGATCAAATGTGGTTGGAAAGAACCATTTTGGCCCAAATGGACCATAGATTGTTTGAGAATTTGTAATTTTTACAAAATATTTTTAACTTGAAACCAACAGTTTTTCTGCTGTTGAAATAAATGAAAAAATTTGTTTTATAGACAAAAAACTTAGTTGTATTTACCTTAATGCAACCAATTTTACTGAACCTGCATTTCTTTCGGTGTAAGCTATAAACCTACTCTGGGTTTTCATGCAGCATTGAATAAAATAAATAATAGTAGATACAAGCTTACATTTGCTTCTCTTGCTTCTTCCCTCATAACCGCATGAATCGTGGCATAACCATCTTCACCACGTTCCGGTATTAAGTGACAGGCCTTGTAAAATATTTTCGTTTCGTCGTAGGAGTGACACCTTATGTTTGTAAATTTGCAAAATGAATCACAATTCTACAAAAGAGACAAGAAAAAGTAAGATAACAACACAATCTTATCAAAACTCAGTACATCCAAAGCTCACAGTATAGCCCCGAAATAGAATTAACGTTAATGTTATGCAACTCCAAATCTGCATAGAGCTTAGCAATCTTGTGTGTGTCATTGTGGCACGCACATACAGCAATGAGTTAATTTTTCATCAAATTATTTTATGCACCGCTAATTCCGTCTGCAAGTTTTATTCACTTCAATTGCCAATTAAAAAATGATAAACTGACTTAGCAATTGATTTGAATGGCTCGTATTTGCCACTAGCATAATGAGTTTTTAATCACTTCATAGTTAGTAACAAATTTTTGTTTAATTATGTACATACATATTCAAAATTAGCTATTTCTAATTTAATAATTGCATTGCTTGATGTTTTTTTTTTTACTTTTTGGATTATGATTGATTTGCGAAATCAAAATGTGCAATCAAAAGCGTTGAAATGCGGCACGTGCTCTAGGCTCTTATACTATTTTCATACACACGGCTTATTGAATAATAAAGGCAGTTTTCTACATTAAGGCGCTTATTGAGCTCAAGCTTCCCTACAAAATTCGAAACTATAATTATTTCATTAGTGCCTAATCGAATGCCTAATGAAATCAAAAGCCCAATGCAACTCTGTTGGCCGCGTTCAGTTTCTTAGTTTTTGGTGTGTTCAGTGCTTAAAAATGTCATTTGTCAAAGTAAATGTCATTGTCTGTCATATAGCATTGTCATTTTAGTCGCATTTCATCCTTCATACTAATCGAGCAACTACTTCTGTGTGAAAGCAAAAAATTTACGATTTCATTAGAAGGTGAAATGAGATCATTAAGTTTCTGTGTGAAAACAGTATTACGTTAGGCTAGATTGAACTAGTCGGTCAATAAAGACATCACATAGACTGAATGTATTCATAGCGTTACCAGAATTTGTTTGACGGTCAAACGGAAAATCAGGTACTTATGTTAAAAAAGAACTCCGCCCATTTGGCAAATACTAGAAGTTTTCTACATTCTTTTCAACTCAGAAAGTTGCGATTGAAGTTCAGAAAGCTATAATTGAAGTTCAGAAAGCTACACTGAAAGAAAAAGACTGGAAAAATCAGCCGAAATACAGGTCAATTCAACCGAAATTTCTGTAAATTTTTATCCATCGCAACAAGATGTTGAATCAACTACGCACAAATCGTTGATTCATAATTGACCGTTTTAGTAGTCAAATGAACAAAAAACGTGGTTGCGACAGGTTTGTATGAAAGTACCTATGTTCCCATATAAATAAACAAATGTAAGGCGCGATAACCTCCGAAGAGATTTTAGGTCGAACTTCTCTTCCAATTTGCGTCGTGCTCCTTTTTAATTTTTCTTACAAAATGGACGGGACGCGACCTACTTGTTTTATGCCGACTCCGAACGGCATTTTCAAGGCATACGAGTTTTCACTGAGAGCATTTCATCGCAGAAATACACTCGGAGTGCTTGCCGAACACTAATTGAAAAAGCTTGTTTCTAAAATGTTGATGTTGCTTTTCCCAGGGTGTGAACCCATGGTCTTCGGTGTGGTAGGCGGAGGACGCTATAGTCACACCACGGCGGCCGCCATATAATTACGTAAATATGGGAATACATAAATACGCATGCTTGCTACATATACATACATATGAATATAGAAATGAAAATAGTAGTCACAAAACTGATTCTCAATTCTTTCAGTTGCATCTCAGCTCATTCTCAATTTCTTCTCTCGCATGTAGTTGCCACACTTGATTGTTTCGAACAAAACATGTAGTATAAATGTTTGACGTTTGACATTTTAAAAAAAAGAACTTGTGAGTTATAGAAAAGTAAAGAATCAAATCGCAGGAAGGTAATTCACCACTGAAGTAACTTTACATGTAATTCGTCAAGTTTAATTTTCGTAACACTTTAAGTTGAAACGACTCCAAAACAACTCAAACTTTTATGTTGTCGGAAACATCAACATTAAAAGAGGATGTTTTTTATTATCTTATTAAATTCGTTCGCGTGGGTGAAAATTCGTAAAAACTTGAACAAAATGTTGCTAACTTTGGAAAAATCCTGTTCATCCAAGCAAAACTTTTGCAACAAGAGGGCGCAATTTTGCATTTCGCTTGGACGAGAAGTTGCAAAATTGTACCCGATAAATAGGTGTCCCGGTATCTCATAATTTTTTGTACAGTAAATTCAAAAAAGGGTTTTTTCGTTTTGTATTGATAACTGAAAAACTAGTTTTTTATTGTTTTCCCATTCTGTGTGTTTTTTCGATTTGATGGTTTTCTTATTTTGGTGTTTTTTTTAACAAGTGGCACCATCGTCATAAGTACAAAGCAGAGAGCGCAGTGAGCGTAAATTTTCTTTGAAATTTGCTCATGTATTGACAGTTAATCGCCGTTGAAATGACCTGTAAGATCAGTTGTGTTAACAGAAAATCAGTTAGGTTGATTAGGAATCTGTCAATTTTACAAAATTTTGTTAACTTGAGAGCGACAATTTCTCTTCTGTTGAAATGACTAAACTAATTTGTTCGCTTGACAAAGAACTCGGTCGAATTAACCATAATTCGATCAATTGCACCGAATCTCCGTTAAGTCAAGAACAACAGAACCGATTTGTTTATTTTACTAGCACCATTTCTTTCAGTGTATAATTGAAATTCAGAAAGCTACTAGTTTTCTTTTCTTCTTCTATCTGGACTTCAATTGCAATTTTCTGAACTACAAATTGAAATTCTGAACTTCATTGTAAATTTCTGAACTTAAATTGAAAATTCTGAGCTTCAATTGTAACTTTCTCAAACTTCGATTGCAACTTTCTGAACTAAACCTCAAAAAGGTGTAGAAGCTTAATTTCTGCCTTAAAATTTGGCAACCCTGCTAGCTGGAGCTTTGACCTCGCGTGAGCAGGACATGATCACAGAACGTGCTCAACAGCTTCTTCCAGCAGCTTGACTTCAAATGAAATAGGACGTCTATCGTCGATTCATCGAACCGTTAGACAGTAATTAGAGGTGGCTTCCTGTCCGGAGACTTCAATTGAGCTAGGTCCTCGAAACTTCTATACAAGTTGTAAATGGGAAAATGTGACTTGAAAATAAGAATACGCAATTGTAAATCAGAAACCGTCATACCGAAATGAGAAGAGCTACTAATAAATGAGAAAGCGTGAGCTGTAAATGAGATTATTAAATTGTAAGTTAGAAAGCGTCAAATTTATGGACCTGCATCGCTTATGCTGGTGAGGTATGGTTCACTGGTAAGGCTCCAGATTAAGCCCACCCTGTTCCGATTTTCTCCAGAGACTGCTTACACTCTAACATGCATTTAGATGCTGTGCTATGCGAGATTATTGCCTTAATTGCTGCTTGACTGTCAATATAAAAGTTAACACGGTTGTAGCTTAAGCTATTCTCTTCCAGGGTTTCTACTGCTTTGGTTACGGCTAATATTTCCGCTTGGAAAACGCTACAGTAATCCGGCAGCCTATAGGATCTGTTTATTTCCCGATCAGCGCAGTATACAGCAGACCCTACTCCTTCCACTACTTTGGAACCATAGGTGTACACATTTATCGCCTCGTACGCCATTTGCGCACCCTTGCGCCAACCATCCACCTCTATTGTGGCCTTAAAATCTCCCTCGAAGCGCAGATAGGGAATCATGTAGTCTGTTCGTCTTGTGATTGATGACGCTATACTACTATGGCCATATGGTCGGCGCTCAAGCTGCCCGAAGCACCGAGCCTGGTTGCGGTTGTTAACGCTTTGTTCTTTGCTACCAGGTCTACAGGTGGAATGTGCAGAATGGCATACAGTGCAGCCGTCCGGGTTGTTTTCAGGGCTCCCGTAATGCCAAGCATCGATAGTCTGCATACCACCTCTAATTTTTTGAGGTATGTTGTTTTTTGTGTGACTTTCCACCAAACAAGAACTCCATAGTATAGAATAGGGCTTACAATCGCTGTAAAAACCCAATGAGAAAGAGAGGGCGATAGGACCCACGTACACCCCAGCATTCTTTTACATATATAGAGTGCCGTTGAGGCCTTCTTGACCCTCTCCTCCACTTTGAGCTTCCATGACAGCTTACTGTCTAGGATGATTCCTAGATATTTTGTGCAAGGTTTCTCTAGTAAGGTCACCCCTCCTAACTTAGGCCTGGTCCAGTTTGGGACCTCGTACCTCTTTGTAACCAAGACGATATCCGTCTTCTCCGCATTGACTTTCAACCCGACATTAGATGCCCAGGTATGAATATCCCGAAGCACCCGATCCATCAAAGAACTAATCGTTGGAAGGCACTTTCCACTTATGACAATTGCAACGTCATCTGCGTAAGCCGTAAGTTTTACGGGTCCCTCACCGAATTGCCTGAGCAGTTGGTTGATGACCAGCGTCCACAGGAGAGGTGATAGTACCTCTCCCTGCGGCGTGCCCCTGTCCACTTATTTCGTGGCCTCGTAAAATCCCCATTGTGATGTAATCTTTCTGCAATTTAACATACAGCCCATCCATCTGATAAAGGCAGGATGTACTTTAATGTAATTAAGACCATCCATAATCGCCCATTTTGCAACATTATTGAAAGCCCCGGCAATGTCAAAGAAGACTCCTAGAGCATACTCCTTATATTCCAGGGATTTCTCTATGCTTATTACCACCCTATGCAATGCGACTTGCCTTTGGTGTACGCATGCTGTGTTGTGGAGAGCAGATTTTCATCCACATTGGACTTTATGTACACATCTGTCAGCCTCTCGAAGGTTTTGAGCAGAAATGATGTTAAGCTAAAGGGTCTATAGTCTTTGTGATACACGTGACCGATCTTTCCCGCCTTTGGTAGAAAAGCTACACGAGCAGTTCTCCAAGAGTGCGGTACATGATGCAGTCTTATGCACCCATCGAATATTATTTTAAGCCATTCCACGACCGCCCTACTTGAGACTTGTAGCATGGCCGGGAATATACCATCTGGGCCCGGCGATTTAAACTTAGAAAACGTCTTCACTGCCCACTCGATCTTGGTATCGGTCACCAAGCCCGGCACTACTATCTCCGTGATCGAAGTGTGAGTGATGTCTGCTGGCTCTGCTAAACCGTCTCCCGATGGGAAATGTGTATCGAGAAGCACCTCAAGGGATTCCTCACTCTTACGTGACCATTCCCCGTTCTCTTTCTTTATTAGTCCCTGGGCTATGTTTCCCTTTGGCGGCCACCGTGGTGTGATGGTAGCGTGCTCCGCCTACCACACCGTATGCCCTGGATTCACACCCCGGGCAAAGCAACATCAAAATTTTAGAAATAAGGTTTTTCAATTAGAAGAAAGTGTTTCTAAGCGGGGTCGCC
This sequence comes from Eurosta solidaginis, assembly GCF_040869045.1. Lineage (NCBI taxonomy): Eukaryota > Metazoa > Arthropoda > Insecta > Diptera > Tephritidae > Eurosta > Eurosta solidaginis. The sequence continues at coordinate 257,937,059 of NC_090321.1, forward strand.
CCTCGGCAGTGTTTGGCAAGCGCTCCGAGTGCATTTCTGCCATGAAAAGCTCTCAGTGAAAACTCATCTGCCTTGCAGATGCCGTTCGGAGTCGGCATAAAACATGTAGGTCCCGTCCGGCCAATTTGTAGCGAAAGTCAAGAGGAGCACGACGCAAATTGGAAGAGAAGCTCTGCCTTAGATCTCTTCGAAGGTTTTCGCGCCTAACATTTTTTTTTTATTTATTTATGTTTCCATTTGCTAGGACTTTTCTCAACCGTGCTGTTTCGCTGGAGCACTCTATGTCCGTACAGAAACTTTTCCATGACCTTCTCTTCGCCCTGGTAATTTTACGCTTGTAGATCCTCAGTAGATCCCTGTACTCGTCTCGACACGCTTCGCTGTCTTTGCGAGCTTAAACATTTATTTTGGCTGTCTTCTTAGAAGACTCAGCTCATTGCTCCACCATGGCGGCTTTGCTTTTCCTCTGAATCTTCCTAGAGGGCAAGCTTTGTTATACGCAGTCATAAGCGTCCTTGTTAGGAATTCATTCGACTCCTCCAGTTCTTCTACATTAGCAATATGCTCTTGTAAATTCTACAGGACTTCAAACGCTTCCACATACTGTTAGCCCAGATACGCTGGCTGCTGATGAGCTGTACGAGCTATACGCAGACAGCCACATAGTCGAGGGAAATAAAGCGCAGCGGCTGCACTAGCTAGGCCATGTTATGCGAATGAAAGATGATGCTCCGGCCAAGAAAGTGTTTCTATCGGAACCCGCCTATGGATGCAGATGTAGAGGGCGGCCCCCACTCCGTTGGAAGGACCAGGTGGAAAACGATTTAAACTCCCTTGGTGTGACCAATTGGCGGTAGTTGGCGGAGCGAAGGAGCGACTGGCGCGCCTTGTTGAACGGTCACAACCGTTTAGACGGTTAAGCGCCAATTAAGGAAGTAAATAAGATATGCTGGCTAATACATTTGTAGATGAGCGGTGCTGAGCCTACGGTGCAGATCCATGACCCACTCCCAACACTGATCAACCGGACTTGATGTTATCGTTACTGAGCTCTACAAGATGCCTACCGTGTTACTTATACTATTTTACTGTTTGTGTCTAGTAAAGTTTTACTTGCCTTCTGGATAACGGAAATCTCGGATCTCGTTGTGTCCGTAAGTGTTGCAAAGACTTCTGCTCCCACTCCGCAAGCCATTTTGAATACGTCCGTAAAATCTCAAATGTCGAATATTTAACTGAGCTCCCAATCTTTCTAATACTTTCTTATAGAAAAGAGGATCGCATAGTTTGTAACGCAGACCAGTGCTTCGTACCTTAGGATCGGTTCAGTAACCGCCTTGTACAGCCACACTGTGGGTTTGGCCTCAGGCTCTTCTTTTTGCCTAGCATTATTTTGCGGTCTTTTTTATGTAGTTTTATTTAGTGTTACATATGCCGCTTAAAGTTGTTGGTATTGTATTGGCCAGAAAGGTCTCCTGGTAGGATAAAGTTGCCCTGTTGTTGTTGTTATAGCGATAAGGTTGCTCCCTGAAGGCTTTAGGGAGTGTTATCGATATGATTGTCCTTTGCCGGATACATACCCGGTAAGCTCCGGTAACACAGCACCATTAAGGTGCTAGCCCGACCATCTCGGGAACGATTTATATGGCCACATTAAACCTTCAGGCCATCCCTCCCTCCCCACCACCAAGTTCCATGAAGAGCTTGGGGTCGCCAGAGCCTCGTCTGTTGGTGAAACAGGATTCGCCGCGGATAGGTGAGGTAGACAATTGGGTTTAGAGAAGCTGTATATTGTGCTGGGAACCTGAAGGGTTGCGCTACACAGCACCTTGAATCTGCTATTTTAGTCACCTCCTACGACAGGCATACCTACCAATAAAGTTGCCCTCGCCAAGGGTTGTAAACTATTCCAGCGGAAAACGCCGAATCCAATGCAAGACAGATAAGTATACAATGTCAAATCCAGAGGCACGAAATAATATTCCTATGAGTACAAGAAGTTCACTTGAAGCTGAGAACAGGAACATATAATTGCAGTATCATGCTTTACTGAGAAGCTCGCGATTAACTTCACCCGTATTTAAAAGCATAGGAAGTTCAAGACCTTCACTGAACTTCGAGAGAAAGATGGAGGAATACTTTATCTCCATAGCTGTTCCCAATCAGCGCCAGTACTCGCAAAACAGGTATATCGGGAAGGACTAGTTTCGAAACTGTCAAAATCGAGCAGGTGATTGAGCGCCATTGGAGTTGTTATACTCGACTTGGCTGTTTTCGGTAATGTTAAGTTCCTCATCTGCGTTAATGAAATAAAGCTCGCAATTTTCTAAATTGTTTTTCTATGAATAATTTCTTAGAACATTTTACTTTTTCATAAAAACTGATTGTTTGAGAGTTAAGCATTTACATAGATGTCACACTCAGACTTAAAATGGATGCACTAGGACCTGTATATTGCATATATGGCTCAATTCAATGTGAGATACAAATGGAAATGGAAATCATTTATAGAATCTCAGTAAAAAGCCAATTAGAACTCCAATCAATCCTTTGGTATAATTATTCAGCCATTAATAAGGACATCTTAGGCTAGAAAGCAAAAGTGATGGAAATAGGCCTTCCTACTTTCATACTTAATGCCGGAGTTAAGATTCGTTGAAATTCTTGTTCAAGTAATTTCTTCTGGTTGCAGTAAAAGTTGGGTTTACTACAAATTAAAAAGGGGCTGAAAACAAAGAAGCTACGAATCGTATTAAGTACACTCATGAATGCCAAGGACCCTTAACGAAGGCATGTTGTTTTGCTTGAATAGGGATTTATGTTGAATTATTTTTACAAAAACATGCCAATGGAAACCTACATTCCCTTTTGTAAATAAACACATCTCTTTGGTACAGCTAAAAAAGAGTATTTGGCCATATGAAGTATCTTTATACTCGTATATAGAAAATCCATGCGAACTGTGCGAATCAGGGTTCCAGAATAATACTTTAAGCAACACAAGTAAAACAATTTTGATATCTCCCTGGAAGAAAGTCTTATTCTCCTTAACAAAATTTATTGGAAATATTTACTGGAGATATTAGTCGTGTTTTTTTACACGTATAAACGTCTACGTTTGCGGGTAAAAAAAAAGCGCTTATCCTCACTTAGATAATCAGCCCTATTCTGCATTTCGAATTGGATTGGAATTTTTTCGATTTGGCAATTTTGGTATTCTGTGTTCCAATCTCTTTCGATCCAACTTCGAATCGTTCGATTTTTTGTATTCTGCATTTCGATCGTAGTTCCGTTTTTCTAAGTTGCGAATTAGTTTGCGGAAAAATATTTTCTTTTTATTTTTTGTTAATTTATAACAGAATTTTAACAAAAATGTAAGTAAAACTTTTTAAGAAACGTAGAAGGCTTGATGATGATTGTTTTTTTTATATGTTTCCAGGTCAAAAACAACTGTCGATGTCGAAGTCCTTGGACGTATTTGCCCAGCAAAAGTATCTCACATATACTTGTAAGCATCCTTGTTAAGTCGAAAATTCTTTTTGAACCTAAATAAGAAAATAAGTCATTAAACTTTACCACTTTTAAGTTCAATTTCTTACAATTCGTCACTCATTTCAAATGGATTACACAAATCTCGCAATATTTGCCTTTCCATTGTCGCCTGGGAATTTTCGTATGCGTTGCTTTCCAACTCCATAAATAATGCCGCGGCTATTGATTCCATTATAATTGGCAGTATAATTTGTGTCTGTTCGTTGGGTCCAGTTATTTGCCAAAGCAATCTGCCGGCGTAGAGGAAGGTAAAGCGAAAACGTAAACAATCCTTGCGGAATGAATAAATAAACCTTTATAAAGTATTTTAGGCCAGTGCAATGAAATTACCATCCTTAAAATTCAGAAAATGTGAACTATATTCGTGCAGGAATCCGTTTTAACAAAACTTGGTGGCCACGGCAGGGAATTGGCCAAAAGAACGACAAAAACACACACAATTATGAAAGCACTTCACTCAAAAAAATATAACACTGCGGCAATATATTCTATTGCTTTTTTTTTGTACAAAATGTCGTGGATAATAAAATATAAACGTTTTTCAGTGTTTTTTACAAATTTTCTTTAATTTATTTTGTTCCAATGTTCACACATTCCGTACCAACAGCTGATTTCGAAAAATCATTTGATCTTCGTCTTCTCTTTACGATTCCGTCGTAATGCAGAATACCAAACTTCGATTGAAGCGGAGCGTAGAACGGGAACGTAATCGAAATGCAGAATAGGGGTGAATGTTTAGGAGACTCATCTAGCGGCAGTGGTTAAACAACTAGATACAGAACATGTTGTAGCGAAAAGCGGAGACACACACCTCTGCTGGTCATAGTGTATAACCTATAGCTGAGTCGGTTGCTGTGAATAGAGGACACACACCATTTGTAGAGGTAATACATAGAGGTCGGGTAGAGGTAAAACATAGACACACATTTCAGTTTCATCTGAGTATAATGCGTATTGAAATTTAAGAAAACTAATTTTCTGCGCAGCAATTTTAGAAGAGTAGATAAAGCTTAACGCTTAGTAGTCCACATAAAGTTTAAGCGCATATGTACATAGATGTAAAAAAACGCAGCTATTGTGTGAGTCAACACATTAATCTCTTGAATAAATCTGCGTACTGATATACTTATTAAGAAATACACAGGTTTGAATCTCAGTTTATGGCATATAGTATAAAACAACTATGAACTTTCTCAGTCTACTAGCTGTATGAAATGGTGGCCGATACAAATAATACAATAAAAGAGAGTGACATAATTTTACTTATCGCAACTAATTAGCGCCTAATCCGCACCAAATACCAGCTAAGTTGCATTGCGAGCAGTTAAACGCAAGTTGGGGAAAAAAACCACTTAGAAAAGCAGGACAAGTTTTTTCTCCTCGCAGCTAATTAGCGAACAATTTCCGACAAAATACCGACCTAATAATTTTGAAACCTCCAAGGTGCTTCGCTAACTTCACGACCAAAAAATAGGGACCCAAATCTCACAGTGATGTCAATACTAAAACGGTGCTAAGATAATATTTTTTGATAAGATTACCGCAGTGGGGGTAGCTATTAGGCTTCGAGATGTGTGCAGGAATTTTGTTATAAACTTGAGAACCAAATAAACGACAATGTTCCCGCAAGCCCCCGCTTCATTTCCATGAAAATAATCCGCCCTATACTGCCTTATTTACTGCATTTATAAGTTGAGGGGGAAGAGAGGGCTGCAAAACAATCAGGAACAGTGTTTACAAATAGCTAGTGCCTGATCGGTTTATATCAAGTTCATCATTCTTTGGAACTTAGCCGCCCAGCTAAATCGGGCAAGTCGAAGTAGGACACTCATCCCTTTTAGAAATTACTGATACGCCAATTTCAACTTCACAACTTAGTGACCGTAACCCCACCTAAGCTGCCTAAATGGTGTGTAGATAAGATTACCTTTGTGTCTGCACCATTAATAATACGATCTTTTCAGCGAAACCATTGGATTCTTATTTTCTCTATTAATATCATATCTCAGGCCTTTGGTATCATAGGAAGGCCACAGATATTTTTATTGTTGTAGCTGCAGAATATACTCTCCGAATGATATGAGTCCGGTACTCTTCGGTGTTAGCACCATGTAGTACTAGCCCGACTATGGCTGAAACGAGTTGATTACTCGAACTTTCGGTATGTCGAACGATTTTGTTGAGCGCTCGTACTCTCGGTCTGTGGATATGAGTCGCTTTTTTCGAAAGGCCTGCCTTTCCGTGTGAATATTTTAAGTTTCTTACTCCGCCGGCCGCGGCCAGTGTGGTGTGGTTGCAACGCGATCTGCCTACCAAACCGCAGATCCTGACAAAGCAACATCAAAATTTGAGAAACAAATTTTTTCAATTAGAAAAAAAATGTTTCTAAGCGGGGCCGAACCTCGGTAATGATTTGGCAAGCACTTCTGCCTTGAATAGCTTCTCAATGAAAACTCATCTGCTTTGAAGATGCCGTTCGGTATCGACATTAAACACCTAGGCCCCGTTGCGCCAATTTGTGGGAAAAATGAAGAGGAGCACGACGCAAATTGGAAGAAAAGCTCGGCCTTAAACCTATTCGGAGGTAATCGCGCTTTTATTGACTCCTCCAAGGAAAGGAGCGCACGGGAAAAACATTTTTCATTTGAATAATGTAAGAGCACGTGCGAATCGAGCTTGGCTGTATCCCGACTGTAGAATTTCGTTGGTCACTCTTAGAACCCGGGTCATTTGAAAGGATACTGGGCCAGATGCGGATATATTTCTGGCTAACTTATGGTTTTAGTGTTGACAAGGCATTGGCTTATGAGATTTCATGCTATACAGCTAAATTTTTTGGGCATTCCCAATTAATCAGGATATAATAAGATCTTCGGAGGACACATTTGAAAGCTACAGGTACCACAGTGTTTATCCATGTAGTTGCTACTTAACGAACTAACCTCTTTTAAGACTATGGGTTTTTTATTGCATTTTTCTTAAAGTTGATTTATTTTTGATCACTTCATCACAATCCTTTTTCGCCGAGAGTAAAATGTTAACACTTGGTTTGTGACCAAAATGTACATAAGTCTGTCTTTAATTGTGTTAATAATCAATTGATTAAGTGTTATTCGTGAGCGCAGCGTGTTTGGAATATACTAGAAACATTTTTTAATCAAAGCACAATCCCCCAATTATACTTATGTGTAGAAAGAATTCTCACACTTCCTTGACAATTCTTAAAAATGAGAAAAATGTTCGCCTCATTCTTTGTTTATTAAAATGTTGCTAAAACGACTGATATTATACGTACTACCTCAGCATCATATTGAGCTACCAACCGCTCATCATTTCTTTTTTGTTTTCCTCATAGCCAACACCACAATTTCCATAAACATTTACACACATCGTCATTGTCAACACCAAACAATCAACCAACCAACCAGCAAACCCTGAAACCGAACAACTATATTAGCAATGACGACACCAGCGCACAGCATCAACAACAACAGCATTGCAATCATTGTCCTCATCATCATCATCAACATTTATGAGTAATCGTCAGTGCTGTTGGCATGTTGCTAACGCTCCGCGATATGCAGGAAACCTTTACAAAGCAACCCCCAATTAAAATTGTAACATAAATTAAAAAAAAAAACAAGTAAGCAAGGCTAAGTTCGGGTGTAACCGAACATTACATACTCAGCTGAGAGCTTTGAAGACAAAATAAGGGAAAATCACCATTTAGCAAAATGAACCTAGGGTAACCGTGGAATGTGTTTGTATGACATGGGTATCAAATAGAAGGTATTAAAGAGTATTTTTGAAGGGTGTGGGCCTTAGTTCTATATGTGGAAGCCATTTCGAAATATCGCCATAAAGGTGGACCTGGGTGACCCAGAACATCATTTGCCGGGTACAGCTAATTTATTTATATATGTAATACCACGAACAGTATTCCTGCCAAGATTCCAAGGGCTTTTGATTTCGGCTTTTCACTTTCTTCTACTTAATATGGTAGGTGTCACACCCATTTTACAAAGCTTTTTCTAAAGTTATATTTTGCGTCAATAAACCAATCCAATTACCATGTTTCATCCCTTTTTTCGTATTTGGTACAGAATTATGGCATTTTTTTCATTGTTCGTAATTTTCGATATCGCAAAAGTGGGCGTGGTCATAGTTGGATTTCGGCCATATTTTATACAAAGATAAAGTGAGTTCAGATAAGTAAGTGAACTAAGTTGAGTAAAGCTATATCAGTTTTTGTCAAGTTCTCGTGTTAACGGCCGAGCGAAAGGACAGACGGTCGACTGTGTATAAAAACTGGGCATGGCTTCAACCGATTTCGCCCATTTTCGCAGAAAACAGTTATCGTCATAGAATCTATGCCCCCCACGAAATTTCACATGGATTGGTAAATTTTTGTTCGACTTATGGCATTAAAAGTATTCTAGACAAATTAAATGAAAAAGGGCGAAGCCACGCCCCTTTTGAAATTTTCTTTTATTTTTGTTTTTTTGTTACTGGAGTTGAATGTTGACATAATTTACTCATATACTGTAAAGATATTCAATTTTTTGTTAAAACTTGACTTTTAAAAAGTTTTTTTTTACAAAGTGGGCGTGTTCGTCATCCGATTTTGCTAATTTTTATGTGTTACACATATAGTAATAGGAGTAATGTTGCTGCCATATTTCATCATGATATCCTTAACGACTGCCAAATTACAGCATGCAAAACTTTTAAATTAACTTCTTTTAAAGTGGGCGGTGCCACTCCCATTGTGCAAAATTTTACTAACTTTCTATTCTGCGTCATAAGGTCAACCCACCTACGAAGTTTGATCGCTCTATCCATTTTTGATTATCGCACTTTTTCGGTTTTTCGAAATTTTCGATATCGAAAAAGTGGGCGTGGATATAGTCCGATTTCGTTCATTTTAAATAGCGATCTGACATGAGTGCCCGGGAACCTACATACCAAATTTTATCAAGATACCTCAAAATTTACTCAAGTTATCGTGTTAACGGACAGACGGACGGACGGACGGACATGGCTAAATGAATTTCTTTTTTCGCCCAGATCATTTTGATATATAGAAGTCTATATCTATCTCGATTAGTTTATTTCGTTACGGATTGCCGTTATGCGACCAAAATTAATATACTCTGTGAACTCTGCTCAGCTGAGTATAAAAAGAAAAATACACGCATGCGTTTATTTTTATTGTTATACGATGCCGCTTGTATTGTTGTTGTTGTTGTTGTTGTTGTATCGTCATTGCGTTTGGTTTAATTAAAAATCCTCTATACGACACATCATCTTCCATATCTTTGCTGTTGCTATTTCCCGCCTTCTTTCAAAAGCTGTTGCCCTTCTACCACATATTTACTGCGCAGCGTCTCTTCAATGACATATCCGAAGTCCCCACCTCCCATTTATCTTATAAAGCAGCGTCCTTTATTTAACCAGGGGTTGTTACATTCAAATTTTTTTAGCGGCTCAGCTGATGAAAACTTCAGTTGTTTGGTATTTATATTTTCTAACGAGTTTTATTTTAACCAAAAGGGGATAACTTCGAATGTCCTTGTATTACTGAACTTCCAGCTTATAAGTAAATTATGATTAAACCAAAGTTGGTTATTGCATTATATTACTATTTTAAACATCACTGGTTAATTTGAATCGATTTTGGGGTGATCGACGCTATGAGAATGTGAAGAGTAGCGACACCGCTTCTGCAAAATCTAATCCGCCTGCGTTAGTTGATTTGGGATGTAAGGTAAATAATATAATCGTCCGAGCACTTGGGGAGTGGTTCGGCTATGGGCAGTGGCTTGATTCGGTACTACCACCTTCGGGAATCAGCTCGACTGCTTCATGAACGATGTTTCTGAGCCCTTGAGTTTTCGCATGTGCGGAATTTAGTTGCCTCTTACTACGAACATGCCTCACTGCGAATATATTGAAACCCCCTAAATCCGATTGGGCGAATATTCGTCTTCGATGGGCCAGCGTTGCATAAAGCACGAAAGAGTGAGATCTTGTTCTTTCAAATCGCTTGATATCAGCTAGAGGGAAAAGTACTTACATAGAAAGCAGATGTGTAAAGACACGCCACAAGGTATGGTACTCTCACCTCTGCTGTGGCTCATTACTATAAATGATATCCTAGTGAATCTCAGCACAAGTGGAGTAAAGCTTGGGTGTCTTTTTTGCCCACGTGTGAATCTAAGTAGGTGGGTGCAGGAAAATACTAGCAATTATCACCATCCTCCTACATTGCAGCTTAAGCGCCTATTATATTTTGTCCGTTGTGTAAAAAGTCATCCCAATTATCTTCGTTTTATTACTCCTCTACTCAAAGAGACCTTTCATCGACACCGTCCATGATTTCTGAGAAGTATGAGGAGAACTACATTGAGCGTAATTTTTATTCACCGGGAGAGGATGTTACTTTTCAATTGCGTCCTACCTAGTCCAAAGCCGCACTTTTTGCAAACGCAAAGGATATTCGATCTGCGCCTAGAGTTATGTTCTGCAGTATCAGGTTAAAGAAATTGGACGGTAGGGAAGAGGCTAAGAATATAGGTCGGTCAATAAAGATCTCGCATATATTGAATTGGTTTAACGACCAAAAGGAAGAACACCAATTAGGTGCTAGGGTGGTGAAAAACCCCGTCCTCTTGAAAAATATTAGAAGTTTTATAGAACCTAGCCCGGTTTCTGCCTCGAGATTTGGCAACTCTTCCGCCCCTAATAGCTGGAGCCTTGACCCGGAGAGTGCAGGACACGAAGACAAAACGTAGTCAATCTTTTCTTCATGCAGCTCGCACTTTCTCCATCTGCTCTTGCTGACGGAAGGCGGTGTGCAGTTAGTATGCTCATCGTAAGCTCTAAGTCCTCTTTCTTCAGATATAACAGAAACTTTGGGAGTCTCTTATCGTATGATTTTCACATGTTCTTATAAATTTTGCAGCCCAGTGTTTCTGTCCTTGCGTTTACTTCTTGATTGATCATATGCAATTCCTGTGTCCTTTTGTTTTCTCTGAAATTAATTGGGACGCCTGCCGCCGGTTGAGCGAATGCTGCACCATCCTTTGTCAACTCATCGGCCTTTTCGTTACCTTCTATACCGTTAGAACCTAGAACCCTGTATAGATGTATGGTCCGGCCTGAGTTAAGTTTTTCCAATACTTGTTTGCATTACATTATACCTCTTGATGAAGTACTGTGTAAGATTATTGCCTTAATCGCAGCCTGACTAACAATATATAAATTGACGCGACTGCAGCTTAAGCACGCTTCCTGCAGAACTTCTGCTGCTTATAATTTCCGCCTGAAAAACGCTGCAGTAATTTGGCAGCCTGTAGCCAACCCTCCGGCTCTATTATGGGCCAATGATCTCTTTCGAAGATCAAGTGCGGAATCATGTAGTCCATTCCCCCTATATTTAATGGCGCTATAGTGTTGCCGATGCTTGACCTTCTCGAACATTTGTTGAAGGCCCCGGAAATATAAAGATAAACACCTAGAACATATTCCTGGTATTCCAGCGCTTTCTCCACCCTTATGACCACTCTATACAATCAGTATCAACTCACTTGCCTTTGGTGTAAGCATGTTGTGCTGAAGAGAATTATGCTTCATTCATATTCGATTTTATGTATACATCTAACAATCTCTCTAGGGTTTTGAGCAGAAAAGATGTCAAGCTAACTGGGCTGTTGTCCTGCGTGTACGGATGACTGCTTCTTCTCGCTTTCGGTATGAAGACTACCAAAGCAGTTTTCCACTATTGCTGGACGTGGCTCTGCTTTATAAAACTCTCAAAGATTGTTCCAAGCTATTTTATAATCGTTTCAACTGCTATCTGCAACATAGCAGGGTTTATCCCATCTGGACCTAGTGATTTGAACTAGGCAAAAGTTTTTGTCGCCAATTCAATCCTGGTACCTCTCGCTCCATATTAGGAGTGCAGACTTTCTAACATAATTCTTCAGCATCATCCCCGGATGGGAAGTGCTTACTAAGTAGCGCCTCAAGGGACTCTTAACTACTGCGTGAGCATTCCCGTTTTCTTTTTTTCATCAGTCCCTGAACTGTATCTCCCATATATAGAACTTTCCTCAGTTTTGCCATTTCGCTGGGGCATTCTATATCCACACAGAAAGTTTTCCATGAAGCCCTTTTTGACCTGCTGATTTCATGTTTATATATCCTCAGCAGATCTCTGTATTCATCCCAGCACTTTTCGCTTTACGCAACTTTGCCAGCTTAAAAACAACCTTTACCTGCCCTCGAAAAATTCAACTCTTTACTTCATAATTCGTAGTACCTACTTTCATTAAAAATTATTGTAACTGACTAACAAAAAAAATGTATCACCCAGCTTGAGAGACTAAGCGCTTTCAGCAAACACAATCATTGGTCAGTTGTTCCTGTACGCACCGTTGAGTGCTTCTTAACCGCTTAACGTTTGGGATTTGACGTCAAATTACTGAGCATAATTTTTATACTCAGCTGAGCAGAGCTCAAAGAGTATATTAACTTTGTTCGCATAACGGTAATCCATAACGGCATAAACTAATCGATATAGATATAGACTTCTATATATCAAAATGATCTGGGTGAAAAAAGAAATTCATTTAGCCATGTCCGTCCGTCCGTCTGTCCGTCCATCTTTAAACACGATAATTTTAGTAAATTTTGAGGTATCTTGATGAAATTTGGTATGTAGGTTCCTGGGCGCTCATCTCAGATCGCTATTTAAAATGAACGAAATCGGACTACAACCACGCCCACTTTTTCGATATCGAAATTTCGAAAAACCGAAAAAGTGCGATAATACATTACCAAAGACGGATAAAGCGATGAAACTTGGTAGGTGCGTTGATCTTATGACGCAAAATAGAAAATTAGAAAAATGTTGGACAATGGGCGTGGCACCGACCACTTTTAAAAGAAGGTAATTTAAAAGTTTTGCAAGCTGTAATTTGGCAGTCGTTGAAGATATCATGATGAAGTTTGGTAGTCACGTTACTCCTATTACTATATGTGTGCTAAATAAAAATTAGCGAAATCGGATGACGAACACGCCCACATTAAAAAAATTTTTTTTTTTTTAAGTCAAATTTTTTATATCTTTACAGTATAAAAGTAATATCTTTACAGTATAAAAGTAAATTATGTCAAAATTCGACTCCAGTAATGATATGGTGCAACAAAATGCAAAGATAAAAGAAAATTTCAAAATGGGCGTAACTCCGCCCCTTTTCATTTAATTCGTCAAGAATACTTTTAACATAAGTCGAACAAAAATTTACCAATCCTTGTGAAATTTTGTAGGGACATAGATTCTATGACGATAACTGTTTTCTGTGAAAATGGGCGAAATCGGTTGAAGCCACGCCCAGTTTTTATACACAGTCTACCTTCTGTCCTTCCGCTCGGCCGTTAACACGATAACTTGCGCAAAAAACGATATATCTTAACTAAACTAAGTTCACGTACTTTTCTGAAGTCACTTTATCTTTGTATAAAATATGGCCGAAATCCGACTATGACCACGCCCACTTTTTTGCTATCGAAAATTACGAAAAATGAAAAAAAAAAATGCCATTATTCTGTACCAAATATGAAAAAAGAGATGAAACATGGTAATTGGATTGGTTTATTGACGCAAAATATATCTTTAGAAAAAACTTTGTAAAATGGGTGTTACACCTACCATATTAAGTAGAAGGAAATGAAAAAGTTTTGCAGGACGAAATCAAAAGCCCTTGGAATCTTGGCAGGAATACTCTTCGTGGTATGACATATATAAATAAATTAGCGGTACCCGACAGAAGATGTTCTGGGTCACTCTTGTCCACATTTTGGTCGATATCTCGAAAACGCATTCACATATACAACTAAGGGCTACTCCCTTTTAAAACCCTCATTAATACTTTTAATTTGATACCCATATCGTACAAACACATTCTAGAGTCACCCCTGGTCCACCCTTATTGCGATATCTCGAAAAGGCGTCCACCTATAGAACTAAGGCCCACTCCGTTTTAAAATACTCCCTCATTTGATATCCATATCGTACAAAAACATTCTAAAGTCGCCCCTGGTCCACCTTTATGGCGATATCTCCACCTATAGAACTAAGGCCCACATGTTCATTAACACCTTTCATTTGATACCCATATCGTACAAACACATTCTATAGTGACCTCTGGTCCACCTTTATGGCGATATCCCGAAATGGCGTCCACCTATAGAACTATGGTCACTCCCTTTTAAAATACTCTTTAATACTTTCCATTTGAAACCCATGTCATACAAACACATTCCAGGGTTACCCTAGGTTCATTTTGCTAAATGGTGATTTTTCCTTATTTTGTCTCCAAAGCTCTCAGCTGAGTATATAATGTTCGGTTACACCCGAACTTAGCCTTCCTTACTTGTTTTTGCTAGATTCACTCAACGTGCTTATTCGGTAGTCTGGCAGTCCTTTGACATTACAAAGTGTTGGCTATGAATAAAATTTTGCCTTTTTAAATTACAGTGGACCCTCGGTTAATGAACGCCCCGCATAACGAACATTTCGCATAACGAATACATTTTTTTGGGAAAAAAGTTTCGCTTTACGAACGAAGTCTCGCATAACAACCTAAACAGGGGAAACCCCGAATTCACATTATTGGGCTGTCTGCGTTTAGCTTTTGCTTCATAGTTCAGAATTTTGTTTTATTTTAGTGCAGAATTGTTCGTAAAATTAACAAGACGTGTTGAAACATACAAATTTTTTATTTTTAATTTTGCTTTTATAAAAATTGCAAAATAACTAACATAAAATGCCCTCAAAAAAAAATTCGGAAAAGGAGAAAAATACAAGGACCAAAATAACTATTGAAATGAAACTCAAGATCATTCAAAAACATAAAGGAGGTTTGGGTGTGGCTGATTTAGGACGTGCGTTCAACTTGTCGAAATCAACGATTTCTACTATCCTCAAGAATCAGGACAAGCTTGAGGTGCTAAACGCTTCAAAGGGAGTATCAAGAGTTTCTTCGCAACGACCACAAATTCTCGATGATGTTGAAAGATTGCTTTTGATATGGATTAACGAAAAGCAAATGCAAGCTGACGCAATTTCGCAGAATATAATTTGTGAGAAGGCTAAAACGATATTCACTACTCTGATTGAAAAGTCGCCAGGAACATCAACAGCAAGAAGGGAAGACTTCAAAGCAAGTAAGGGGTGGTTCGAGAATTTCAAAAAACGTACTGGTATTCATAGCGTTATAAGGCATGGTGAAGCAGCAAGCTCAGACGCTAAGGCTGCCGAGAGTTATGTAGGCGAATTCAAGAAGCTTGTGGATACTGAGGGTTACTTGCCCCAGCAGGTGTTTAATTGCGACGAAACGGGTCTTTTTTGGAAAAAGATGCCCAAGCGAACTTACATAACAGTAGAGGAGAAAGCAATGCCCGGCCATAAGCCAATGAAAGACCGCCTTACTCTGCTTTTTTGTTCCAATGCAAGTGGCGACTTGAAAATAAAACCGCTACTTGTCTATCATTCAGAGAATCCACGTGCCTTCAAAAAGCATAATGTTAACAAGAGTAAGCTAAATGTCATGTGGAAGTCGAACAGTAAAGCTTGGGTGACACGTGTTCTTTTTACTGAGTGGATCAATAATGTTTTTGGCCCCTCTGTGCTGAAATATTTGATTGAGATCGATTTGCCTCTTCGTGTCCTACTTATTATGGATAACGCTCCTTCACATCCACCAAGTTTACAAGATGAACTCATTGAAGAGTTTAAATTCATCAAAATTCACTTTTTGCCACCTAATACAACCCCATTGCTTCAGCCCATGGATCAGCAAGTGATTTCTAACTTCAAGAAGCTTTACACAAAAGAACTTTTCCAGCATTGCTTTGACGTGACTGAAAAAACAAATCTTACTCTAAAAGAGTTTTGGAAAGATCACTTCCACATTGTTGCCTGTCTCAAAATTATTGATAAGGCATGGAAAGGCGTTACTAAGAGAACACTCGAATCTTCCTGGAAAAATCTTTGGCCCGACCGCTTTGCCGAATGCACATTTGAAGGACTCGACGCAGTATCTACGGATCCAATAACCAACGAAATAATATTTTTGGCTGACCGTATTGGGCTAGATGTGGATGGAAATGACATCGCTGAACTTGTGGCAGAGCACAGTGAAGATCTGACTACCGACGAGCTTATAGAATTGCAATGTGATTTACAACAAGATGTTAAGAAGCAAACTTTATCAGACGAGGAGATAACCGAAGAACAGCAACCGTCTAGTGCAATCAGAGAAATGCTCAAAGCATGGGAGTTTGTGGCATCATACGTTAAAAAGCATCACCCCAGTCAGACAGCGGCAGTACGTGCAACAGAATTATTCAACGATAATGCTGTGTCCCATTTTGAACAAATTTTGAAGGGACGTCAGAAACAAACGACTCTAGACAGTTTTTTGCTTAATGTAGATTAATAATGCTAGGTACTAGGTTTCTTTCAATAAAAATTCAAATTGAAACATATAAGACTGTATTTTTTTCGACCTGGAACGCATTATTTTAGTTTACATTGATTCTTATAGGAATAATGGTTTTGCTTAACGAACGTTTTGCATAACGAGCAAGATGCTAGAACCAATTGTGTACGTTAACCGAGGGTCCACTGTAAAGTGAAATGTGAAAAAAAAACTGAAGAAGTCTTTTTCCTTCAAATTTAAAAATAATTATTTCATTTGGCAGTTGACTTAACTTATCTTTCATAAAACACAATTTCCAACGCTCAAATGCCGGAAACATTTTTGCAACGTATCAATAAAAAATTGTGTTCACTAAAAGCGACCGATGTCATCATAAACAAACAAGCAGACTATGAATGTGTTATACTATTTTTATTTGTGTATCTATTGTGAATTGTGGATGCGGCACATTAGCAAAGTTTCTCACCAAAATCCACTTTAATTCGAATCTATTACATTTTGTAGAATGAGCGCGCCTGCGCATATGCAATGATGATTTCTATAACAGTTCGGAGATTTCTATGTTAACAATTTTAAGAAATGTTAAGTAACAGATGCAACAACAGAGCCTAACGAACTATTCCAGTTTACAGAATTGCATTTAAATTTATTCACATTCGAAATGCTAGCAGCAGTTTGGCCAATTCAGCAGCCAAGAAGACACTACGTACCTACCTGTTAAATACTAAAATGCCTACACGTGTATATTTTATTTGAATCTGTGCAAGTAGTGGTTTTGTTATTTTTATAATATTATCCGACCTTTGAAACTTATTTACAGTTTATGCGTTTCTTTGGAATATCTCAGTTCCTTTTGTTTAAGATTTTTGGCCTAAAATAAGACTTCTAATTTTTTCATTCAAACTTATGTGAAATTTCTAAAATCTTAGAAGACTTCAATATATGTATACATGTAGGTGTACGTCTGGAAAATGTCCCTGCAAAAAATGCGACTAGTTTAAGATGTATCCGGAGTGATTCGCAAAGGAGTGTGCGACTATAGCCAGTTCTGTCTTTTGTTTGAGCATGTCCTATGGAGATACCAATTGTACTTGTTTATGCCTAACGGGTAGTGTCGGACTGGTCCTCTTTATACCCCTACGGGTACTGTAGGACAGATCATTTCTGTAGTGTTCGACACTTCCTCTTTGTACCCCTTTGTATCCGTACGGGTAGTGTCTGACGTACTATCTTCTCACTCACTTCCTCTGCTTCCATAGGCGGGTTCCGATAACAATACGTCTTAGCCGGAGCATCATATTTCATCGCATAACATTACATAACCAGCAAAGCTGCTGCTTCTTAATTCGCTGAATTATGTAAAGCTCGTACAGCTCATTATTAAATTTTCTTCGGTATTCACCGTCTCCGTTTCGAAGAACTTTTCCCTGGAACTCTCCCAGAGGCGCCTTATTTGATGTTGTCATGTTCCATGCTTCTGCACCCGATAGCAGGGTACGATAAACTTGTCTTGTAGGGCATGAGTATCGTTTGCTGAGAGAGGGCTTTACTTTTCAATTTCCTGCATAGTATCAAGTAGTATTTATTGACCCTCCGAGGTAACTTTACAAGAAACAAATAATTTTTGATTTTTGGAAAGAGCTTCGTCCGCTAATTTTCGGCAATGATCGAAACCGAAAAGATATTGTTTTATTATCGGCATATTGTATATAGAATTTAGATGAGTCACCGATAATACGCCAATAGCAAATTGGTAACACTCCGATAAGAAGCGGATAACTTTTCGATATCAAACCTACATATATGTAACTGTGTGGTAACAAAACGATAACACACCGATAAGAAATTGGTAAAACTTCAAACAAGTCGATTATCTTTCGATAACAAACCGATATTCTTTTGATAACATATTGTTAAGTTTTCGATAAATAATAAATCTATAGCTTTTCGGTGGTTGTGCTTTTACTATAACAAGTCGGCAACTTTTTGATAATAAACCGAGAAAAAATCTATTACTCTTGCAATATTACTCAAGCTGAGGCAACAGTAATAAGTTCAATTTAAACACGGTATTAATTGTGAAGTGAAGTAAAATTGTGGAGTACTACTCCCAAAGTAGTCTAATAAAGACCATTTTATAATACTGAATATTGCAGTTATTTATTCGACAGTTCAGAGAATTTAGCAGAAGGTGTAAAAAAAGCTGAACATTTTACATATGTTTACTTTATTTTCTTTTAATCCAAATTGTTTGGAATATTTACAGGAGGGCTTCAACAGCGTAATAGCTTTGGATTTTTAGCAGTGCCTTATGATAATGGATTCCCACATACTGTGGGCAAAGATTTTTACACATCGAACACTTAAGATGTTGCCATTTTCCGACAGTTGAACCCAGGACATTTAGTGTGTGGTTGACTAGAAAATCCGGGAAATCTGCAGCAGACAACAGACTTCCAAAACTCCTCCTCTGACATCCATTATTCCTATGTCTTCCCCTTATGTGATTATGTAACACATCATTGAATCTAGTTCATCTCAAACTTCGCCAAAAAAAGCGTCTTTCTAACGACTTCAAATCAATTTTCATTGGCCGCAAAAGTGCCGCAACTGCAATTTTAATTTATCAGAAAATCAATTTGGCTAATTGCGAACATTATGGGATCGTTTACCAACGCATTGGCAACAATCACTTACATCGCACACACATACACACATGCATGAGTGCGACGCTCATTATTAACGGTGGCATGTGGCAAGCAAATTTTGTGGCACGCATTTAGGGCGCTGGACTTCTAGCAACCAGCAGCAACCGAACAAGCGAGTGGGACGATGGGCAGCGCAGTCAACCTGTACACGAATACGAGGACAAATTCACACATTCAAACATGCAAAAAGGCAGTCAAGCGCTCCATCAACTATTTATTCAGTCATTCAATAGTGTCGTCAAATCAATGCCGAGAAAATATAAAAGTCCAAATGGCCGAAAACAATGCGATCGAAAGCTAAAAGCAAACAAATGAAAACAAAATAAATTACTATATAAATACCAAAGGGGTCAAAAACAAAAACAAAAAGCTCTAAAAAATTGAAAAAATATATATATATTTGTAGTTATATGCATGTGGAGAAAGGGAAATAACTAAAAGCAAATGGCCAACAAACTAGAAATCGTTATAATCACAAGTTACCCACTTTGTAGCTGCTGCCCAAAGGTCTTCGTGTCGCTTAAATGATCTAATAAAATTTTATTTCCTGCCCAAATGGACAATTTACCTATTTGTATGCTTATTTTGTCCCTTTTGGCGTGAAAATTATATTGAAATGCGACTAAATGGCCAACTGATGGCCATTTGGAACTTAGCAGTTGATGCTTCGTATTAAACTTTCAGTTTTGTTCATTTTTCCACTTATTTTGAGTCTTAGTTTATATATTTATTTAACTTTTTTTCTACAGAAATTATGCACCAAAGTTGCAGGTGTGGTTATTGGCACAAATTTATTTACTTTTTCTGGTTGTTTTTCTTTTTTTATTAGAATAACAGATATATTTTTTGTTGAATTTTGTTTACCTATACCAAATCGATAGTGAATATTTTAACTTCTTTTACATAGTCGATATGGTCTTGTTTACTAGGAAGTATAAGTCCCCGAATTGATCTAGGTCTAAACTAGCAGTGTGAATCTGCAGACGAAGGCCGCCGTGCTGTGATGGTAGCGTGCTCCGCCAACCACACTGAAGATCCTGGGTTTACGCCCCGGAAAAAGCAACATCAAAACTTTAGAAACAAGTTTTTTCAATTAGAAGAAAGTTTTTCTAAGCGTGGTTGCCCCTCGGCAGTGTTTGGCAAGCACTCCGAATGTATTTCTGCCATGAAAAGCTCTCAGTGAAAACTAATCTGAAGCTCGGCTTAAAATCTTTTCGGAGGTTATCGCGCCTTACATTTATTTATTTATTTAAGCTGTCGTGGAAGCTCGACGTAAAGAAAAGATTTGAATAGGTCTTGACTGCACTTTAAGTATTTAAAAATATGCTGGGGTGTAAGTGGGGCACCCTCCCCTCTCTCTCAATGTATATTTACAGTAATTACAAAACTTATATTATACTATGAAGTAATTGTTTGGTAGGCAGCCACACAAAAAAGGACGTACCTAAAAAAATAAGAGCATGCACTGTATGACATTCTGCACATCCCACTTGCAGACCTGATGGCGAAGAAAATAGCTGTAAATACGAGACACAGCGACTCCATCGGATTTAGCGCGACTAAAAGAAGGCGAGAGATGCGCACGCAGGAGAGGCGTAAAACCAAGCGCAGGGCTGTGAAGTGTGGAAGATCATATGCAGGTCTTTTAAACTTCGATTAACAAAGTTACTCTTATCATTGAAAATAGGAGACTGTAGGCTAATGACGGGTATTCTAACTGGGCACTGTCTTCTGCCGTCACATATTTTTATACTCAGCTGAGCAAAGCTCCCAGAGTATATTAATTTTGTTCGCGTAACAGTAACCCCTAACCGCATAAAGTAATCGAGATTCATATAGACTTCTATATATCAAAATGATCTGGGCGAAAAAAGAAATTCATTTAGCTATGTCCGCCCGTCCGTCCGTCTGTCCTTAAGCACGATAACTTGATTAAATTTTGAGTTATTTTAATGAAATTTGGTATGCTGGTTCCTGGACACTCATCTCAGATCGCTATTTAAAATGAACAAAATCGGACTATAACCACGCCCACTTTTTCGATATCGTAAATTTCGAAAAACCGAAAAAGTGCGAAAACTCATTTGCAACGACGGATAAAGAGATGCAACTTGGTAGGTGGGTTGACCTTATGACGCAGAATAGAAAATTAGTAAAATTTTGCACAACGGGCGTGGCACCACCCACTTTCAAAAGAAGGTAATTTAAAAGTTTTGCAAGCTGTAATTTGGCAGGTGAGTATGCAATGTTCGGTTACCCCCGAACTTAGCGTTAGTGTTTGTGTTTTCTTAATATTTACTTCTTTTTGTTTGTCGTTTCACTTTTTTTGTTTAGATGTCATCGACTCGCTTTTCTGCATTTTTTTAATTTCCATTAAGTGATTTGTTGTTGTAACTGCTTCATATTTTTTAGTGTAAATTTGTTTTTGGTTTCGGGTTTACAGTCCAATGAATTATAAAAACGGCTTTTTTATTTTTCGCCAACATTTCGACCTTTTATTTTGGTCTTCTACAGGGCCTAATGACAAAAAAACATAAAACTTAGTATATAAGGCCTTGCATTACAATAGGGGGTTAATAATAATTACATATACAAACAAAAGTACATATATAATACAATTATTGAAATCACAGATTCTTACTCAAAATTACTGCGTTCTTCCTTGTCAGTTGTTTTGTATAAATAATATGTTTTCTGCATTGTGCAGAAATGGTCATATATAAAAATTTTAAATTATATGTCTTTGGGATTAGTTTTTTAGATTTGAATGAAATTGAAAAAGAAATAAGTAATAAGATGAACTATATACATATATACGTATTTGGCGTTTGTTGATACTCAGCCGGTTCGTGCTTGATGGACTATGTAGAGCAGCTGATGATTGTTGACATCGTTAGAAAATACAAGTTTAGATGTCGCTGATGTTTTTAGCTTTTACGCTTCTTTCACTAACGCAGTTTTTTGGGCCGTTCCATTGGTTTATCGAGCTCTGGCTCTGGCTCAAATCTCATCGGAACGATCTGGATCAACTTTATGAGAGCTGGCAGCACTAATATAAAACATCTGTTTTGTAGAAAATAAGAAGAAACGTAAAAAAATTTTTAAGATACTGATAGAATTATTAACATTTAAATAGTTTCGCACGTAAGCAAACTATTTATTTTCCTTACATCGTCTTCAAGTTGTTTACTCTTTCACTGTTTTTGCTTTTAAACATGGCGAGATCTTTTATGTATACATAAATGTACACGTATTTAGTTCAGTGCTACAATGGCTCAACTATATGGTTGGCTCATCTCACCAGCTGATTTTATTTTTTTCATTTCACTGGTGTAGGGATTGTCAGAAGGAGATGGCAAACTTAAAAAGAAACCAACGAATTTTCTTACTACTTACAAATTCTGCTAAGTTTTATGTTTTCATTCCATTCCATTCGTCTAACACCAACACGCTAATTTTGGCAATGTGAACAAAGGTATGTTATTGCTGTAGAGATGAGCCAACCATATAGTTGATCTATGAGTGCTACCAACTCAAAAGTGGTTAGCTGTCAAAAAATCTACTACAGAAAACGAAACGAACAGAACTGCTATACGGATCAGAAATTGAACCAGATAAATATCAGGATCACAACGTTGTTGTTGCATTTGCATGTTAAATTTCTATCCGTCTCTCGCTCAAGTCTCAATGGAACGTAACTTTTATCAGCTTTAATAAATATTTCTTCTAATTATTTTTCCCCAACTTTCTCTCTGGCTAATACTTTGGTTCCTTCGAAATCAAATCTATGTCCAAAGGTAATATTGTAATGCAAGGCCTTATATACTAAGTGTTATGTTTTTTTGTAATTAGGCCCTGAAAAAAATAAAAAAGGCGTTTTTCTAATTTATTGCATTGCAAACACGAAACCAAAAACAAATTTGCAATAAATACAGAAAAAAGTCGGTAGTACAAAAAAAAAAAACCAATTTTTAGTGTTTTATTTTTCGCTTCTTTTGAGACTTTGGAAAAAAGGGTATAAGTGGGAGCAAGTTAGCTTTCGCCTTTTTGAAGTCATGGGTCCTTAGGAAATTAAGCTCAAGAAAAGTGAGATCGTATTATAATTGCTTTGAGCACAATGTTGTATTTGTTACTACATAGATTATACTTATTTCAGATATATAAACAATATGTTTTATTTATTTCATTCCAGGTGAGTTTTCCACATCATTTAATACAATAAGCAAAAACTAGAAAAACGTAAGTCATTAAAATTAAAACGATTTTAGTTACTAGAAAAAAAGTACATTAAATTTTTAAATTTGTGCAATATTGTGTGTCTAGTCCTAAGTAATTTGCACAGCTAAAAAAGCATCTTAATTACCAACAAAAGCGCCATAACACACATTGCAATAAATAATCTGCAGATGCAAGTATACACGGTAAAGTTGTACCACAATGAAATATTGCTTGCAGCCAACCCGTAGCAACTTGGCTAGATGAGTGACAACAACTAAGAAACTATGTTGTCAAAGCTGCACCTGCAATTGACCTTGAACTTCAGACACTTTGCTAGCGGTCAATATATTAACATCATCACACAGACCTACATGAAACAAGTAAGTAAGGCTAAGTTCGGGTGTAACCGAACATTACATACTCAGCTGCCAAATTACAGCTTGCAAAACTTTTAAATTACATTCTCTTAAAAGTGGGCGGTGCCACGCCCATTGTCCAAAATTTTACTAACTTTCTATTCTGTGTCTTAAGATCAATCCACCTACCAAATTTCATCGCCTTATCCGTATTTGGTAATGAATTGTCGCACTTTTTCGGTTTTTCGAAAAAGTGGGCGTGGCCGATTTCGTTCATTTTAAATACTGATCTGATATGAGTGACTAGGATCTTACATACGAAATTTCATTAAGATACCCCAAAATTTACTCAATTTATAGTGTTTACAGACAGACGGACGGACTGACATGGCTAAATAAATTTATTTTTTCGACCAGATCATTTTGATATATAGAAATCTATATCTATCTCGATTAGTTTATGCCGTTACGGCGTACCTTTATAATAATAATAATAAACCCAACGGATAAATACCCTCCAAAGCCCGCCCAACCGACACGAGGGGCGCATCCGCATGACGCACGGATTTTCTTTTTGCCGAGTTGTTGATAGGCGGAGGTTTGTTAAGTGTTGAGGTCTAAAACTGCTCAGCTACAGAATAAATATCTTCAGCTGAGTATTATACAAAGCAGTTGAAAATAATACATATACTACATAGTTAAATAAGTGAACATTTTATATAAAGATTTATTTTTATTATTTTTATTATTTGTTACGAGTTAAGACAGGATAGGACAGTTTTCTTTATAGTAAAAAGTGAATCTGTTATACAAACGAGTTCGAATAAGAGTTAAAATCATAACACAGACACCGAAAAGTTTCTTTTAATTCGAAGTTAGTTCTGCACTGCCTCAAAAGAAGAGGTTTGTAATGTCTTGATGCTCGTGATGAGACATTGAAGTTTACTTCGTTCAAAATAAAGGGGCTAGAAATCAGTCCATTCAGTAGTTTAGCCATGAATAAACACCTAGCATTTCTCTACGACTTGCGAGATTTGGAAGATTGATAAGCTTTAACCGACTAGTATAAGGTGGAAGATTACACCCAGAGTCCCAATGAAAATTCCTTAAAGAAAAAAGTAAAAATTGCTTGTGTATTGACTCTAGTCTATCTGCATGATCTTGATATCGCGGATTCCAGACTATTGATCCGTATTCTAGTATCGGTCTAACTAATGTGGTAAAAAGGGCTTTGGTTACATAAGGGTCACTAAATTGTTTAGACCATCGTTTCACGAATGATAGCACACCTCTAGCCTTATTGACAGTAGTCATAATATGAGGGGAAACTAAGTTTAGCATCCATGGTGACTCCTAAGTCAACAAAATAATTTATTAATGCAAGACAAAAAATATTAATTACGTAAGAGGCTGCTGGCAAAGACCTTCGAGAGAGGCACATGAATTTACATTTATTGAGATTCAGCGGCATTGAGTTTGCGTTGCACCAAGCAACTAAGCAGTTTAAATCCGCTTTAAGCAAGGGACGTTCATCATAGCATAGGAACTAAAAAGTTTTACATCATCAGCTGCATTAAAATTTTGGAATATTTTATAGTGGTACAGATATCATTAATAAATAGCAAGAACAGAATTGGAACGAGATGACTACCCTGTTGGACGCCAGAGGTAATATTAATAACATTTGAAAGAGTATTTTTAAAAATTACTTTTTGCGTTCTACCGCAGAGATACGAAGAGATCCACTGCGTGAGACCAGGTTGGAAGCCAAGTCGATCAAACTTGTGGATAAGCAAGGAGTGGGAGACTTTATTAAATGCTTTACTGAAATCAGTGTATATAACATCGGTGTAAAGATTTTCTCTAAATCCATTAGAAACATGAGTTGTGTATTCAAGTAGATTAGTAATGGTAGATTTGCCTTTACAGAACACGTGTTGTGAATCTGCAATCAACGTAGAAATGCAAACAAAATTAATATATTATGTAAGCTCTGCTCAGCTGAGTATAAAAATACAAGCAAGAACTAAGTTACATACTTAAATAGCAAACACAACAATGTTGGTGCATATGGTTTGAGTCATTATACTCGGCAGCTAAGCAGATTAACGCTGCAACATTTTGCTTTTGTTGTTAGCTGGCTACAGATTGTAGGTTTATATATTGTTGCACATTCAATTGCAGACGCATTAGCTGTCACTCGTATGGTTGATGTCTGTTGAATTTTAGTTTTTTTATACCCAGCTGTACTTATACACAGGGTGTTAAACCTTTGATTGGATAACGGTTGGTTGTACAGGTATAAAGGAATCGAGATAGGTATAAACTTCCATATATCAAAATCATCAGTATCTGTCCGTTAGCACGATAACTTGAGTAAATATCTTCACCAAATTTGGTACACGAGGTTACACAGAATAGATTGGTAATGAAAATGAGCGAAATCGGGATGATAACCACGCCCACTTTTTATATATCTAACATTTTGGAAAACACAAAAAACCTGATTATTTAGTAAATAATACACCTAAAATGTTGAAATTTGACATGTGGAATGACACTGAGACTCTTGATAAAAATATGAAAAAAAATTTTAAATGGGCGCGGCACCGCCCACTTGTGATAAAATCAATTTTACAAATATTATTAATCATAAATCAAAAAGCGTTAAACCTATTGTAACAAAACTCGGCAGAAAGCTTGCCTGTACTATAAGGAATGCTTTGAAGAAAAATTAACAAAATCGGTTAAGGACCACGCCCACTTTTATTTAAAGGATTTTTAAAAGGGTCGTGGACGAATAAAATAAGCTATATCTTAGCGAAAAAGAGCTTTATATCAATGGTATTTCATTTCCCAAGTGGTTTTAAACAATAAATAGGAAAAACTTCAAATTTTAAAAAATGGGCGTGGTACCGCCCCTTTTATGACTAAGCAATTCTCTATGTCTCGGGAGCCATAACTCGAAGAAAAACTAACGGATCGTAATAAAATTGGGTACACAAATTTTCCCTAAAGCAGGAAATATTTCTAGAAAAAATGGACAAGATCGGTTAAAGACCACGCCCACTTTTATATAAAAGATATTTAAAAGGGTCGTAGACGAAAATAATAAGCTATATCTTAGCGAAAAAGAGCTTTGTATCAATAGAATTTTACTTTCTAAATTGAATTATAACACTAAATTGGTAGACAATAAAATTTTAAAAAATGGGGGTGGCACCGCCCCTTTTTTGTCTAAGCAATTTTCAATGTTTTGGGAGCCATAGCTCGAAGAAAAATTAGTTCATAATAGAATCATATGTATATGTATTATTGCGCAGCCTTATAACACTATTAAGCATACAAAACAAACAACAGCTGGGTACGTAATGTTCGTTTTCACCCGAACTTAAACTTCCTTACTTGTTTGGCTTATTTTTAAATTTTTTTCTGCTTTTTTCCATTGGTGCTTAAAACCTTTATGCTTTCTAAGCGCGTTTATCATTTTGAAATGACACAACTTTGCTAAACCTTATGTAGGTAGGTACTTGGGCATGCAGGTATCATGCCTGGTATAAGGGCTCAGCAAACGGAAACGAAATAGTGTAATGTAGTTGTTTTTATTTGTATCAAAGTTCTTTACATATTTTATGGTAATATAGGTGATAATGTGTCAGCATTAGAATGATTAATTTGAACTTTAATACCAATTCTTCAGTGGCGGGAGAACACATCAAAGTACTTGTATGCATCTTTTATATAATAGACATGTTGAAGTTTTTGCGCCCCTTTTAGGGCCAAACTACAGGTCTATGTGGTATATAGCTGTTCTATTGAAAGTATAGCTTAGGATCAGCAAGTATGAGTAAATGTGCGATTTTCATTGCTGATTTTCAAAGTGTTTACAAAATCAAACGAGAATACTCAAGTTGTTGTTGTTATCGCTACAACAACAAAAACAGGAGAATATTCAAATTGGAGTATTTATTTTTTTTGTTGTTGGAAACAATGTTGTGTTCTATATAAAGTAAAATAAAGTAAAATAAAATAAAATAAAATAAAATAAAATGAAATGAAATAAAGTAAAATACAAGAAAATAAAATAAAATAAAATAAAATAAAATAAAAGAAAATAAAATAAAATAAAATAAAATAAAACAAAATAAAATAAAATAAAACAAAATAAAATAAAATTAATTAAATTAAAAAAATAAAAAAAATAAATTAAATAAAACGAAATAGATAAAATGAAATTAAGGTTAAAAAATAAGAAGAATTCATTTCAATGAAATGAAAAATTTAAATAAATAAATATAAAAAAAGTAAAATAAAATAAAACAAAACTCACTGAAATGAGACGAAATAATAAAATAAATAAAGGAAAGGAAAGGAAGGACAAAAGGAAAATGGGGAAAGGGAAGGAAAAGAAATACTAACTCTAGTTATGTAAAAAGCATTATGTTCTTATATCGTATAATATTTAATTTGTTTTGTCTTCGTATACACCGGGATACCATTGGATAAGCCAGATCATAGGGACTTCCATTCGTTTGGCGTGTACTCCCAACAGACCCAATGCCCAGTCCTTATCTCTATTGTAGACCTAAGTAGAGGCAATTAGGACAAGAATGTCTGAGCACATTACATGTGCACGCAGCTAGACGAGGAGTAACGACACTTAGCTGCTTTAAATTGGGCTGTTCAGTAGTTTTTGTTGCTGATGCAGTTTTAACAGGGGGGAACCAGGGAGAAAGGGCTGTTTGAGGCGTTGGTTCCACATTGCAATTGAAGAGATGACTGGTGCCGTCTGCGGGCACGCTAAAAGTAGCACTTACATTATGTTTGGTGGGATTTGTTATGGAAAGGTAAGAGTTTAACCTGTTACAGTTTATAGATCGCAGTTGAGCTAGATTGACGCGCGTCTCACTGGGGAGGTTGCTTTTCTCTACTGCGATTTCAGAGTATTTGATTTTAAGAACAGGTTTCACCGGAATTTTCCTGGCATAGATGTCCTACGACTTTTTGTGCATATCACGCTTTATAATGCTTTTCTTCAACATACGGCTGATCTCTAAAGTGCCATATTTCCTCATAATGCTGGCGGAGATGACTCCTAAGGTCCCTCTTTCTTCAGATGTCTGTTTGGCTTCCGGGTATTCAACAGAAACTGCTTGTTCAGCATTTCATTTCTCTTCCTTATGAGGAATACTCTGCACACTATGTGTTCTGGGGACATAAAAAGATGTTTGTCAGTGACCTTCCTCGCCAGTTCGTAGGCAGCGCAGTTCCCAGGTGCACATAGAGACCAGTTCGTTTAGCGAACGCCTGTAGTCAATTGTGACCTTCGATGATGGGTTTATGCCTATGGACGGCTTCGAAAGATACTATAAGAGCTCAACATCCATATACTAAAATAAAGTGAAAAATCTTCTTTTTGTATTCCACTGGACAGTCTGCCAATAAGCTTTCAAGCTATCCGTAAAGACGACCGTGTACTGATGGCCTTAAGTAGAGATATCATCCCATGCCTCCCGGCGGTTCTAATGTAGGACTTTTTGTCTTTAATGAGACTCAGTGTAGCATAATCTAGTTAAGATATGCTTTAGCCCGGAGTGTTCTTGGAGAAAGTTGCTTGGAAGATTTGTGATCATGTCCGTGATGTCGACGGCGAGCATGGAAATAGGTCTAACGATGATCTGCATTGGGCTTACGCAGATATGAATATAGAACAACTAGTTAAGTTCAAAGGCTTCGCTGGGTAGGTTATCATATACGAATGGACTTAAAGAAACCCCCGGGAAGATACTTTCATCGACACCCGTATTTGGAGGTAAAAAAAAGACGGAGATCTTCAAAGAGTAAGAAGAGGCGTTGGCAAAAAACTTGGTCTCGCTTGAAGCTCCAAATCGGCCTCAATTACACCGAAACAGGTATTACCAGCTTAACTTGTCATGCAACGTCTAAATTGGTATAGGCTGTTAAGCGCCAATTAATGACGATGATACTTAAATTCCACATTTAATAAACGGTGCTATAGAAGTGTAGACAACAGTTACTCCAACAATGGCCGCCTAGCCGCAAAGAAAGTGAAGGGTCGATTACGGCTAGCGAATAAACGTTGCTCAAAGAATACCTATGTCAAGTAAGACTACTGTAGTCAAACCCATGAAGGTGATATCCTACTACTTCTTCTTAAAGCGATAAGGAGGCTTGCCGAAGGTTTTGGGGAATTTAATCGTTGATGATGTTCCTTTGCCGGATATTGCTCAGGTCCGTTGCAGAAAAGAGCATGATTATGATACAAGCCCGAACATCCAGGGAATGATTTTGATACAACCAAGTTGAACTCTCTAGGCTATCAAGCCTCGTCCTTCCCTTAAGAACTTGATGTCGCCAAAGACTCGCTTGCAACTCGATACGTTTCCTTAAACTTTTACAAATATGTAAGTTAGATATAGTCAAATCATAATTCTTAAAGCGTTTAACCAGGTCGTCATCAAAAGAGAGAGAGAGAGTTCTCTTTGCATTGGATGCATTGGAAGAAAATGTTAATAAACAGCGCTGACAATATTGACCACCACTAGAAGTAATTAACAAACTCGAAACCACTTCATCTTCATAATAAAGGACTTAGGACCAAAATACAAATAAAAGAAAAATATTTTGTTAAACAAAGTTCTGCGCACACCTTCATCAATAAGTCATTGAGGTGGCGTAAGAATGGCTGCATTCTATAGCTAAAACAATAAGTTGCCAACTTCTTTAACTTGGCCAAGCAAGGAGCAGTAGAAGGCGAAACGCAATTACTTAATTACATACAAGTCAAAAGTGCACGTGTTGTTGTGGTGTAACCAAATGGCGCAAGGCACTCACGAGTACAATTAAGACGAATACACACTCACCTCCACCGCACCGAAAAGATAAATAGAGAAATGAGTTTTAAATAATAATTTGCTATGAACTAAATAGATGAAAAGAAAACAAAATCGCCAAGCTAAAGCCAAAAGCAGCCCAACAAACAAATTGCCTTCAATCATAATTTTCAGCAAATAACAACAACCAATGAATGTAAACAGCAAAATATGTAAGCGAAACAAAGTGGATAGTTTGAAGGTTAAACAAGTAAGGAAAGCTAAGTTCGGGTGTATCTGAACATTACATACTCGCTGAGAGCTTTGGAGATAAAATAAGGGAAAATCACCATTTAGCAAAATGAACCTAGGGTAACCGTGGAATGTGTTTGTATGACATGGGTTTCAAATGGAAGGTGTTAAAGAGTATTTTAAAAGGGAGTGGGCCTTAGTTCTATAGGTGGTCACCTTTTCGAGATATCGCCATTAAGGTGGACTAGGGGTGACTCTAGAATATGTTTGTACGATATGAGTATCAAACGAAAGGTGTTAATATGAGGGTTTTAAAAGGGAGTGGTGGTAGTTGTATACGTGAAGGCGTTTTCCAGATATCGACTAAAATCTGGACCAGGGTGACCCAGAACATCTTCTGTCGGGTACCGCTGATTTATTTATATATGCCATACCACGAACAGTATCCCTGCCAAGATTCCAAGGGCTTTTGATTTCGCCCTGCAGAACTTTTTCATTTTCTTCTACTTCATATGGTAGGTGTAAATTTTTTTTCTAAAGTTATATTTTGCGTCAATAAACCAATCCAATTACCATGTTTCATCCATTTTTTCATATTTGGTATAGAATTATGGCATTTTTTTCATTTTTCGTAATATTCGTTACCGGAAAAGTGGGCGTGGTCATAGTCGGATTTCAGCCATATTTTATACCAAGATAAAGTGAGTTCAGATAAGTACATGAACTAAGTTTAGTTAAGATATGTCGATTTTTGCTCAAGTTATCGTGTTAAAAGCCGAGCCGTAGGACAGACGGTCGACTGTGTATAAAAACTGGGCGTGGCTTCAACCGATTTCGCCCATTTTCACAGAAAACGTTATCGTCATAGAATCTATGCACCTACCAAATTTCACAAGGATTGGTAAATTTTTGTTCGACTTATGGCCTTCAAAGTATTAAACGAATTAAATGAAAAAGGGCGGAGCCACGCCCATTTTGAATTTTCTTTTATTTTTGTATTTTGTTGCACCATATCGTTACTGGAGTTGAATGTTGGCATAATTTACTTATATACTGTAAAGATTTTAAATTTTTTGTTCCAATTTGACTTTAAAAAAAAATTTTTTAAAGTGGGGGTGTTCGTCATCCGATTTTGCTAATTTTTCCTTAGCACACATATATTAATAGGAGTAACGTGCCTGCCAAATTGCATCATGATATCTTCAACGACTGCGAAATTACAGCTTTGCAAAACTTTTAAATTACCTTCTTTTAAAGATGGGCGGTGCCACGCCCATTGTGCAAAAATTACTTATTTTCTATTTTGCGCCATAAGGTCAACGCGCCTACCAAGTTTCATCGCTTTATCCGTCTTTGGTAATGAATTATCGCACTTTTTCGGTTTTTCGAAATTTTCGATATCGAAAAAGTGGGCGTGGTTGTAGTCCGATTTCGTTCATTCTAAATAGCGATCTGAGATGAGCGCCCAAGAACTTACATACAGGATTTCATTAAGATACCTCAAAATTTACTCAAGTTATCGTGTTTACGGACGGACGGACAGACGGACGGACGGACATGGCTAAATGAATTTCTTTTTTCACCCAGATCATTTTGATATATAGCAGTCTATATCTATCTCGATTAGTTTATACCGTTACGGGCTACCGTTATGCGAACAAAGTTAATATACTCTGTGAGCTCTGCTCAGCTGAGTATAAAAAAGTGTAACCCAGACTCAAAATTAAGCAAATCATTAATGTAACGTTGATCATGGCAAGTCTGAGTTACAAATCTTTAGTTTGAGCCATACAAGCTTGGTTGCAAACGAAGCGAGCAGAGTTGCCATTTCTTGGTGTAGGATGAGTAGTTCTAATATTGGTAATTTTTTTCAAAGTCTAAATATCGACTGCCGAGTTTGGCATCAGAAGAAAAAGTTGGCCTTCTATAAGTTGAAAAAAGCAGGTGTAGGAAGTCTTGATTTTTCCTGATGTTCTCAACGAGCGACAGCCAACGCTAAAATGAAATAAGTTACATAATTTGCTGGAGCCCACGAGCCGCACAAGTAGCGCTCTAGCCGAAATTTTTATAGGAAGCGAGACGTCTATGGAATCAGAGGAAGAGGGTGGATCCCTAGAAGGACCAGGTGGAAAACGATTTTAATTCCCTTGGTGTAACCAATTGGCACCAGGCAACCCAGATAAGAAGCAACTGGCACGCCTTGTTGGACGGTCATAAATGTTTAAAAGCTTAAGCGACAGTTAAGTAAGTAAGCATACTAAGCTTGCTTTTACTCGAACAATTTGGTTAGATCAATAAACCGTTTGGTGTTACCTATAGAGCATTTGAATGCCGCTTTTTGATTGGACATCATGAAACCCCCTAGAGTTCGATATCTGATATTCGCCAGGGCTGGACATTGTCAGAGGATATGGGTGACCCTTTCATACGAAACTCTTTTGCAACTCCTACAGTTATCCCAGTTTTTCTTTGCCTGACAGTTTTAGTACATCTTCTGTTCTTTTTTGATTGTAATCTCGCCAAATTGGTTTGGTGATCATACCTGACTGCCTCACTGATGTCTTCCAATGCCTTTGTAAGATCATCTGATTTTTCATTGCCCTCAATATTCTTGTGACACAGTACTAAGGTGAGTGTATTGGCTGCTTAGTTCGCTGCATCGCGCAGTACCTTCTTGCACTAATCAACGGCCTTGGGGGACACAAATAGCAAATCCAACGCCATGAGCACTGCTTGGCCGTTGGAGTACATCATACCTCCCGACTACTAAAAGATTTCTCCAACAGAAAGCTACACGCTCCCTATTTTCCCAGTAGATCTGCTTGAATGATAATATCTGAGTTTGAAAAGCGCATATAGAGTTCTACTTCTAGCTGTTTGCAGAAGACCCCTGCACTAACGATGCAGTCCATTTTAGTCCGGCCAATATAGAGGTCGTCGTAGCAGAGGAGGTATCGGCAGGACGGTTGAACGGTGGTCGGGTAACGGATGGATTGGTACGGCGGTATGTAAGCAGCGGCCTAACGGCGGTAGGATGGCGAACGGCCAACGGTCGTCGTACCAGCGGCTTAACGGTGGTAGGATGGCGAATGGCCAACTGTCGTCGTAGCAGCGGCGGCTGAATGGCGATAGGATGGCGAACGGCCAGTGGTTGGTGTTGCAGCGGCGGCAACAGCACATGGTAGTATGGCGGACGGCCATCGGTCGGTGTAGCACCGGCGGAATGGAAGCAGCTGCGGCACCAGAGGGGCGACGATGGGCTACGGAGCGCGTACCAGGGCCGTGGTGAGGGGGGAAGTAGACTGGCGTTGGTGTTTATCTGGAAAGCGGCGGCTCTTTCCGTGCGGGGTCGGTTGACGGTATCGACGGGATGGGATTGATCGGTGCGAGGACTCATTAGTGCCGGCTTCACCGCTGGACACCCCCGCCTCCCTACTTGCACGCTAGATAGAAGGTGCTTAAAGGGGCGTAGCTGTACCAGCTGGGACACCGCGGATCTATCCGTGGGCGGAGGGGAAGTGCACCTTAACGGCACAGCGGTAGCCCCTTGGGCGCACGCATCGGTCCACGGCCGAAGCCAGAGCTGAGGGGGAGGGTGATATTGTCATTAAGGCGTCGGGCCACGGGTGGCAATAGGACAAAGGCATCCGCCCCGCTCGTCTCTACCTGAGTCAAGGGTGACCCGCGCCATGACAGAGCCCCTTCCACTCAGCTGGCTAGCAGGAGTGGCAATTTTGTCTTTAAAAAACAAGCACCCCCGCTGCCTCACCTGCGAGGACTGAATTGCAAAATACAAATTCTCTGTTTTTATACGAGTGGTGCCGCAAACTGCTTGAGAAATTAATACACCACTATTGTGATTGTCTCGTGTGATGATCTTGTTGACGAAACACACCATTGGTTTGCCATAAGTTGTTGGTAGCGTTTGGTTATTTACCATGTTGTTGTTGTTGTTGTTGTAGCGATTAGGTTACTCCCCGAAGGCTTTGGGGAGTATTATCGATGTGATGGTCCTTTGTCGGATACAGATCCGATACGCTCCGGTAACACAACACCATTAAGGTGCTGGCCCGACCATCTCGGGAACGATTTATATGGCCACATTGAACCTTCAGGCCATCCCTCCCTCCCCACCCCCAAGTTCCATGAGGAGCTTGGGGTCGCCAGAGCCTCGTCTGTTAGTGAAACGGGATTCGCCGCTCGAAGGTGAGGTTGACAATTGGGTTGGAGAAGCTATATATTGCGCTACACAACCCCTTGAATCCCGGTTATTTACCATAGTGGTTGTTGGCTATGCTATAGAAAAAATAAGTACAGGGGGGTTCTGCTATAGAAAAAGAAGTACAGGGAGTTCAGGCTTAAGTGAAGAAAAGGAAGTACAGGGGGGTTATGTTATTATAACGCTACGCGTTACAAAGCGCTAAATTCAAGTATACAAGTGCTCTGTCGAAATGAAAGCTCCGTAGCGTTGAGGTGAATAATTAGAGCTGGAACCGAATTTGCTCAGTAAGTACTTCGTTCAACAGTGCCAAAATACCAGGATGTTAAGCACCCATTTAAAGAAGGCAAATAAAAATAAAGAGTAATATTTTTAATAGGGATCTAATTTTTTTACAGAGTCCTTTTTATTTGCAGCAGATGATCGAAAAAGCCCTTATGGATAATTATATATTTGTAATATGTTCCAACAGTTTTTCGATAGAAGCGATTACTATCTATGTTACTCCATTGAATTAGGGTAGTATCCTTTTCAACCAACCGTCCAGCTCAAAAGCAGTTCAGATATAATTTAGCATTATTAGAAATTATTCGTAACGGCGTGAAATGGAGAAAAAATACAAAAGAGAGTTTATTCGATACTTTAACTTAATCTCTACGAAGGAGTGTGCCCCTTACACCACCCGTTTTTTCCATAAAGCAAAAACACTATACAAAAATGCCATATTTACTACAAAAAAATTGTTCATTTGTTACACTTAAAATACAAATTTTCACATTCAACGGCAACCTTAATCTGACTTACATTCAAATCAAGAGGAATGCGTTGGTAAACGAAACGGATATCAAACAAGAAAGCGCCAAAGTTGCTTATAAACTTTGGAGTGGCAAAAGAAGAAAATTGTGCAAGGTGAGAGAACGTGCGCAATACGAATGAGTTTAGTGTCGTTCGAACAAGATCGCTGTTAAACCGGAGCCGGCTTTAAGCTGCTTAACTTTATTCATACTTTGCTTTGGTTGCTTGCTTTGGCTCTCAAACACCAGTTGAACGCCACTCTGCTTTAGTTTGAGTAAAAACGTGCCGGCGTGAAGTAGCACCTGTCGGTTTGTAACGCTTAAAAGGTTAAAATTTGTTTTAAAGTGCGATTGGACTCGGAAAGCGACTTAAAAATGTATGTTAGTCAATACGTAAATAAAGCACAATTCAGAAGGGTCAATGTCAGGTGGACATTAGTATGGCTTTTTCTCAATATGAAATTAATCGTTCTACTAATAAGTGGATAAAAAGTGCGTGAACAAAGAATAAAAAACATAATGTGAAACTGGAAACGGTTTGCAATCGATTTTTTAAGTCTGTGTTTCAAAATAAATTAATAAAAAACATGAAGTAATACGTTCGAGGATCAATACCTATCTAAAAAAGGTTACTTATTAAATAAGGTGTACATATTTGTTTGTGTGACGACTTTGTGCCTTGATAATAAAACAAAAAAAATTAAATTGTGAAACTAGTGGTTACGATATAACCCGTCCAGCCTGAAAGCTTTAATCTTTTACCATAATTCAACGTTTTGCGCTTCCTATAAACATAGTCCTTTGGAGGGCATGGTTTCCCAGCGCTACCGGAGAGCAACTATTTAATCTAATGCGGTAGGGTCTAAGCACTAGAACGACTTGCTCTCATAGACTTAAAATAATTGTCACCGGAATAGTGCTGAAATCCAGCCGCCGTAAGCGATAGAGTGTCGACGCGGTATTCATTTCTTTGATTTGAATGAAATGTAAACCTTTATGAAGCTGTAAGAGCTGCTGATCTATAGCTAGGCAGCCTGAATTCGCAGAGGTTTTCGACTGTTTCAATCAAAACAAGTAAGAAAGGTTAAGTTCGGGTGTAACCGAACATTACATACTCAGTTGAGAGCTATGGTGACAACATAAGGGAAAATAACCATGGAGGAAAATGAACCGAGGGAAACCCTGGAATGTGTTTGTATGACATGTCTATCAAATGAAAGGCACTAAAGAGTATTTTATGAGGGAGTGGGCCATAGTTCTATAGGTGGACGCCATTTAGGGATATCGCCATAAAGGTGGATCAGGGGTGACTCTAGAATGCGTTTGTACAATATGGGTATCAAAAGAAAGTTGTTAATGAGTATTTTAAAAGGGAGTGGGCCTTAGTTCTATAGGTGGACGCCTTTTCGAGATATCGCCATAAAGGTGGACCAGGGGCGACTCTAGAATGTGTTTGTATGATATTGGTATCAAATTAAATGTATTAATGAGAGTTTTAAAAGGGATTGGTGGTAGCTGTATATGTGAAGGCGTTTTCCATATGTCGACCAAAATGTGGACCAGGTTGACCCAGAACATCATCTGTTGGATACCGCTAATTTATTTATATATTTAATACCTGCCAAGATTTCAAGGGTTTTTTATTTCGCACCGCAGAAGTTTTTCATTTTCTTCTACTTAATATGGTAGGTGCCACAACCATTTTAAAAGTTTTTTCTAAAGTTATATTTCGCGTCAATAAAACAATCCAATTATCACATTTCATCCCTTTTTTCGTATTTGGTATAGAATTATGGCATTTTTTTCATTTTTCGTAATTTTCGATATCGAAAAAGTGGGCGTGGTCATAGTGGGATATCGTTCATTTTAAATAGCGATCTGAGATGAGTGCTCAGGAACCTACATACCAAATTTCATCAAGATACCTCAAAATTTACTCAAGTTATCGTGTTATCGGACGGACGGACGGACGAACGGACGGACATGGTTCCATCAAATTTTCTTTCGATCCTGATGATTTTGATATATGGAAGTCTATATCTATCTCGATTCCTTTATATCTATACAACCAACCGTTATCCAATCAAACTTAATATACTCTGTGTGCTCTGCTCAACTGATTATAAAAATCGCCGCTAACTGACGCAAGGATCGAGATATTCCAAAAAAATCGTATTTGTGGTCCGATTTGGTTTCTATTGATAGTCATAAGTCAGACCAACTGAACCTTAAATAAGGTTATGCTGCGCCTCACATTTTTAGATATTTCACGCGCCCAACGCTTTTATTTAATTGTCTGATCAACGCCCTAGATTGATGAGGAGTGTGATGTTTAGTACCTAAAATCTACCTAATTACTGTCTACCTTTTAGTGTTATTATTACTTAGTGTAAGTATTGTTTTCAATAAAACCGTTTAACTCGCACATTTTTTTTTTAATTATTTTATTTACTTTGTTGTTGTTGTGGCTATACAATCCGTGTAATCTATGCAATCCGTGCATGGTTTGCAAAACAACGCGAATCCCTCTATAATGTAATTAACTCAAAGCAGTGAAGTGGTCGCGCCTCTCTTTCCCGCGCTACTCTGGTTGGTTTACACCGCAACTGCGACCGCGTATGTTATTCACACGTCAATTTTAAAATGCAATATGAACATCAGTGATTAAACACAAATCTATAGTCGATTATTGACCTCTTTCATATAACTAACACCATTCACAATATTAAAGCGCTGTTAAGTGTGAAAGGTCATTTCAATTTAATGGATACACTACATGCATTGTCGGCGTGAGCATTTTTTTGTGAAATTCGTCCATCAAGAATTATAACAACGAAAATACGATTCTTATAAAAAATAACTTTCTTCAGAGTTCATATATAAAGCTCGTACAAACGCAAATATTTCATAGTGCAATCCATATTACGTTCAAATCTATCGTGCGTCTAGCATATTTTTCACTTGCTAAATGATAAAATGAGATACAAACAAGTAAAGGTGTCTAAGTTCGGGTGTAACCGAACATTATATACTCAGCGTGAGCTTCAGTTGCACATTTCATTTCAGATAAATTACTTTTCTACATAACACGTGACACCGCCCGTTTGTCTCCCTTTTTTCTCTTACAATAAAACTTGATAAGTGAAATATCATTGATTCAAAACAATTTTTTGCTAAGTTGTAGCTTATTATTCTAGTCTACGCCCCTTTAAAACTTGTTTTATATCTAAGTTGCCGTGGTCTTTTTTATCAGAAATATTTTCTACTATAGGGACAATTTTGTACCCAATTTTAATACGATCCATTCATTTTTCTGCGAGTTATGGCTCCCGAAACATAGAAAATTGCATAATCATAAAAGGGACGGTGCCACGCCCATTTTTTAAAATTTGAAATTTTTCCTATTTATGGTTATAAATCCACTTGGGAAATGAAATACCATTGATTCAAAGCTCTTTTTTGCTTAAAGTAAAGTCAACCTTTCTGCCGAATTTTTTTACGATAGGTTTAACGATTTTTGATTTATGATTAATAACATTTGTAAAATTGATTTTATCACAAGTGGGCTGTGCCACGCCCATTTAAACAATTTTTTCGAATTTTTATCAAAAGTCTCAATATCAGTCCACACGTCAAATTGCAACATTATAGGTTTATTGTTTACTAAATAATCAGTTTTTTTTATTTTCAAAAATATTTTATATATAAAATGTGGGCGTGGTTATCATCCGATTTCGCTCATTTTCAATACCAACCTATTCTGGGTCCAGATAAGCTCGTGTACTAAATTTGTTGAATATATTTCAATATTTACTGAAGTTTTCGTGTCAACGGGCAGACGGACGGATGGACGGACGGACGGACGGACATGGCTCAATCAAATTTTTTTTCGATACTGATGATTTTGATATATGGAAGTCTATGTCTATCTCGATTCCTTTATACCTGTACAACAAACCGTTATCCAATCAAAGTTAATATATTCTGTGTGCAAAGCACGCTGAGTATAAAAATCGTAAAGAAAAGTAGCACAAATAGTTTCGATCTTTAGGAAGTTTTTCTCTTATATATTAACAAAAGTTTGCGTTGTGATGTTAAAATTAATATGAGAACACTAAAAATGGTGAATGGAGTAAACTGGACGGCATTATTGACAATGCTTAATTGGAAAAGAATCTTATATCCCAAGTTTACTTTGTAGGAAACCGAAATAGTACTCATCAACACCTAGGGGCTTAATGACAAAGTCAAGTAACCGCTAGTAATTCTCTAGAATGACAGTATGGCATACGAGCAAAAGAGGCAAGAACTTCGCGAGTTTCTTCGAAAGGAGCACTTTGTGTAAGTAAGTCAAGTAACCGCTAGTAATTCTCTAGAATGACAGTATGGCATACGAGCAAAAGAGACAAGAACTTCGCGAGTTTCTTCGAAAGGAGCACTTTGTGTAACTCTAAGCTTATCTCTCAAAGCAGTATACTGGACCTATGTAGTCATTGTACGCCCTACTTAAAACCTTAGAGCTTTGGTTTGGTGTATAGGTCATTTGCAAAAATTCGAAGGAAATCAGCAAAACGCCTTACGATATAACGCCTACCACCGTTTGAATTGCTAACGAAGGTAGCAGCCTGGTTAACTGATCTGCGAATTAGAGTAATTGATGTTTCGATGCTCAGGACGACCATAAACATGTTTACTATACCATGTAGCTTAATCAGTGTCTGGGAAGGGCAATTTTACCCGTCTGGTTTATTGCATCATGGGGATTTATAATCGTATCGAAATAAGGAAAAAAAGTAGAAATGAGTTCCAAAAAAATAATAATACGATGCATCAAGGTAAAAAAACCTCATTTACTGGTCGAGTAAAAATCTGTTAAGCTTCCACTGTGCCACGAGTACCAAAATAAGAAAGTGAAAAACAACAAAAGGGTGAAAATTCTGCCAAATGTTTTACCAGCAACAAACAACCAACGCTAAAAATTCCCCAATATGAATTTCGGATTATCTGTAAAGGATTAAGACAATTGCAACTTATAAAAGGCATAATAACAACAGAGTGGGACAACATACAACAATACGGAAACAAAAAACATCGTTAGTGTAAAGAGCCTTCGGTTATTGCTAGAAAAACGCAGCAAGCAGGAAAACTAAGAACTAAAAGCTAAAAATAAAAATGTGACAAAAAAAATAAATCAAAGCGAAACGCATTGAAAATAACAAAAAAAAAAGAAAGTTGTCGACACTTCATAGCCGCATTTGTCTTAAGCATTACATTGTTGTTGTCATTTGTGTTGTAGCAGCATGTCTGCAGCATTCCCCATTTTGGTTAAAAGTGTTAAAGGTGCGTGTATCAAAGTGTTGCTGTGCAACATAAACACAAGACATGCCATATACACATAAATACAAATCAGCAGCGCATATTGTTCAAAGTAAGTATCTGTAAATATATTTATACATTGCTTATATGCATATTTACCGTGAATTGTTGTCACATTATAGAGTTTTGGTTGCTGCTTCTACACAGAAAAAAAAAAATAATTCTCTGATTTTTATCGCGCCACAACACAAAAACGTTTGCTTCAATTGAATTTTATTTATCAACGCAATACAGCGGTAAAAGGCATGAATTATTATGCAAAAGAAAATTCTTGTAAATAAATAAATTTTTTTACAAAACATAAAACACCAAAAGAAGAAAAAAATTTGTTGAAAATAAAAAAAAAAAATATATATAAAATTATGCATAAAAATATATTTATATTGTATATTGAGGAAAATGCATTGCTAAGCTCGGCTTAGCTTGGCTTAAGTTGTCTCTAAGGTTTGCATAGCTTCCATAGCTCACAACAAGAGTTCGATGCATTTGCCATGCTGGCTGACTGCTTTAAAAATGCCTTCATTTGGTATTCCGTTTGTCGACGCACGCTTACAATTTCTGTAATTTTTTATAGGCTTTTAATTTTTTCTGCTATTTTTCTGTTTATATTTTTCCAGTGATTTGTAGCATGATTTTATGCGTATTATTTGTGTTCTTTGTTGTTGTTTTTAGTTTTTTTTTTTTTTGTGTTTAACATATTAACATTAAAATGCATAAGGTGTCATCATATAAGAGCCTTGACGCGCATGCAATTGAGTAAAATATATTGTTGCAGTTTTTTTTTTTAATATTTACTTATTGTCGTTGTTGTTATAGCAGTTCCTCGCCCACTCCAATTGGTGCGACCACTAATTGTTATCAATGTCCTCTAACGAGAGTCCAAGGAAACTTTCAGTTTAAACAGGGTTGGACCAAAAAGATAATGGTGTTTCAGGCGTTGGCTCCACATTGTAATTGAAAAGATGCCTGGCGTTATGTGAGAACACATTAAAAGCCCGATATATATACATTGAGTATCCCTTAGTAGATTCTAGATAAATAAGAGTTCAACCTATAACAGTATCTAGATCGCAGTTGAGCTAAGGTGACGCGCGTCTCCCTGGGGTGGTTGCTTTCTTCAGCTGCGAGCGATGAATATTTGTTTTTAAGAACAGGGTTCACCGGGAAATCCTTGACGTAATAGTCCGATGCCTTTTAATACCAAATTTTTAAAGCGCCTTTTCCTGCTCCTCTTTTTCCTACGGCTAAGCTTCAAGTCTCGGAACTAACAGAGAAATCTAATCGATTTTTTTGTTTTTTTGATTAGTTTTGATTAGATATGCTAATCGTCACTAATCGCGATTAGATATTTGATTAGTTCTAATCTAATCAATAAGTAATCGATTTGTATAGCCAACTAATCCTAATTAATCAATTATTCTGCAAAATAAAAGTTTCTAATCCGATTACTAATCATTAGGATTACTAATCATTATTCCCCAGCTATGCTTACAAGTACTTATGTGTAGCCCATGTAGATAGAGGAAATTTATTGGGATTTGGAAGCACATTTTCCATTCCCCTTTTTATGTTATTATTCAGAAAATTCGTATTAATTGTTGTGCAATTAGCAGAGTTTTAAAATGATTGCAATCACTAAGTAAAATAAATAGTGCACTCGCAATCGATTTTTATCATCTATGATTGTCCTTTTAATGATTGTAAAAAATCTACAATCATTTCTGCGTATTTTATTGCAATCATGTTTTGATTCCAATCGTTGATTGCACAATAGGGCGGGTCGATTTGTGGGGAGGCAAAAAAATCGCCCATTGCTCTGTGAAAATCATATTCTAGGGATCAAAATAAGAAACTTTGCCGAAGGAACCATACCTCTAAAACGAATTCTGATGTCTGAGCGATTTTTAAATCAACCCGCCCTATTGCACGATCATCGTTTTATGGTCTACAATCATTTGCCTGTATGTGATAACAGTCACGTGTCTGTTTGAACCGTTGATTGTATAAAAATTGTGTTGAAACCAATCTAAAAGAAAAAAATAATTTTTATTTATTCTTGTTAAATTTATTTTAATGAACACTGTACCAGAATGGTAGTTAGCTATCCCTTGATATCCACGATGTCTTTACTTTCGGGATAAGCACTGACACTCTACTTGCCTCGTTTACAGCCTCATTCCTTTACTACTCTATAGAAATAGCTTCGTCTATCGTAATTAACAATGAGATATACTCTTGGAAGTATAAATTTCTTAATCGTAAGTATTGTAACGAACTTTGGGAATTTTCGATTATTCTGCACCTTCTGTTATAGTTCGAGTCTCTCAAATTTCGAATAAATAGTTCAAATATTCATTATAGAAAAATGTTCTTTATATACAAAACCACTATAGTAGTAGCTCTTCATACTTAATTTACTCACGTACTTCACTTATGTCGCATTAAAATCAAACTGATTGACTTTTCCTCAGCTTGCGCTGCTTTTATGCTCTCAGTTGCCATGTTCGCCTTTTTCTCCTAGGGTCTAGACTTTTCTCCTGTATCTTATATTCACATTTCTCCTCTAGTTATATGCGTGTATATGTGTGAGTAATATCTTCTGATCATAGGTGCTGATGACGTGATATGTGAATCTTTACGTTTCTTCTTCGCTCTAAGCTGCTGACTACTTGTACATGCATATGCGAAATATTCTCTTCGCTCTTAGCTTCGCTGTTTACATGTGTGTGTGGCTGCTTGGTTGCTGTTGTTGTGCACTTACTTACCAGTAGCGTAGTGATGTCTCGCAATGCTAATCTTTGCCACAGCATGCATATACGT
Organism: Eurosta solidaginis; assembly: GCF_040869045.1. NCBI lineage: Eukaryota > Metazoa > Arthropoda > Insecta > Diptera > Tephritidae > Eurosta > Eurosta solidaginis. Next base: position 257,980,696 of record NC_090321.1, read on the forward strand.
ACAAACTCAGAGGTGCAAATGATGTATCCAAGTTCAGAATGATTGCAAAAAGAATTTTAGTCGAGTTGATTGCAAACAAAGATTGTATTTTTAACAGTTATTAGATTGTAAATTAATAGGAGATTATAAATATTACAGTCACAAAAGTGACGATCAAATTTGATTATAATCAAATAAGAAGAGCAAATTTTACAGATCTAACAATTATTAACTATACTGTTGAAATGGACGTGATTTCGAATAAAAACCAATTATGGTTGCGTCGCATGAGAGGTTGGGAAAATCGTGTTTCTAAATCACCCATCTAAAAAGCTCATTAGTAAACAATGAAAATCAAATAGAATCTTGCGGCGCAACAGACTCAACGTTCATAGAGCATGATAGGCAGTCCTTAAGGATCACCTCTTGTGTTGATAACTTGAGCAAAAAAGTGCTTAAGCGTCTTTGGAATTTTACAGTCCTTACAACTACGCTAATCTTTAATTCCAGACAATAAAGTCTATTTGGTTACACAATGAATCCTTGTAGTCCAAAATCACACCCAAGTCATTGATTTTATATGGCTTACTTACTTAATTGGCGGTTAACCCTTTGTACAGATTTGGCCGTCCGACACCAGTTGCTAACACCAATGGCATTTAAATCGTTTTTCAACTGGTCCTACCAGCGGAGTGGGGGAACACTCTCGTGCCCTATTTCTGCTTGCGGTTTCTGATAAGTATACCTTCTTGGCCGAAGCAGCATTTTTCACTATCATAACATGGCGGCCACCGTGGTGTGATGGTAGCGTGCTCCGCCTACCACACCGTATGCCCTGGGTTCACACCCCGGGCAAACCAACATCAAAATTTTAGAAATAAGGTTTTTCAATTAGAAGAAAATTTTTCTAAGCGGGGTCGCCCCTCGGCAGTGTTTGGCAAGCACTCCGAGTGTATTTCTGCCATGAAAAGCTCTCAGTGAAAACTCATCTGCCTCGCAGATGCCGTTCTGAGTCGGCATAAAACATGTAGGTCCCATGCGGCCAATTTGTAGGGAAAATCAAGAGGAGCACGACGAAAATTGGAAGAAAAGCTCGACCTTAGATCTCTTCGGAGGTTATCGCGCCTTACATTTATTTATTTTTTAACATGGCTTAGGCAGCGTAGCAGCTGTGTTTTAATAAGTTGGACTATGTTGATGTCTGCATTAACCTTGTACAGCTCATCAATGTAGTTTTTTTTCGTATTGTATAAGGGGCTTTAAAGTCGACGAAGATGTCGTGTGCGTCAATTATTTTTTCACGGGTTTTTTCAAGATTTGACGCATATTGAACAATGCGAATGCCAGGACCTTATAAGCAATATCAAAAAGGCTTGTTCCGCGATAGTTGATGCAGTTTGCACCAACTCGCCGACATATTTGATTAACTCGGCAAGCAATCCATCAGCATTCGCGGCATATATTTAGCTATATAAAAACCTTCAAAAAAGTTCCAGGTTCAAGTCACGGGACAAATCACATAAAAAACATTTTACAAATTTTTTTGAGGAGAAACTCGGCCTTTACATTATTTAAAATGAGTAAATTTAAAAATTATTATATAAGCACAGAAACACATAAGACTTTATACTTCAATATGGCACTCTATATCTGTCTACATATGCATCAGCAAATTACGCCCACCAAGTTCGTGTCTTAAGTCTTTTGTCTCATTACTGTCTGGCTGCGCTTGGGTGTGTGAAGCACTTAATTTTTAAGTAATCCAAACAAATAACTGGTTTATGAGATATTGTATTTTGACACGAAACTGCGTTAAGTCAAAACAACAATAACAATAATAATAAAAAATGCAACAAAGATAAAACATTAAAAATGAGGTTACACCTAAAAAATTAATAATCATAAAAAATTAAGTGTTGGTTAGTAGATTGTTGCATTGAATTTGGAATGCAAAGAGAAACAGGAAGAAAAAACTAAAATAAAACAAAGTGTGCATGCAAAATTTTGCATATTTTGTTATTTTTAAATGGTACTTGCTTTGATGACGCTACATTAAAAAAAAAAATGCATATGCTAGTCTTAGATCTAATAACATAATCTAGTCATATGCAATTTCAACATAACTGAACCTGAGCAATATGTTTGTTTTCTTTTTTGTGGTTTGGGAGGGAAAATGCTTATAGCACAATAATTACTAACGTCGCAGCAACCGCGTGTCCCTAGACTAAAAACCACCCCATATGTAACTGTCGCCCACGCCGGGACCGCTTTCGTATCTTAAGACCCTTCTGTTGTTCCCGTGTCGACGTCCCGCTTTTTTGCTCTGAGTGTGGTTTCTACAAAGTAACTTATTTGTTGTCGTTCTTCTGCGTCACTCAGTATTTTTGCTGTTGTATTATCGACAGAGATTTGGTGGACTCTTTCCTCTGGTATTTTTCAGTTCTGGCTCCATTGCGAGTATTCTAATAAAGTGTGCTTATCATCGTTTTCGTCATCGTTTCAGCCTTGATTGCATTTGGATATAGTAGTAATTTACCTCGCCGAAGCTTCTGGGACTACATGCTCCAACATCTGCTATTAGTTTCGCTGTACATCTGACTCGCTGTTCATTATCCCAATCTAAAGGTTTGTTTCCTGCTCCCTTTGCTAGTAAGTCCCATGAGGTTTTAATCCGTTTGCTTTTTTGTTTCCCATGCCTTTCTTCTTCCTAGCGCTAATAGGTCGATGGGAATAGTTGCGCTTATCTCTTGTACGACTGGAGGCTATTCTAATAGCTGATGTTCACTGTACAGCTGCTGGAAGCCTACAACGATTTCGCATTTTGAATTTGCGCTAAATATGTTGGGCGGGAGTCTAACCTTACTCCTAAATAGTTGTCTACCTTCTTTGATGTGATATTTCCTAAGAAGGTTTTAAAGCTAACACCTTGTTGTTGTATATTCTTTTTTTGTTTTTTTTTTTTTTTTTGTTAGCAATATTTCTCCACTTTTTTCCACTGCCAACTGGAGTGCGCGAGTCTAGCCACTGCTTTGTGCGTATCATGATAGTAACTCAGCCTGTTTTTTCTTTGTTTTGGGTTGTAGGGAGTGCCAAGCAACGTCATGTGCGTATCAAATTAGAAATGAATCATCAGGCATTTCATGAACGAAATTTTTATCGTAACTGGCGTTCCACAACTCAGAACCAAGATATGATACCTGTGCTGCTCCGCATGTGACTTTGTTGATACGTGTAGCATATGAGGTTTGATATATAAAGCTCACTGAGATAGCTTCTGATGAGGGGCTGAAGCTAGTAAAGTATTTGGAATCGCTGCTCTAATGCGTTCAGTAAGTCCACGCATCTCGCGTCTTCGAAAGCCTCTCCTCGCTTCGATTCAGAATCAACTCGCTCTGCTACTTCTACGATTGTAAAGACGTCTGCAAATGCGCCTAATGTGCATTTTCTGGCCCCCAAGTCATGCTGCCTTGGTGATAGTTCTTGTTGTTGTTGTTGTTGTAGCGATAAGGTTGCTCCCCGAAGGCTTTGGGTAGTGTTATAGATGTGATGGTCCTTTGCCGGATACAGATACGGTACGCTCCGGTACCATATCACCATTAAGGTGCTAGCCCGACCATCTCGGGAACGATTTATGTGGCCACATTAAACCTTCATGCCATTCCCTCCCTCCCCAGAACCTCGTCCGTTAGTGAAACAGGATTCGCCGCCGATAGGTGAGGTTGACAATTGGGTTTGGAGAAGCTATATATTGCGCTGGCAACCTGACGGGTTGCGCTACACAGCCCCTTGAATCTGGTATTTTAGTCGCCTCTTACGACAGGCATACCTACCGCTGGTATATTCTGATCCCCTAACCCACTGGGTTGTGATAGTTCTTCTGATTGGTCTATGGCGCCTGCGATACGTGGTTTTAGAAGCCTTTCAAAAAGTTATCCGTCTGTGTTGAGCATGCATAACAGCCGGTATGCTGATAGTGAATTCGGTTCTCTCTTGCCTGTACCACATAATCAAAGCTGCTTCTTTTACAATGCTCGTGGAACAATCCGTCCTTTTAGTCATGCTGTTAAATATGTTTACACCTCAAATCTTTTTTTTTTGTATATCAAATAGCTAATTTTTTTTCTAATTTTTTCTGAAAGCCAACTTATCTCAAACGACAATTTAACACCTGTTAGTGATAATTTTGATAACGAAAACGCATTTCATTAATACAAATGTAAAATGAAACGGGCATTCAACCAGCCAACCTTTAAATATGTAAAACTCAAATTTTTGCTGCAGCACCATTTGGCAAAATTCGAAAATTTATTTGCATGACACCATACAGAAAAAAAAATAATGAAAAATCACCAAAACATGTTTACAAATCGTCGCACACTTATCAGCAGCGCATAAGCATATAAATAAAATACAAATTAGATTTGTTTATTTCTGCATATTTTTTCAGTAACACGATTTGTGTGCTTTTGTCTGACTCTTAAGCTTATCCATATTTGATTGCAGCTGACTTTCGTACCACCACCATACGCGCTGTCTCGGGTATTTTTTTAGGTTTATTTGTTTTTCTTTTTTTACAAACCTTTTTATTTGAGAAATAAATTGTCAACTGGTTTTGTTGGTTTTAATCTATGGTTTAACATCGACAATCGCTTAATTGACTAATGTTCAGTTGATGCAAATATGAGAGTTGGAAAAAAAAATGTTTAATAGCTTTGTTTAAACGTTTAAATGCAGCTTAAGCGATGATTGCCAGTACGACGGGTGGTAATTCCAGTAGCTTAAATTAATTTTGTATAGATTGTAGTGATTACTAAATGCTAACAAGATTGTGTTAAGGGGGAGGATATACGTCTTTTGACTATGGAAGGCTTGCCTTTTTATTGCTAAAAAAAGAAGCGTAAGTACCATATGCTCGTGAAGTTTGGGGTATGCCTAGAAAGTAATGTATTTAAATTTTCTAGAGCTCGGCAAAGCATTGATGCTTAACAACAACAGAAACAGCTTTGCTATAAACAAATAGTTGCGTGCTTTATGAGAAAAACTTGGTAGCCTTCTTATCGTTAACAAGCGATATCACCAATTTATTGTTCTACTATCGGCTTATTGTTTACAGCGAACTATTATTATCGACTTATCGGTTTGTTATCGGCTTGTTATCGCCAAGTCATCGTTTTCTAGTCCTTTCATAGTTGGGGTCGAATTTATAGTTGCTTTTTATCGTTCCACATTTCATAACAAGCCGATGAATCATCGATACTGGGCCGGTAACAAATTGATTACACTTTCCATATCAAATATATAACTTTTTGTTAAAAAGTCGATAACACGCCCATAACGAATTGGTAACACTCCAAAAAAATCGATAAGTTTTCGAAAAATAATAAATCGATAACTTTAACAATAACAAATCGGTAACTTTTTGTTAATAAACCCAGAAAAAATCGTACATTTTCGATAACAAGTCGATAACACGCCGCCACCTGAAAAAAGAACGCTGTCTACAGTGATACATATGTATGTGAGCGTTGTTGTGTATCGGAAGTGTGAGGAGAGAAGCAAATTGCAACGTAAAAAAAAAATAAAGATTACCAGCGTGAGGGCGAAATGTTCAGAGCCTGAATAAGAGGAGTAATGGTCAAAAAATCTGCCAGAAAATTCGGCGAATGTCAGGGAGTTTCAAAACCTGAACAAAACCTTGAAGAACCGACAGTAGCAATCTTGTAACAAACATACAAGAAATACTTGAGTTATGATGATGAACGCCTCTACTCATTGGTATATAGAAAGAAGATGATAAACTCAATATCACAATCCCCGACTACAGAATATATATTCCGACATCCAATTATGATAAAGTGAGAAAGAAATATCATAGCTAAAATATGACAAGGTGCTGGTTAACGACGGACCACCCGCCGAGCTATTGAAATACAGAGGCGAAGAGCTGGTAAGGTGAAACATTCCTATGTAAAATATGGTCTCAAGAGCGTATTCCTCTGCTCAAGACACAAGAAAGTCAATCCCGTAATCGACGGTAATTTTCGCGCAGTCAGTCTGTTTCATAACGCATATAAGGTTCTATTTGGCAGCTGGGGCGAAAGGCAAAAGTCAATGAGCTGATTGGTTCCTGTGCGACCTATGTAAATTACTACAGACCGATTCTTTACGATACGCCAAATCCTGGAGACGATTAATGTTGAGACAACTGTTGACTTCAAGTGCAGGACCTCTCTAAGCAATTCGAAATTCAACCAAGCTTCAAACAAGACGCTCTTTCGTGCGAGTTTCTTTAGAATGTCACAATAAATATGTTGTTGCAGAAAATCTATTTAATTCCATGTCCATAATGGCTCCATAAATTTCCAAGTTTTTGTGTATAATTAGTTCATCTGGTATCTTAACTATCATACCCTATCCTTCAGAATCAGCAGCCGGCTTTAAGTGTACGCTATTTGATCTATGCAGAAATGCATACTATGTAAATGATCAATCCAGTTTAGAAAGATGCAGACTTTGTTTGTACTTAACTTGTAACCACTTTTTATATAACATACTTTTCTAATCCAATCACGTAATAAAGTATATTTACGCCAATTATAATATTTTTCCCCCATATTGCCATATTATTTATATAAATTTTATAAATATTCATTGAATATCTTGTTAGTCAAGTGAGAGTGCGAAATATTTTGTCGTAAGCGTCCATTTAACGCGCAAAATCAATAACAACCAAACCAATGACCAACGGGAGCATTGCGGTTCAAGAAAAAGCAATCAGATGCGTCTTAACTCATCCGACACGCCACCGCAGCAACAGCAAGTAATTTCTAATTGCCTCGAAGCGCACAACAAGTCAAATATAGTTTTGTTGCTATACAAGTCATTCTTTTTGTTTCTTGTAATTACACATTTTTTTCTTACTATCTTTTTAATTAAATTTCCAGTTACAAGTAAGGCAACGACTGATGTTGTAGTTGTGTTTTGTTGCAGCTCCAGTTTTTTGTCTGTTTGCTTGCTCTTCATAGGCAACCGTTTTGTTTATTACAGGCGCTGTAACTCCATATTTCCCCCTCTTTTATATAAAACCAGGTTAATTGCGAGCTTCCAGTAAAGCATGGCACAACGGCCTAACTAAAAGTACATAAATAGTTGCTATATCTAACACCGTTGCCGTGAATCATTTCAGAGGTATGTGGTATGTGTAGGTGAAATTAAAGCAACAACAACGAATGTTTCATCTACTTACGGCGACTCTTTCACTTTATATGTGTGTTGTATGCATGAAGATATAATCATATATGAACAAGTACACATTAGGCAGGGGCGTATGTACATTAGGGTGTACTTTATTTTACAATTTAGGCTACCGAAGTACGCCTTAATCTACGAATAGTCGTTTGGCTACTTAAAGCCTAGTATTGAGCTTTCAGCTAAAGTCGCTGAGAAAAGCAACATTCAACTAACTATCATTGACTTTGAGTTATTATGCAATTTATAAATTTTCGGCGTAAAAGTTTTCCTCCTCCCAATGAGGAAGACCCCAATGCATATCGAAATCTATATTGCTTTTGGCTTGAAAAATACACAAAATATTTTCATATTTTAGGAGTCAATTTCTCTTCCTCGTAGTTACAAGAATACTAGCAAAACGAAGAACAGTAAGGAAAAACAGAAAACCGAGCTGATATGATCAAAAGAGAAAGATGGTAACTAAAGAGAAAAGGAAACACGAAAAAGTACAAAAGAAGGACAAGAAAAATATGAAAACGGACGACGAAATAAAAGAGAATGATAAAAGTAAAGATACGGATAATAGAAAAGATAGAGACAAAAATAAGAACAAAGATAGAGAGCAGAATCAAAGCAAGAGAAAATGCAAGTGGAAATTAATGAACAAAACAAAGGAAAATCAACATAAAGAAAAGAAGAACGGGGAGTAAAAAGTAAAAATGAGAGAAAAAAGTGGATACAAAGTGTTAAAATAATAGGAAGAGAAAGAGAAAGCGAGAGCTAAGTTGAAAGAGAAGAGTAAGCTAAAATTAAAGATAAAGAGAAACAGAAAAAGAAACAGATTGATTATGAGAAAGATAATGACACAAACTAGGATTTAGGGAAGCAGGAATAGAACGAAAATAAGAGAAAAAAAGAAGATATGGAGAGGATGATGGAGAGAAAAATAGGAGAAAGAACAGAAACAGAAAAAAAGAGGCGAAAAGCATAGGGAAAAAACAAGAGAAATGAGAAATGAGAAAAAAAAACTTAAAAAAATAGAATGAGAAGAAAAGGAAGAAGAGTTTTTTTTATCTTAAAGGGAAATCAAGGAAAAGATAAAGAGAAATTAAAAAAGGGAAAATACACATATGAAATGGAAATGCAAACGAAAGGGTTTTAAAAGAAAGAGACAAATTTAAATAGAGAAAAAGAAATGGAAATCAAAGGAAAACTGAAATAGAGAGCGAAAGCGAAGGAAAATGTACAAAAAATAAACGTATAGGGAAGAAAAAGCAGAATACAAGGAAGGTAGTGGCAATTGACAACGATGACTATCAAGCCAACCTAATAAAACCGCACTGCGTTTTTTAGCGCTCGCAAACAACCAGCGTTTTTTGCTCTAAGCGAAATAAGTATGCGTTACGATAATGTAAAGCATGTATGCAAACGTCAAATCTAAATGTCACGCAGAACAAAAATTGTAAATCGAGTTAGGTTTTCACGCAGCAAATTCAATTTCGGTTTCTATCATACAAGTTGTATGTGCATGAGACATTTTTGACAGAAAATGACTTGCGCGCGTTTATATTAGGTTGGCATGTATGATAGACTGGATCGATTTATTAACCTATATCGCGCCATCGATTTTTCGATAGGATTTGGACTCAGGAAAAAAAGTTCCACTACGCATACCCAAAAAAATAATTTTCGAGCCTGCAAAAAAAAAATGGCGAAAGGGTAAATTTTTCGACCAAAACCCAAAAAATATTTTTTTTCTCCAAAAAGCTGTTATCGCCAACGTTTTTACAACAGTTTTTGAAACAAAAAAAAATAAATATTTTTTGGGTTTTGGGGAGTGTTTTGGTCGAAAAATTTACCCTTTCGCCATTTTCTTTTTGCAGGCTCGAAAATTATTTTTTTGGGTATGCGTAGTGGAACTTTTTTTCCTGAGCCCAAATCCTATCGAAAAATCGATGGCGCGATATAGGTTAACTTTCGTCAATACAAATCGACCCAGGTTAATGTATGATAATGATGATGGTTATGAGATAATGTTAATGATGGTGGAACAGCTAACTCACATTAAATCGAAATTGTGTGGATTGTTATTGAGATATCGATTAAATGCAGAATATTATTCAAATGCTTTGATTTACAGCTTGCAAAGTATTTCAATTTTCTTCTTTCAACCTTCCTATACTCGCGCCAATTATTGTAACATCTATACTAGTGTACATTCTCACAGACCGATAGTTCATAGCCCCTACAATATATTTCTTTACATACCTTTTTTTTAAATATTATAATTATTTAAAAATGTAGGGTATAGTGAAACAAAATAGTGTGCATAGTACTTCATTTATTAATTTTTTTACAGACTTTCTGTCTATCACAAATCTGTCTTCAAAAATAAAATCTGAACTTCTTCTTAAAAACAAAATTAACTTCTTAATAATAATAAAAAGATGATAAAAAAATTTTTAAGGACTACCTTTATATAAATGGACCAAAAAATAGAAGGCAATTTTTCCTTTAATACAGACATATTCTTGTTGAATTTTGACTAAAAAACTTTAACAATAGCTCTTGTAAGAATTTTCGGATTTAAAACTATAAAGGTGGAGCGCAATCTTTCAATTTAAGGCAAACCATGTACTTGGGATTAACTAATTGATTATTTAAAATTTAAACACGCGCTCTACCTTTTTAATTTTAAATCCAAAAATTCTTTTAAAAGAGCTATTGTTAAAGTTGTTTAGTCAAAACTCAACAAAACTAGGACTATCTACTAAGATTGTCTGTATTAAAGGAAAAATTGTCTTCTATTTTTTGGTCTATTTATATAAAGGTAGTCCTTAAAATTTATTTTATCATCTTTTTATTTTCAAATTTTAGTACTGCCTACAAAAAGGCAATTGCAATTTTCATTATTAATTTAAGTAATTCCTAAGTGAACATTCTTATCTTTATTTATTTGTTCAAAATAGCTACCCGTTCTTTGGCGTTACTCGGACGTACTACGTCTATATCTATATTCGGCTTAGGTGACTCTAGAAAGATGTATGTGTGCTACATATAAATCGGTGAATTATTATAGCTGTTCGATGTTCTTGATATAAGTGGAGCGGGTGATTCGCACAAAGAGGATGAATGTGCTGAATGATTCTTGTTGGCGATTATTCTCATAATTGGCGAAGCTGGATAGTGCAACGAGGTGGAATTCTACAATGCCTGCAACACTCAGCAGGCTAGCCATGAAGTTATGGCCTAATCTTCTAAGTAGATCGACTTATGCGTTACGCAGCTCAAAGTTTTTGGTCAAACATTGCACTGTCACAGAGTTTTAAACTATATTTCAGGTTTCAAGTCTCTAGATATCCAGGAATTTAGTTAAAAATCGATTTCAAACTTCCCAATTTAAAGCTTGTTTTCTCTGACTTACGGCCCAAGTTTCATGTCTCTAGCTCATCGGGAAGTTACTCGAAAGCCGATCGCAAGATTCCCCCCGTTTCTAAAGGATTTGCAGTTATATTGACTAGCGCGCCGCCTAGCGGAACTTTGTTTTCGATAAGTTGTATTGTCACCGGGCCTTTAACTAAGTGCAAGTTTCAAGTCTCTAGGTAACCGCGAAGTTAGTTAAAAATGGATTGAAAATTCCCAAATTAAAATTTGTTTTCTTACTATCTTGATACGCGTGCCACCTAGCGAATTTTTTTTGATCGAATGTTGCATTGTCACCGGATTCTGACCCACGGCCTAAGTTTCAAGTCTCTAGCTCACCGGCAAGTTACTCAAAATCGATAGCAAGATTCCCCTCGTTTTTCAGGGATTTGTAGTTATCTCAATTAGAACGCCACCTAGCGGAACTTTGTTTTCTATAAATTGTATTGTCACCGGGTCTCGAACTATGTGCTTAGTTGCAAGTCCATAGGTAACCGGGAAGTTGGTTAAAAATGGATTGAAAGATTCCCAAATTAAAATTAATTTTCCTAATATCTCGATCCATGCGCCACCTAGTGGAATTTTTTTGATAAAATACGGCATTGTCACCGGGTTCTGACTTACGGCTCAAGTTTCATATCTTCAGCCACCGAGAAGTTACTCAAAAATCGATTGCAAGATTCACCTTGTTTCTTATTTCACTTAGCGCGCCACCTAGCGGACTTTTTTTTTTGTAAACTGTATTCTCACCAAGCCTCGAACTGTGTGCCAAGTTTCAAGTCTCTAGGTCACCGGGAAGTTAGTTAAAAATGGATTGAAAGATTCCCAAATAAAAAATAATTTTCTAATATCTCAATCTATGTGCTACCTAGTGAAATTTCTTGGATTAAATATTTCATTGTCACCGTGTTCTGACTTACGGCTCAAGTTTCATATCTCCGGGAAGTTACTCAAAAATCGATTGCAAGATTCCACTCGTTTTTCAAGGATTTGTAGTTATCTCAATTAGCACTTCACCTAGCGGAATTTTGTTTTCTGTAAATTGTATCGCCACCAAGCCTCGAATCAAGTGCCAAGTTTCAAGTCTCTATGTCACCGGGAAGTTAGTTAAAAATGGATTAAAATATTTCGAAATTAAAATTTGTTTCCTTACAATCTCGATCCGGGTGCCACCTAGCAAATTTTTTTTTGATCAAGTGTTGCATTGTCGCCGGGTTCTGATCCACTGCCCAAGTTTCAAGTCTCTACCTCACCGCCAAGTTACTCAAAATTCGATCGCAAGATTCCCCTCCATTTTCAGGGATACTCGATCCATGCGCCACCTAGCGGAATTTTTTTGATAAAATATTGAATTGTCACCGGCTTCTGACTTACGGCTCAATTTTCATATCTCCAGCTCACCGGGAAGTTACTCAAAAATCGATCGCAAGATTTGTAGTTATCTCACTTAGCGCGCCACCTACCGGAATTGTGTTTTTTTGTAAATTGCATTGGCACCAAGCCTCGAACTGTGCGCCAAGTTTCAAGTCTCTAGGTCACCGGGAAGTTTAGAAATGGATTGACAGATTCCCAAATAAAAACTAATTTTCTTAATATCTCGATCCATGCGCCACCTAGCGAATTTTTTTTGATGAAATATTGCATTGTCACCGGGTCTGACTCATGGCTCAAGTTTCACGTCTCTAGTTCACCGGGAAGTAACTTAAAAATCGATTGCAAGATTCCCTGCGTTTTTTCAGAGATTTTCGTTTATCTCGATTCGTCTACCACTTGGCGGCATTTTGTGTTCCACGAATTGTAGTGCCATCGACTCGCAGAATATGTGCTAAGTTTCAAGTCTCTGGATCGCCGAGAAGTTAGTTAAAAGTCGATCACAAAATTTCCATTTTAAAATTAATTTTCTATATTTCTCGATCCGTGCGCCACTTAGCGAATTTTTTTTCTTTACTTGCATTGTAATGTCTCCCATATCAGAACTACGTTCTAAGTATCAAGTGTCTAGCTCAGCGGGAAGTTACCGAAAAAGACTTTTCCGTGGGTCAAAAATTCGTATGGAAATGAGGTGACAAACATGAAAGGGACTTAATATAAAGGTATAAAAAAATACATATCAAAGTATATATTTATCTATGTTTGGCTTAGTTTTGAGCATCACCATAACAACCAGGGCATACTCGCGTCGGTCTCACGGACCGATTGGCGCCGAATGCTACAACACCTACGCTTCGCACGAACGCACAGCATGCACTAAAACGAAGTAAGCCACAAGGCCGACAGCTATCATAGAGCACTGCTTCTCCAGAATTTGGTGCGTAAAAATTATTACGAAAATGTGTTTCGTAGATCTCAGAGACAAATGCGCGAGTATAAGAAGGTTAAATCTGTGTGATGCCACGCGCATTTGCCAAAATTTAATAAATTTCTTAAATCAACCCACGAAGAGCATGTACATTATGTCGGACAGTCAGGCGGCCTTACATGCGTGCCTTACAATTCTACACAGTTACATCTAAGCTAGTGGATGACTGCATTGATATTCTTAATTTCCTGGGAGCCAAAAACAAGGTGTTGTTGGGATGAGTTCCCGGACATCAGGGACATGAAAATACTATAGCAGCATTTTATGGTCCAGAGGCCTTTTGTGGACTCACAACCATAAGTAACGGGGAAACAAAACAATTCAGACGTCCCTGGATTGACTGCGCAGGGCAAAGACAAGCCGAGCTGTTTATACTTCCGGCAACGAAAGTATCAGCCAAACTCATTAATCTAAGCAGGGAGGACCTAGCAACTCCCACTGGGTAACTGCGGTATGTGATATCACCTCAGTAAGTTAAATATATCTGATACTAACATTTGTCGTTTCACACTCTCTTCGAATGCCTCGCTCTGGTAAGGCAGAAACTCTCCCATCTAGGTAGTGTGACTCTTAATTCCTATGCGATATGGAGTAAAAATCCTGAAGAGGTACTCAAATACATCAAAAGCATTCACATACAAAATTAGGCTGAAAGGTCATGCACAATAGATCTTCACAAAGGTTGCAGTGCTTCCAGGCCTAATAATAATAATAAATCAACCTACTCATCAAGTTCATCATTTCATTAGTATACGGCAATGAATTACCGCATTTTTCCAATTTTTCGAAATTTTCGATATCCTATTTTTCAATACCAATCTATTCTGCATCCAGACAAGCCAGTATTCTAAATGTCGTAATAGTATCTTAATTTTAATAAAATGTTTCGTATTGATGAAGGGACAAACGCATATGGATCAAGCAGAACCCCTTTCAATGCTGATAATTTTTATATAAGGAAGTCCACATCCATCTTGTTTATCCAACCAAAGTTATGTACCCAGCCTTTGTAAAATAAGAGTAAGAGTAGCAGTAGGAGTAAGAGTAGGAGTTAGAAATAGAGAAAGTGCAAGAATAAAACTAATAGTGAGAGTAAAAGAACGAGAAAGCTAAAATATGAGAAAGTTAAATGAAAAAGAAAGAAAAAAGAAATGGGAAGGGGAAGGAAAACATTGAAAGAGAAAGCGAAAAAAAACAATGAAAAGCAAGAAAAATATAAAGGGAAAGGAAAAATAAATAAAGAATTTTAAAAAGAAAAAGGAAAAAATAATAAAAGCAAAATAAAAAGAAACATAAAGTAAAAGAAAGAGGTATGAAAAGTGAACAAGATAATAATAATAGTAGGATAAAGAAAAGGAACTGAATAGAAATAGAAGGGAAAATCCCAAATAAAGGCGAATATAAAAAGAAAATTGAGAGCAAAGCGAAAAAATACACACCAGCAATACCTAAAAACAGTGAACTTTATTTATCACTTACTATAGCAACACAATTGTAACACTTAACTGTACTTCACAGCACATTATTTACAACGGAATAATATCAAACTTACCATCATGTGTTGGTGTAACGCCTCTTATGTCGCGCCGGAGTGTACTAAAGTTTCACATTTGCCCGCTTCTCCGAGTATCGCATATCGCGCTATCGAATACTTCTCTGGTGCATCAGGCGCTCCCATTTTACTTCTGGTTATTGCCCCCATAACCGGAAGACTTACATTTTCTGCGTATATTTTTGAACGTAGCTAACTTTGTCGTTATTGTTGTAGCAACTTTCGCGTTACTTGACAACGTTTGTCAAAGTTTTTACCTTTTTTTTTCAAATATTTATTGACAATTTTTTTTATTTGGTCACAACAATCTTTGTTACGTTATACACGCGCGGGGCACGAGCACAGAACGAGCTCGATCGTTTCCTCCTCCAACCGCACTTCCTACATCTGCTATCACTGACCAAGCCTAATTTAAAGCATGCGACGCCAGAAGGCAGTGTCTAGTCAGAATACCTGTCATGAGTCTACAGTCCTCTCTTTTTAATGACTAGAAGCAACTTTGTTAGTCTAAGGTTGTAAGACGTGCACATAATCTTCGACACTTTACAGCCCCGCGCTTGAACCCACGCCTTTCCTGCTTGGTCGATCATGTGCACCTCTCGCCTTCGTTTAATCTCGCCCAATCTAATTGGGACGTCTACGAAGCAAGCTTCAAGGGATGTGCCCTTTTTAGCTAGTTCATCCGCTTTTTCATTCCCATCTATTCCCATATGCCTTGGGACCCAATATAGATGTATGCTTCTCCCTGTCCCGATTCACTCCAGGGACTGCTTACACTCCAATACGCATTTAGATGCTGTGGTATGTGAGATTGTTGCCTTAATTGCTGCTTGACTGTCAATATAAAAGCTAGCATGATTGCAGCTTGGGCTATTTTCTTCCAGGGTTTCTACTGCTTTGGTTACGGCTACTATTTCCGCTTGGAAAACGCTACAGTAATCCGACAGCCTGTAGGATCTGTTTATTTCTGGATCAGCACAGTATACCGTAGACCCTACTCCTTCCACTACTTTGGAACCATCTGTGTACACATGTATCGCCACGTTCGCCATTTGAGCACCCTTCCGCCAACCGTCCACCTCTATTGTGGCCTTAAGATCGCCCTCGAAGCGCAGATAGGGAATCAGGTAGCTTAGACTAAGTTTGCTTAAACTCTAGTCAAATTTAAACTCAAGTTAAACTACTGAGCAGTTTCATAGCCACAGTTAAGACCGCCTTTTGGGGTAGGCTTTGTTGTGCGGCAACATTGGTTTTTTATTATACATTGAAAAAAAATTCTCCAGCGAAATATATATCTAATTCCGGAGGTGATATCCAACATCATTATTTAATTCTTTTTCAACCGAATAGTTCTCGAGTTGATAGCCAACTTCATTCTCCAATCACTATCCAACCATTGAGAAATTTTGTAAAATTTAGAGTTCTCGAGTTGATCTCCAACGCTATTATCATTATTATCCAACCTTTGAGAGCTTTTGGGAAATTTACAGTTCTCAAATTAATATCCAACCCATTTCTCCAGTTGATACATTGGATATAGAGTTGAGGTGGAGTCGAAAAAAAATTTCCAAGGTGTTACCACCAAAACCAACAGCTGTTATTATGAGAAACAAACACTAGATTGTTGGCAGTAATGATACGTAATTAATCAAAAATAAATTATACATATTTTATTTTATTTTAGTGAAAATACTGTAGTATGGAATTTTACATTTGAGTCCAGTTAGAGAACCACAAGTGGTTAATTAAATTTTTTCAACTTAAGTAATAGCATTTTTTGCTTTATAAAACATTCCCTCTTTTGCTGAGTAGGCTATGATTTTCGAGTTGAGCCACTGTTTCGAAACAACTCTTGAGATTTTAGAAGAATGCCTAGTTGTTAACATGAGCTCTAATGATACTCAAACGCAAATGCTTTTAAGGTATGTTCGACGCCATTTCGAACGCACGCAAATAACTGATAGGTTAACTAGAGTTTAACCCTGCAGGATCGGCCGCTTAACCTCAGCTTAAACTTCAGTTAAAGTAGACTGAAAAATGCATAATAAGTTTAGTTTAATAGACAAACTGAAATGAACTTGTACTGAAAAACCGGGCCTAAGTTTTTTGTTTAAAATATTTTTTCTTTGGTTTAAATTTTTTATATATTTTTTTGTTCACATTTTGTATGTAAAACCTGTTCCGCGATTAGACTTTATTTGCGCCATCATCGAATAATTTCATTTAACCAATTTGTGGTAAACACAATATTCATAGCGATGGCCACTAATTGGCGGCAAATGGCGAGAGAGAAAAATGCCAAAGTAGTTTAATAGTTTTATTTTGCTATTGTTGTAGTTGTTTGTAAGTAGCAGCAAGCTGCAGCATCATTGTAGGAAGTATTTAGTAGCTGTAGCTTGCTGCGATATCCTTTAATGACTGTTTAGTATATTTCGCTTTTTCTGTTAACTTCTACCCGCCCTGCAACTTAATTTTGCATTCTTAAGCGCGCTAAATGCGTGCATGTAAAAAATTTACATTTTAATTATCTTATCAGTTTGACTAATTTATTGGTCAAGTGGGCTTGCGGGTTATGCGCGTTTAGTCTTTACGTTCGATGGCTTCCAAATGGCTTAGGGAAAGACATGAATGCATTAAGTGTTTTAAGCGTGCACTTGCGTGCGCCTACGTATTAATGGTGTAAATCTTAAGAATGTTTGTTAAAAATAAAAACTTTTTTGCTTTCCAAATAAATCGCAGAAAAAGAATGCTTACACACATTTTGCATTTTAATTAGCTTTTCTTTGCACACACATGCACACACACACACTTGCAACAAAATTGCACACCAGCTTGCACAGATTAGCACCTTTCTTTTCTGCTTTCATATGTTTTCTTCCTTTTGTTATTTACTAAGCTTTGTGAAAAAGATGCTGCTGATGTTGCTAAGTAAAAAAATGCATTGCTTCAAGTGCTATTAAAGCGCTAATTGATATTTTAAACGGCTATTCACACTTAAGCTTTTTGCGTTACACTCCAAAAGCTATTTTAAAACTAGTGGTCGCTGTCGCATAATCTGCATGCATACACAGACTTCACCGACACCATATTTAGTTGACTATTGTTGTGTTATTGTTATTGTTGTTCTTTTTTTCATTCATGTTTATGTTTGTGGGTCAATAACCGTTTTGTGCTAATATTATGTGATGTTGCTGATGTTATTTTTATTGCTTGTTGGTGTTATTTTAGTCACACTATGTTGCATGTCTAAATCCATTGTTTCAAGTTGGTTAACTTTTGACTCACAAGGATTGAGGTGAGAGTGCGTATATGTGACACATTTGTTTCCCCGTTTTTGCACAATTTTATTGTTGAAAATACTTCACACTTATCATATCCTTTTTTAACTGAGTTTTAAAAAATATGTATCATGCCATGAAATTTCTTCTAAAGTCTCAAATAATTATTAAAAAAAAATTATTTCGAAAACGCCCCACCTCAGAATTCGGTTTATGTCAAAATGCAATCACGGTGGCCGTAGTGTGGTGGTAGCGTGCTCTGCCTACCACGCCGTAGATCGTGGGTTTAACGTGGCTCAAAGCAACATCGAAAACTTAGAAACAAAAATTTTTCAAAAAAAAAAAAAAAAAAAGAACATTCTAAGCCGGTTGCCCCTCTGTAGGGATTTGGTAAACAGTCCAAGTGTATTTCTGACATGAAAAGCTTCTCAGTGAAAATTCATCTGCCTTGCAGATGCCGTTCGGAGTCGGCATAAACATTTTGGTCCCGTCCCGCCAATTTTGGGAAAAATTAAAAAGGAGCACGACGAAATTCGAAGTTAAGCTCGACCAAAATTTTTTTCGGAGGTTACTACGCCTTACACATATTTTGATTTTTTTCAAGGCCGCCTGAGCAGCAAGCATCACACCGACAGTCAACTTTCAACCGCTTGTTCTAATCAATTTGTCTCGGTGTTGCGCAAATTCGTAAGCTTTTAAAAGGTGAGCATTTGCTGCTAGCTCTGTTTTCGTAAGAATTGATTGTCTTATTATTTTGCTGTAAGGAGGGAACGGGTGTTCAGTCATTTTCCATCTGATCAAGTGGTGGAAGGGATATGATATACATGTGGTGGCAATCGGCTACTTAAATAAACCCTCCAACCTCTTGCCCCCGCGATACTTTCTGCTGTTACTACGCACTTCATCCACCACTTAATAAACAGCCTTTAGGTGCTGTCTATACAATACGGTCCCGATCCTCACTGCTGCTTACTGCGGACTGTGGTTTCTCTAACCTTTTTCTACAACCAATCATCCGACCATGGGCGCTATTTCCAACACCTTCCGCCCTCATTTATTTTATTCTCATTTTCTCGATTTCCATCCTTTGGTACGGAAATTTGTTGCCTTACAACGCAGCCGACGTGTGCATGTTCGATCTAAGCACGTTGACTTTTTGGACTTCTACCAGCCTCTGATACCTAATTTTTGGCAAAGCTCAGGTCATAAATTATATACCAGGTAAAAATACCACCGTGGTGTGATGGCAGCGTGCTCCGCCTACCACACAGTATGCCCTGGGTTCGCACCCCGGGTAAAGCAACATCAAAATTTTAAAAATTAGGTTATTCAATTAGAAGAAAATTTTTGTAAGCGGGGTCGCCTCGGCAGTGTTTGGCAAACGCTCCGAGTGTATTTCTGTCATGGAAAGCTCTCAGTGAAAACTCATCTGCCTTGCAGATGCCGTTCGAAGTCGGCATAAAACATGTAGGTCCCGTCCGGCCAATTTGTAGGGAAAATCAAGGGGAGCACGACGCAAATTGGAAGAGAAGCTCGGCCTTAGATCTCTTCGGAGGTTATCGCGCCTTACATTTATTTATTTTTTTTTTTAAATACCAATTTATCTTATGCAGTTACATTAATAATATGAAACTTATGAAGACAGAGGCATGCTAGAAAGTTCGGAGCTACTTTCTAGATATTCCGAGATTGCGATTAAAAAAAAAAACATTGAAATAAAGCGGGCAGTTTAAAGGAAAAAATTTATAAACTGATTCAGGAAATTTTTATTTTTTTTTCATCTTAATTATGAAAAGCAATAACAGAATTTCTTTATTCAAATCAGTATTTTGGCAACGTTTCACTGGAATCAAGATCTAGTCTTAAAGATAAAGATCTAGTATTAAAATTTGAATAAAATTGCGTAAAAAGTTGCATAAAATTAAAATTTTATAATAATGCTTTTTGCATAAATAGTTTTTGAAAATTTCGTAGCCATTGTCTAGCTACTGAAATGCTGTTTATTATAACTTAAGCGGATATTTGCATAAAAATTAACTCATCAAAAAGCCCAATGAATTGTTTCGTATTATAAGTTAACTATACAAAAACGACCAAAGTAGCACAAAATTGCATAAAATTCCAATGAAAATAAGCTTATTGCCAAAAATACTTATAAATCGACTAAACCAAATCGACAAACAATAAAAATAATTACGGGAATTTCTTTTAAAATATACTACATCAGCATATCATCATTAACATATTTGCCATAAATGTGTTTGAATTAGTAAACATTTCTTTTTAACCTCTCACTGTTCGCTTAATCTTGTTTTTTTGTTTTTATAAATAAAGCATATTTTAAGATATTTATTGCGCCACTTATCTGCATTCTTTTGTTTTGCTATACAACAAAAAAGTGCGCTTCAAATACCGTTACGCAGCTGGCGATTAACAATTAACACTTCAAGTTAAAGCGTTGAGTGTTGTACAAAAGACTTAAGACACAAACTTGCACGCTATGGTAGACCATTAAAATGAGTGATGATTTTGTATGTTGCTTATAGGCGAAAAATCTGAAAAAGCCGAAGAGAAAGTGAGTATCTAAATATAGGAAAACGATTTTCTTTTGTTTAATTGAAATTGAAAATCATAGATATCTCTATAACTTTAAGCGGTACTCATAGAAAAACTTTTAATTGAATCTAAAATAAAGTCAGTTACACCTATATAGAAGAACTAACAACAGAATAAATTAATGAATATGTAAAATGTCACACACTACATTGATTTATTATATCACTTGTTTTTAGAAGCGCTAACCATTAAATAATGTTACAACAAAAAAGAGTTAAACGTGCCGTCATGAAAAAGCGTTTTCAGACTCACCAAAAAACTGTATCCGACACATTTTCTAAATATCTTTGTTGTACACGAGTTCAGTTTCATCTTATCCTCTTATTCAGAGTAGCTGTCGTCGCCTAAAGCTATTCCGCTTGCGCATTATGCTAAAAGTTGAATTAATACACCGGAAAGATTAGCATCAAAATTGCGCAAGAAAACTTTTCAAAAATTTAGTAAACTCTCCCAGTTTACATCGCCAATAAGAATACTTTCAATGAAATTGTCCGACCTGATTTCGGCATAAAAATTGTATATATCATCAAAACGCCAAGGATAAAAGTAGCATATCGCGAATTGATAAAGAAATTCGGCCCAAAATATAATTTTTCCTTCTAATAAAGGGCGTCATTGTTTTATTCGCGTTTGTCCCTCCAATGTAGTGAGCAAACCAACACCCTTTAATTCTGTGGGTAATGTCGTAGGCGTCCATCAATAATAGCATGGTCTTATTTAATATTAATATTAGGTTATTTACTCCACATTAAAGCGAAATAAACTGGTAGGTAATCCTGTGTAAGGCCGTGTTAAGATAAGGTTGAACTAGCTGGTCAATAAAGACCTCACACAGACGCAACGTGTCCATAGCGTTACCAAAATTTGTTAGACGACCAAACGTAATAACCCCATTTAGATACCAGGATTTATGTTATAGAATACCTCCGTCATCTTGGCATATACAACAAGTTTTATAGGACTTATGTTATAGAATACCTCCGTCATCTTGGCATATACAATAAGTTTTATAGGACCCAGCTAAATTGCTGCCTCGAGACCTGGCAACTCAACTTATGCAGCTCGCACCTCCTACATCTGCTGTTACTGACGAGGCCAAACTTACAAGCATATGACGCTAGAAGGTGGTGTCCTGCTGGTATGCCCATCTTCAGCCTTATGCCTTCACTCATCTGAGATACGAGAGTTCTATCCATTTATGACTGGCAACCCAGTAAAGATGTATGGTCCGGCGGGAGCAAAGTTTTTCCAAGGCTTATTTGCATTTTAATATGCTCTTTGCCTTAATCGCCGCCTGACTATGTATATATATACTATATATATTGACGCGACTATAGCTCAAGCACGCTTCCTCCAGAATTTCTGCTGCCTTCTTTAGGCAGCCTGTATAATCTACTTATTTCTGGATAGACACAAAAAAGCAGACCCGTATGTTCTGCCATTTCTGCAGCCTAGCGTCGACCCCCATTTTAATTGTTGCCCCAAGATCTCTGTCGAAGCTCAGGCAAGGGACCATATACTCCGTTTGCCCGATATTTTATGGCACTATACTGATACGGCCATACGGCCTGTACTTAAGTTGCCCGAGGTCTTAAGTTTTGTTTCGGTAGTTCACGCGATAGTTTTGGCCGTAAATACCCAATGAGAGAGTTTGGGCTCCACGTACAAACTAGCGTTCTCTTACATGCATGTAGTGCTGCGGAGGCTTTCTTCGCTCTCCCGTCCATATGAAGCTTTCACAAGTTACTACTGAGTATAACTT